>NC_072010.1:112025171-112325171 GCF_027791375.1 Indicator indicator | reverse complement strand
ATTATTTACTTTTGTTGTTCATGCTACCCTGTGGGACGCTGATTTCCTTTAATTGCTTGCAGTTCAGTTCTTTCAGGATAGAGAATGGCAGTGCACATCGAGACCCATTCAGCAGAGCTGGCTTTCATTCCCCTTGAAGATACCAAAGTTCTCTATCAGCTGAAGTTCTCTGACTTTGGGGTGTACAGCTGACACAAAAAATGATGCGTGTGGTTGGAGATGTAACCTCCAAATGGTCGAGAATCACTCTGTGAAACAGTTGTTGAGTCCTTCAATGGCATTTACTGAAGTTTGAATACTGCATAGCACATTGGGGCCTGAACTATATTTGGAGTTGACAGATGCTGCTGTAGTAAGTGTTAATAACCAAGCTGGCAAATTAGCTGGTTATGATGAGAGTAGGTTTGGCAACAGTACTTGCTCATCACTGTAGTTACAGACACATCATCTGTCTGAACTCCAATTGCAACCCCTTGGTTCATCCTTAAATGTAACAGCAAGGTAAATAATTTGACATAGCAGAGAAATGAGTGTGAATTCCCTGAAGCATTTTGGTATGAAAACAGCTTTCACATTTGCACTTAACATTTGAAATGTCTTCTTAGGTTTCATTCCAGATATTCTTTGCTCTGGAATAAATGAAGACAGAGTTTCTACTATCAATCTTATACTTTCCACACTGAGAACTAAGGTATGATATGTTCTTGCAACTGTGTTGTCCTTTGTTTTCTGTTTTCTTTGCTTCTGATGCTGGCACTGTGCTGCTGCAAGTTTGTCAGTAATATTTGATAATACTTGTTTTGATTTTTAGTAGCCTGGCCATATTACTGTTTCAGTACTGAAGCTTTTCCAGTGCCCTTTTTTAAAGGACGTCTTTGTAGTGGCTTGTACTTGGATGCTAATTTCAGCTCCTCTTTAGTGTGTGGTGTCCAACAGATTTTTATTGTTTTATGGTTTGATTGCATCAGTGCCAAGCCCGAAGGTCAAAAGAACTGGAGTCTTTTTGGTGCTTCTGGTGACAGTAAGATTAGTCCTTCAATTAGTATGTCTTGTGCTGAAAGGTCAGCTAGGATTGAGTAGGTTTGTTAGCTCTGTACAATCTTCTCTCCAGAAGAAAAAGAATTTTATGCATTTTTAGTGTGGGGACTGTGACACAAGATGGGTTTCTAGGAGCTATCTGGTTGCAGTTGAAGAGTATGTGATACCCTTCCTCAGAAAGTCTTGATAGGGCTCAAGCTGAGGCAGCATCCTGTGGTCCTGGTTAGCTTGTCTTTGGACTTGCTTACTGTTAGTATGGCAAGGTTTCTGCTGCAGGAGATAAATTTAGTCAAAATGATTTCTTGGTGGGGTAGGGGAAGAGAGAGACCTTATCAGCAAATCAGAGTTGTTTTTGTCAAGAAGGAAGGGTACATTCTCCCTGCTGTTAGAAAGTACTGTTGGAGAGGTAAGTCTGCTCCCTTTAAAGTTGCTTTTTCTGATTCTTTCATAGCAAATAGAAATAACCTCATGATATATCAGAGCTGAGACAGAAAACTTGAAAGCAGGATTGCTGAAAGGTGTGAGGGTTGATAGAATCTCAACTGCCTTTTCTGTGCTCTATTGTCCTTTAGCTCTAAGCATGGCTATGCCTCTTTCACTGTGATGGATCAACTTGTTGCTGCTTTGGGTACAGCAACTGCACAAGTGATTTATTTTAGTTCTATAAAATGTTTTACAGAATGTTTTTAGTTCCATTACCTATGATTTTTGAATCTCTGTTTTGAATTATTGTAGAGGTGTTGCAGAAGCTGTTGTATGACCAACTGAGAGAGTGAATTTAAGATGGTTTCAAATTTCAAGTGTAACCTTAAGAGTCTGCCTCAGACTCAGGCTTTTCACAACTGACAATTTAAGCCAAAAATATTCTTCCATTTTTCAGACACAATAAGGTTGAAAAATGGAAGAAAAAAAGCTAACTTTTAAGTGTAGTGTAAACTTCCCTGATAATTTGTTTTCTAAATGAAACTTTCCTTGTGGGAGTCATGCATCGTGCAGTGTTACATTGCTGATGAAACCTGGTGCACTATATGACTCCTTCAGTTTAGCAAATGCAGAGAGGTAAACATAGGAGAAGTTCTGAGAGCTTCCTCCACTGTGTTTTCCCTTCCATTCAAACTTAATTTGTAGCACGTTCTACCATCCCTACCAGCAGGTTTCTATAATCATAGTCTGTGTCTGTGCTACTCTAAATATGTTCAGTGCTCTTTAGTTGAGCTTGAAATTCCATGCTGTTGAGCATGTGCAATATTTGCAGAAGCTGATGTATAGTACTGTGTCTTCAACCATACCAAAATGGGAGCAGGAGTGTCTGAAAGATGTGTTAACAGGACAGACAGAAGAACCTTTGGTCTGCTGTAGCGAGGAGAGTGAGCTCTGTGTGTACTGGAGGAAGGCTGCTTGTTTGCCATCATTTTGTGGTAACTTTGTGAGCTCTGTGTGTACTAGAGGAAGGCTGCTTCTTTGCCATCATTTTGTGATAACTTTGTGAGCTCTGTGTGTACTAGAGGAAGGCTGCTTATTTGCCATCATTTTGTGATAACTTGAAATAAATAGAAGAGTTTGAGGTTTTTTTTTTCTCATTCTTTTCAGGTGGTTCAAAATAAAAATGTCACCAAAACCCAGAAGGTGCGCTTCTTTACTGCAGAAGTGTTGATTCACATTGCTTCACTTTACCAGTGGAATGGGATTACTGATGTCAGCCCCGAAGATTTAAAGGTCTGGTAATTTATTTATTAGTAACCCCTAGTCCTTGTCCTGCCTTCCTCCCCCCTTTGCCCCTTCCACCTTGCAGCCCACAGAATTTGAAATAGTTCCCAGTTGCTCTAACCTTGATGAGAAGCTCTGACTTTCCACTGCTTCTCACCATTTGAGCAGGAGGGTTTGCTTCCCTTCCCTGATGAGCAGTGCAGTGAACATCAGTTAACTGGGGAGGAACAGGTCTTTTTGACTGCTAGGACTGTATTCTATTTCCTGGACACCTTCATGTCTACAGGAGACTATATCAGGAGCAGCGTTCTTACCACGTGCTTCATTCCCATCATACACACTGGTATGATATGAGAGTTAAACTCCCAAGATGGTTGCCAGCCTTTTCAGCTTACGTTGTTGTAGAGGTTAGCAGGGTTTCTAAGGTTTGAGCTCTTACTGATTCTTTTAGGCCATGAAACCACATTCCTAAAGTCAAGAGATGAGGCAAGGATCAGGGACGCAGTTGGGGGGGGGGGATGTTAGTAAAGCAGATGTTTTGCCATCTTCTCATAAATAGTTTACAGTTTTTCTTTCCATTTTTATTAATAATTTAATCTCTTGTTTTCCCTTTCATTGTGGGAGTATCTAAAGTATACCTATAAGCTCAGTGCAAAGCAGTAGAAAAAATTGCATACTTCCACTAGGTTTGGGCTGCAGACTTTGCACCTTTGTGTTGACTGACACTTGATCTTTAGAAGCTGAACAATTCTAACACTGAACAAATGCCTTCTTCCTCTACTGGATACTGGATGTTTATGTCTGTGCCATTCCAATCCTGATACATTTTAAACACTTCTTGGAGGAGATCTCTTTCTAGTAGGTGTCTGCTTGGAGCTGTGCAAATGACTGGTGCAGTTCATAAAAGTGCTTTTCAGTCCTGAGTAATTTTAAATTCTTACAATTCCATGCAGTCCTTGTGAGTGATGGGACTTGTGATTTCTCAACTATAATTGTCGAAGTGTTTCTTATCCATAGGACTCTTGAGTTGTGCTGGATGAAAAAGATTGATGGAATGTGTGTTCTTTTGGGTTTTTTTTCCCTTTTTCCTTGACATAGGTATTTGGTCACTTCTTTCATTTTTGTATAGTAACTGTAAAGACATTGATACTCCACCTTTCCCCAAAATATTGACATTCAGTGTATTGTTGGCTCTCCATCTATTGTGCCTTGTATTCAGTTGTTCTTTCTTCTGCAAAACTGGCGCAAAAGACATACATATGCTTGTTTCACATCCTTTATGTTGAAGGCGTCAGTGTTTTGTTTTTTTTTTTTTATTATTGGTCTTTATGAACTTCCTTATTGTGTACCTGGCCTATATGGTTGAAAGTTGGTTATTCCAGATAAAATATTAGATTCTTGACTTAAAAGTCCCAGGATGGCCTTGCCCGATTTATGCCAAATCACTACATTTCTTTGGCTTGATTTTTCTCTGTCTTTTCCTGTCTGTCTTCTTAGCAAATGCCCTAAGTCTCTAATGCCCTGCAAATAACACCTACGTAACGAAAATTGGGAGATTTGTCTTTCCTTGAAACAAAAAGTATTGTAACATTGTGTGTGATACAGAAACTGAAACTTCTGTTCCTAATCCGAACAAAAGCCAAACTGCTTTCTAGCATTTCTGTAAAAGCAGCTTCATAAAATGTAGACTGAAATTGATGTAAGATTTTTTTCTGTGATACCAAAACTCCTATGTCTTTTTTACTCCTTTTTGACTTTTATAGGTGATTCAAGGTTCTAAAGAGGTGGGAAAGGTGATGGTACGGGAACTTGTTCATAATTTCTTAATGAAGGTCTGCTGCTCTCTGAAACATGGCATACCTTTCTATGATCCAAGTCTTGGAACTGCGGGCAAGTAAGTCCCTAGACAGCTGAGGCAGTATAAGAATTTTGTGCTAGGAACAAGAGGGACCTTACCAGTTATCTTTTCTTTGCAAATAACTTTACTGAATTCTCCTTCCATCTCTCTTCTGTGGCAGACAGAAGAAATAATTTGGGATTTTTGTTGGTTTTGATTTTAACTTCTTAGGATCAGACTACTGAATCTCCTTGTACCTCAGTGTAACAGAGTGTTCTGCCTTATTCATAAGGCTTTAGGCAATGGCTGTGTTTCAATGAGCCCTCTCCCTGTAACTGAATACTTACATTGTAAGATGTGATTTTTGGACCATAGATTTTTTGCTGTGAGAAGAAAGCATCAAAGCTGCAGTGTGAACCACATGATGGCAAAATACCTAGTCTAATGTACATTTTGTAGAACCAAACGTGATTTTCCCAGATTTTGGCAAAATGCTGACCCTGGTTTCAGTACTGCCAGGATTTGGCCTGCAGCATCTAATCTGGAAGCACCTAGTTGCCTTACTGTTTCTGTTTGCTAACTAGTTAAAATATGTAAACTAAGATTATAAGTATATAAGTCTGTGGGACCTGACAAGATGCATCCCAGAGTCCTGAGGAAATTGGCTGACGTGGTTGCTAAGACACTGTCCATGATTTTGAAAAGTCCTGGCAGTCCCTAGTGACTGTAAAAATGGAGACATTGTGCCCATTTTTAAAAAAAGGGTAAAAAGGAGAAGTGAGGAAACTACCTGACCTGTCAGCCTCACCTATGTGGCTGTAAAGATCATGGGACAGATCCTCATAGAAAGGATACTAAGACACACTTTGAGGAGATGATTTGAGACAGGCAGCATGGCTTCACTAAGGGTAAGCCCTGCCTGACTAGCCCAGTGGCCTTCTATGGTGGAGAGACTGCATCAGTGGACAAAAGAAGAGGTATTGATGTCATTTATCTGGACTTCTGTAAGGCTTTTGACACAGCCACCTACAACATCCTTCTCTCTAAATTGCAGAGAGATGAATTGGATGGATGGATTGTTTGGTGGATAAGGAATTGGTTGAATTGTCACATCCAGAGAGTCAGTGTCCAGTGGCTCAATGTCCAGATGAAGGTCTGTGACAAGTGGTGTCTGTCAGGGGTCTGTAATGGGACCAGTTCTGTTTAATATCTTCATCAATGACATAGTGAGATCGAGTGCACCCTCAGCAGGTTTGCAGATGGCACCACTCTAGGTGGTGCATTTGACACACTTGAGGGACAGGATACCCTGTGGAAAGACCTGGACAAGCCTGAGAAGTGGGCCTGTGTGAACCTCATAACGTTGAACAAGGGCAATTGCAAGGTCTTGCACCTGGGTCAGGGCAATCCTTGGTATCTATACAGTTTGAGGGATGTTAGGATTGAAGGCAACCCTAAGGAGAAGGACTTTGGTGTACTGGTGGATGAAAAGCCAGACATGAACCAGCAGTGTTCACTCCCAGCCCTGCAGGCCAACCATACCCTGGGCTGCATCAAAATAACCATGGCCAGCAGGTCAAGGGAAGTGATTCTGCCACTCCACTCTGCCTCCAAGAGACTCCACCTGGAGTACCGTGTCCAGCTCTAGAGCCCCAAGCACAGGAAAGACATGGACCTGCTCGAGCAGGTCCAGAAGAGGGCCATAAAAACGATCAAAGGGCTGGAAGACTTCTCCTGTGAAGACGGAATGAGAGTGCTAGGGGTGTTCAGCCTAGAGAAAAGAAGGCTCCATGAAGACCTTATAGCAGCCTTCTGGTACTTAAAGGGAACCTACAGAAAAGATGGCAACAATCTTTTTAGCTGGGCCTGTTGCAACAGGACAAGGAGTAATGATTTTAAACTAAAATAAGGGACATTTAGATTGGATTTTTTCTGATGAGGGTGGTGAAACACTGGCACAGGTTGCCCAGAGAGGTGGTAGATACCCCACCCTGGAAACATTCAAGGTTAGGTGGGGCCTCTGAGCCACCTGATTTAGTTAAAGATGTCCCTCTTCACTGCAGTGGTGTTGCACTAGATAACCTTTAAAGGCTCCTTCCAACCCAAACCACTCTGTGATTATGACCAATAGACAAAATATTTGAGGCTTTTGTAATTCCATGGAGGGGTTCTCATAGGTTGGTGTGCTTCATAACGTGAGTTAGGCAAAGAAGGTACTACTAGATTGTAGAAGATACTGAGTGATGTTAGAGCAGGTTGTTTCTTGCTTTGAGCAAAATTCTACCAGGTATTTGTCTGGTATCTGCAGTATTCTCACTTTGTTCAGGGACTGACAGAAGAAAACTTTACAAAACAAACAACCCCCCCACAAAACCAAACAAGCAAATAAAAAAAACCAACAAAACCCCTGAAAGTCCACAGAAAATACTTCCAAGTTAGATCTTAAATTGTAATTCTACATTTTTTTGCTTTGTGAAGTTTGTCTAGAATATTTCTGAGACATTATGGGTTTAATTAACAGCAATTACTTTTTGTCATGCAGAAGACCTGGAGGTAAATTCAGTTCTTACTTTTCTGAGTGTAAACTCGGAAGTTATGCCAGCAGTGAGAGAGATCTTACCAGTTAGAGGAGCTGCAGAATTACTATTACCTGTAAAGTACTGAAATAAGGATTTCTTGTTTAAAATACATTTTTGTCTTCCACAGGGGAGGAAATATCATACTTTTGCGCTTTCTGGTTGCATTAAAAAGTGCAGCAGAAGATGAAATGGTTGCTGATCTTGTGGTGAATGTTCTTAAAGTATGCCCAGATTTATTGAATAGATACTTTAAGGAGAGCCAGTATTCCTTTCTTCCTAGAGTCAAGTCTACTTGGTTAGACAATATGAAGTTACTTAAAAAGGTAAGAATATGAACCACCTCTCCACAGAAATATGCAATCCCAATACTCTTGGGGTTTTTTTTAATCCAAAAATGGAAGAGAATTTGTGAAACGGTGCTGCAAAATGATGTAAAATCATAATAGGAAAGATGGTGAAGTCAAACATCCCTGACATACTGAAAAGTTACCAAGCCAAGGAAATTATTAGTAAGTTGGTAAGGCTGCCTTTGATTGTGTCCCCCCCCTTTTTTTTTTAACAGATAGATATTATAATGCCATTCCTGTGTAAAAATTGTTACAGTTTGGGTACTGTGCGGTACAGAGCCTGGCCAGCCTGTGGTGTGGCTGTGATGTGTATAAACCAACTCTGAATTAATGAATTTAGCTGAGGTGTTCCTAGTGACAAGGAACAAGATTTCACTGATTTCAGAGGAAGTCAACTGAGGATCAGAGACTGGATTTTTTTTTTTGTTTGTTTCAGAGGCAGCTGTTCTGTATTACAGGAAACTCACATATCTGAAGATGTGTTGTGTTCACAGCTGTAAATACACAGTGCTTTAGAGTGTATTAAAAAATATTAGAAGAGAGGTACAGTATTTCATAAATAATCAATTTTAAAACAAACCAGTCCAGCAGTGGGGAAGTTAGGTGACTGAGATTTAAGTGAGCTAAAGAGGAAGGACTGTTTGAAATAACATTAACTACTGTGGGTATGTTAGGGAAAAAACAGTTAAACGTCAAAGATGGTAAATGGAGGGGGAATGTGGCATCCTGTTTTCTATGGATGCTGAGGAGAATGAGCCCTGGCTCAGAGCCACAGCTGTTTTAAAAAGTGTAGGCACAGAGTGAGTTTGAAGGTCATTTGGTAAAAAGTCATGCTCAGAGCAGGAGACTGTACAAACTTTTAACTAAACTGGGAAAGAAGGAATTGGCATAAGATACAATGGAATACAACAAGTTGCTGAAACATTTTTCAAGATGCAGCAACATCAAAGCTCAGCTAGAAAAATCTTTTGTTCTTTCTGAGTGTTCCATGGCTAGCTTAAAATAGGCAAGTAGGACCTGTAGTTTGTTGAAAAGGGATGGCCTTTAGCAGGGATGCAGGCCACACACAGCTGCCATATTTAGTTGAATAGGAATCTGGGGGATTTATTTTTGTGTAAAAACTGACATTTAGTGCTGCTGTTAAAAACCCTTTGGTAAAATGCTGCCCAGAAGAAGGTGTTGTCTTTAGGGCTGTATAAATGTTGATTAAATTCTTGTTTTTATTTCAGATCTACGAGGCTCAACCAGAGATCTCCAACTCTTTTAAGACTCCAGAGTTTATTCCTCTTCCCAGGCTGCTTTCTATGGTGATGGTAACAACAGCCCCCACAGTGTGCAATAAGATAATGTTCACCCAAGGACTAAATGTAAGAGCAGTCTGTAGTATTTCAGTGGGGTTTTTTCTGTCCCAGTTGATACTGTTTGATTTAAGTGTGTGATAATCTAAGAAGTTTCTCAGATTGGTTAATTCCATATGTTTTATATTCTCTGTCCCAGCATAAATCTGGCTTGAGGAGGCACGGGAAAATGAATTGAACCCTATTGGTATTGCTTCCAAGAGCCATTCACAAGCATGAAGTCTGCCAATGCTCACTAATGGTTTAGGCTGGGAATCTGAGTCTATCTTGAAAGCCAAGGTTTAGGAAATAATTAATTCTTTAACAAATTTTAAGATGTTTTGAGAGTACAGATTAGGTACAAAGCACAAAAGGAAGCACTGAAATGTCATTAATTCAATTTCCTTCTTTTAGGTACCCAGCAAAGTAGTGAAGCACAGCATATTGTCACTTGTGTCAATGATTCTGAGAAGAGCCTTGAAGAATATTGAGTATTGTTTGAATGAAGAAATTTGGCAAAAGTCAGAAATCTACACACCATCAATGATGCAGGAATTTGTACAGTTGTACCAAGAAGCCATCAGCAAGGTATCAAAGTAAAAACAAAATTGGTGTCAAGCATGAGTCATTTTGCATCAGGTAACTGCTCCTGTGCACTTTCTCCCCAAGGTGGCTTGGAAGCCAGGAAATGGTATCTTTGGGCAGAGTAAGGGGAAGGCTGTGGATTAGAAGGTGTTAATAGTAGGTATGGTAGTAGACTACATCTCCTAATGCTGATAGAAGTGCAAATAAAGTTTTGTTGTGAGAAAAATTTTTACATTGGCAGCTGTTGTGCTGCAAATTAATTCCAAGAGCAGGCTTGGAAGCAAATTCTCCTGGTTCAAGTAAATTGTGCCCAGCAGAGTTCACTCAGAAATTACTAGACAGGGTAGTACTTGAATTGAAAATATGCCATGACGATGAAGAAACAAACAGAATTTTCACAGGAAACTTTGAGTAAAATGAATACTGTTTCCAGTATGTATGGTCTGCAGAAGTGAAAGTACACTACTTGATTTCAGATCTTTTTTATGATTGCATACAACATCAGTTACAACTTTTGTGCAGAACATCAAATCCTCATATTGGTTGGTTGTGAAGATTTTTCTCACAGTGGCTCTGTCTGATACAGGAGTGCTATTGCAATTTACTTTTTTTCCTTTTAGCTTGTACCAGACATGACCACTGTAGTGTTTGTCTGGCAGTACCTCCTGAAACCACCTTCTAAACACCACAAATGCAAAGAGGAGAAAAAGGGAAGTGGTATCTCCACTGTGAAGGCAGTGACTGAGGCAGCAGAAGTTACTGAACAGCAACAGCATGGTAGGCAAAGCAGCATTTTACAGAAGAGTTTTGACTTGTCAAACGTAATGACAGCTCTTAATATCAATTGTTGTGCAAAAATGCTACAGAGCATTGCCCTGGCTCTTATTGAATGTATCCCTTCTTACATGGATGTGAATGGGGGTTATGAAATCCTTATCCCGTGTAATCTTGTTAACTTCAGCCGAGTCCAGTTGTCATTTATGCATTTATTGTTCATCTTTGCTTTGTTCAGTTTTTTAGGCTATTTAATTCTAATCCCTGTCAGAATTGCTTAAGGCTACAATTTGACATACAGGCTGTCACTGCTGCTGTGAAGCTAAGCAGTTTGACTTTTTGCTGTCACAGAAGCACAGCTCTGGAGGTCGTCTTGTCCAGCCGCCTTACCTAAACCTTGCTGTCCAGGATCATATCCAGACAGCTTTTGAGCATCTCCAAGGATGGAAACTCCAACAGCCTATGGTTCTATGATTCTCTTTAGGCAAACTTCATGCTCCTTCACCCTCACAGTAAAAAAACATTTCCTGATGTTAAGAGGGAAGCTCCTTTTGCCTTTGGTCCCATCGCTCTGCACCCAGAAAGAGCCTGATGTCCTCTTTGCACTCTCCTTTCCAGGTGTTTATTGTGAGGTCACACTAGTAAGATCCCCTCAGCTGTCTCTTCTCTAGGCTGAGCAGTCCCAGCTCTTACAGTTCTGGCCTTTCTTTATAGGAGAGGTTTGAGTCCATCACCTTTGTGGGTTTGGTAGGACTCCAGCATGTCCATGTCTGTCTTGTGCTGGGGAGCCCAGAACTGGTCACAGCACTTCAGGTGTGAACTCACTAGCACTGAGTGGAGGGGAAAAATCACCTCTCTTGACCTGCTGGCAATGTGTTGCCTAATGCAAGGGCACATCTCTGGCTCATGTGCAACCTGGTCTCCATCAGGACCCCCAGTTCCTTTTCTGACAAGCTGTTTTCCAGGTGGTCGGTTCATGCCATATACTCCCAAGTGGGGTTATTTCACCTCTGATACAGGGCTCTGCAGTTCCCCTTGTTGAATTTAACCCTCCTGTCCTTGACCTTCGTATGCTAGTAGGGGTATTTTGCAGTCAGTCATACAGTAAAAAGGCAGGGAAACTGGTAGGCCTGAGAATATTTTGAAGGCCAGGTTGTTATACCATGAGATCACTTTTTTGAGGCAGTTAGTTACTGTGGCTACACAAATGCTTGTGTTGCTATAGCACAGGATTAGAAACATGCAAGTGTTGGAGGAGAGAGTGGGGTTGGAGTAGAGGCTTCAGCTTTCCTCTCTCAAAACCAGTGGTCCTCCTGAAGGACTTGCTTTCATAGTCCCATTGCAGGGAACTGGACCTTTTAGTTTCAGCCTGCAACATTTTACTTGCAGACTGAAGATAAATCTGCGGCCAGTCTCATATCCTTCACAGGGCATATTCCACAGTGAAACTTTCTGGAGCAGAGAAATTTTCAGTGTATGTCCTTCTGTGTGTGGCTTTGGGCAGTAAAATAGTTGTCAATGCTGACAAGCCAATGTTCTTCATTGGTAGAGTGCCTACTAAAGCCAATGAAGCAGCTCATTTCTCAAGTAGTTTCTCTGCATACCAGGGTGATAATACTGCATCCCTTACTCTCAGCTCACCTTTTGCAGCTTTATTTGCAGTGTGACCACTAGAGAATTCTCTTTTAATGGGAGTTGAGACCCAGGCAGACAAAGACAATGTTTATGCATGGCATCCATCCATTTTTTTGTAGCTCCCTGAGGGATACCCAGTTAACAGGAAAAAAAGTAGGTGTTAAAAAAAAAATTTGGCTGCCCTTCATTTATTTTGCTTCCTTTCATTAGTGACTGGATAACAAGTAGCTTTCATGTGTCCTCATGTCATAAACTAAAAGACTGTTTAGATGCTGAGATAGCTTTTCCAAAGAGGTAAACAGCTGCCTTAACTGGGGTTGGTGTTTCTATCATATAGATATTTGTTTTCCTCTTGCCAAAAGCACACACTGAGAAAGTATTGGTTTTGAAGGAAGGAGGAGAAAGAAAGAAACCTTTAACTGAAGTAATATGTTTGTAACAGGTTAGTATACTGTCTTCTGCACTTCTCAAATGTACCTGGCATTAGGTAAAAACAGTGTCCCTGGAAATAGCAACGTGGCCATATCCTTTCCTTCACTGGTTTCTGTTGTTCAGCCTTAAGTTAAACAGCATTGGGACTGACTGGGTTACTATAGTGACTGTTAAAGTGCTGAGGATGTATTTTATATGTGTGAGCACTTCCAAATGAAATTACAAGTGGTAGCTGCCAAGTGAAGCATTGCATAAGCTGGTTTAGTTAAAAAAGTGTTCACATAGGAGTGCTGGGGAAGGAAACTGGGGATTATATTCTTTTTTTTTCTGTTTCTTGTTAGTGAGGAAGGTAACTGATCATTTCATAGGCAAATCTTTTGGAAATAGAGTTAGTAATTCTCCTGCTGGATAATGCAGATGATACCCTGCACTCTTGGTATGAATGAAGGAGAAACTAAACATGTAAATGCTTTGTTTAGGTTCAGATGATGCTGAGACTCTGTTTCTGAAAGCTGCACTGCTGCAGGTCGTATGCCTTTATCAGAAAGTCGTGCCCCACTTGGTATCACGGAGCACCTTTGATTTTAGCAAGCTGATAAAAGGTATGTGGTGGATATTTCTTCTGCCTTCATTGTTTTCTCTGGCTATTTACAAAATCCACAGCAAAATGGAATGTTTGCTTTTCTGTGTAGCTAGAGAAAGAACTGTTTTCTAAAAGTAACCCCTTTTAGTTTCTTTGTGGTTCGGGCATTTATTATTGCTATTTCTGCAGTTCTCTGGCACTCTGCCCTCTTAAATTCCATAGCTGCTCTACTACACTCAGTTGTTGTAAGTGGTATGTTGTGGTAGAGTCTTCCTCATTGTGTCTTATTCTTGCAAATGTTTGGTCTTTATGGGGCATTAATCCTAATGTTTCTGAGGAAGGCTGATGTCTGACTCTTAATGAGATTTGTTTGTACAATCCTTCTAAGCCTATCAGCAACCCAGCATAAGTAAGTTGTTTCCAAACTCTTATTAGCCACAATGGTAGACATTCTTTTTTTAACAAGATAGTTCACAGAAAGTTTGGGTGGTAGAGAGAGGCAAGGAACAATTCACCAGTCTTCTCTGGAAAAATCTTTTAACATTCAAGTATTTTTTCCATTTGCTGTGTTTTGAATTATTTTATCGTAGTTTGGCAGAGTGTGGTATTATCTTCTGTGGAAAATTTATATGAGGAAGCACTTTAGCAATATTGTTGTATTTTTGTCTCTGATGGACACGACGTTCATGGACAGCAGAATTAAACAGAGATGCTCTGTACCTGCTTAATGCAGCAAGGGTGATGAGCCACAAATTATGGGCCGTAGGCAAGGTCCTCCAGTACTATTTGTGGTACAATAAATACAGCCATTTAAATCTGAGTCTGGAGCAAAGAGCAAAATGTTCAGGCATCATTGATGTCTGTGGGCCACCAAACTAGATCAACTATGTGTGTTTTAGGTGGGTCTGGGATGTGTAATGTAATGAGTTATGTAAATACCTTAATTAAAGTCTGTCAGGGAAAAAAGGGACTTTAAAGAAAAGCCTCTTCTAAATCAACTGTCTCATGTGTGAAGTTTTTCCTCCCTCTGCCAAAGCATATTTAATTAGTTTGTATACTTGGTGACTCACCAAATCATATACCCTGTTTATCCCATTATTTCTTGCATTGGTCTGCTTTCTTTAAAATGGATAAAAGGCAGGACACCTTCTTGTGAGATAGAAATCTCTTTGATGTTGCTTTTTTACAGTATGAAATAATAAAGTTGAACAGGCTGGAAAAGAAAAGTGAGAAAAGAAGTGAGCCTGAATATTAATTTTGGTTAAAGAAGATATGATAGAAAATAATGATGCAAATTAGTAGTGAAATTTGTGCTCTCGTGTACCAGCCTGAGAGTTCTGTAATTATTTCCCTTGCCCTGATTGAAATACAGGCTCCAAAGGTAGCATATTTTAATGCCTTGGAGCAACATGTTCTTTAAACACCTGGTACAGTTTTATTGTTTGCTCTTACTGTTGGTTGAACTTTGTACTGACTTTTAAAAATTTAATCTTCTCTCCCAAATATGGACCACAAAGATACTACACAGACTATGAAAAGCCCATTGACGCTCAGACTTTATCAAGTTTATCCCTGAATGTAACTTAAGAGCAGTTAAAGTGTGGGCAGGTCAATTTTTTGAGCACACCACAAGGGTCTCTGCACAGCTGTGTGACCCTGCAGGATGTTAATTGTGAGGTTGCACCAAAGCAGTTGTGAGCAGATGATAGAAGTGTGGTGGAGAGAAACAGAATTCCATTGCCCATAGCAAATATTGTAACAGTATAAGGTGTGTTATTGATTTAAATTCTGTATTTTGGTCTCCAGTTTATCCATCCTCTTTATTTCACGTAGGACACAGCTTTTTGGGGTTGTTGAGACTGATAGAAGAGATTTTGTATTCCCATGCAGCAGTGATGGCTTGTGCCAGGGGCAGGTGTTACACTTTCCCTGCTAAGGGCTGGATTCCATCCTTAGGTTGACCAGGCATAATCATAGTGCAGCGGGGGATCTGACAGTATGAAAATGTGTGAATTGCCTGCTTATCGCCCAGAGGTGGTTTGAAGCCCTGAATGGTTGGTATTCCTGTGATTTCAGGATGATATACCCAAATAAAGTTGATTGTATTGCTTTCAAACCGCAGGTATCGTCACTGAAAAAGGCTTCCGAGAGGAGGTCCCTCCTGTTCTACAGCACCATATACTGAAAGTGGCTTTGGAACTTCCTGCAAATAAATTTGCCTGGTTCAAAGTACAGGTAAGAGACTTCAAGGCAGATTTATGCTTCTTTAGCCTGTTGTTCTGAAACCTTTTATCTGTCACTGTTTTAAACTAGTCCCAGTCCAGTTGTTTTAGAGGTGGCTCACTAAACTGGTAGGAATTATAGTCTTAGTGTTAGTGAAGAACCCCTCTGAACTGAGAAGTTTATCTGCAAGGACAGGAATTTTTGCCACCCTGATGAGGGCTGGACAAGAAAGAGGAGGCACAAGTGAAAATTTGCTGGTTTCCACTTACGTGGAAAGCCTGAGATTTCAGACCAGGGAAGTGAGCTGTTGAGGGAACCCATCCTACCCATTCCCAGAGAAGATTTTGACATTGTTAAGGCTGTCCCTCCTCTTCATAATTACTGGAAACTTTTAGGGTCCCTGTTCTCTTTTTCTCTGCAGGCTTGTAAAATAAAACTGTAGAAAGCCTGCTTTTCATTTCTGGAGAAAGAAGTGAGCCTAGCTTTGTGGGGAAGCTGAGAGACTCATGGGTGTTTTGATCATGCCAAACTAGGAGAGTTAACAGCAAGCAGAGGAAAACCTGAAAATTGACAAAAAAGCTAAAGTGTTTTCTTGTGGCTTTGCCTTTTACTAGTGTAGATAGATTTTAATAGAAAAGATAAAAGCTAACCTGGCAATGTTACGGAGGATTATGGTTGTTGGACATCAAATGCAAGTCAGTGAGAAAAGCAGAGGAGGTTGCTGAAGGATTGTTATTTGATGTTCAGATGCTGTTCAGCATCCCTGTGACTTATTTTGTTTTCCTGTTCTTTGAGTATCAGTCTTTTGTATGACTATATGTCTTATTCAGACACCACTTGTAGAAAATCTGAGTTCCTGGGGCCAACAGAAATAAAAGTAGAATAGATGATTGGGGAGGGAGCTAGCTTTATCTTGGGCTCTTGTATGAGTTGGTGTTTCTCTTATCTTTCACTTTCCAAAAACTCATGGTAGCCATCCTCGTGTCTCACTGAATGCAAAGTAGTGTAAATGATCTTACTAATTTCTGGGCTTGGTGTTTTTTGGGTAGGTCTCCACATTGCATTTCTGCTTCAGTGCAACATTATCTTGTACAGTGTTGCTATACCAGGGGAATTTTAATATATTTTTCTCTTTAGGGTGTCTCTGAGACAGAGAAAGTATCTACTGAAAAATCAGTATTCTATTTACTGATGAAAATGTTTGTTACAAGTAACCATTCTCATCTGAAAATTTCAACCAAAAAACTGATTATCAAGGTAAGCATTTGATCTGAAATACCAAGATGTTCACTATATCATGTTGGTCTGAAAAGTCAGGATTGTGAAATATTTTCTTGAAGTACCTACCTTTACTGGATAGCTGTTTGACCAGCAAGGTCTTCTTTCTTGTTTTGATGACTCTTCTTGGAATTTGCTATCAGATAACTACCTATTAGCTAAAATACTCCATGAAAGTAAGTGCTGTCAACTGAAATTGCTGCAAAAGTTGATGAAATAGTAAGGAAAATTTATTTTATGTTTACTCACCTGTCTAGGTTGAATTAATTCCAGTACTGTAATAAATCAATATAGTTTGTGCCTGAAAAGGTCTTGACATTGATCAAGAAGAGATTGGTTTTGGTTTTTCCTTTTTGTCCTCATTTTTTTACCTGTACTTCATCCTCTAGCCTTGCTGAAGCCTTGACTAGTTTGCTTTGGCCTTGCAAAGTACTCCTGTTTGTACAGTCTGGTACAAGCTCTGATGCAAGGAGTACTTTTGCCTTAAAAATGAATTAAAATCTCCTTGTGTGCATTTAAATAGGTTATCTGGCTTTTCAACTACAAGTCTGGTGAAGACACCAATGGCTGTTGTTTACAGCATCTTTTTAAAACTGGGCATCTTTTAGTTATCTAAGGGCAGAGACCTACATTAAAAACAAAACCCAACCCAACAACTGTCCCTGCCAAGAGAAAATCCAACAAGCTGTTCTAATCCCTGGGCAGGACTCCTTGTGCAGTATCCCATAGTAATAAGTGATATGCAAGTTTGTATACAGCTTTGTGCTTGTGATGTCTGCATTTAGCTTCAATCACAGGGTGAAGTTGTAATGTTCAATCCACTAAACCAAAGTTACAGCAATTGAATTAGGTTTTAGTTGCCTGTGGTCCCTGCAAGGGATTAAAGTCAGGTTAACTTGGTCTCAGGAATGAATATCTCAATCAAAAGCTACCCAATATAGTTTTTCTACTCTATTTAGATTCTTTTGCTGAGTGGAGATGTGGGCTGCCTGACTCATTCTTGTTTCCTCTTTTAGATTCAGTCCATTTCATTTTCTCCGAAGAGAATACAGGAGCAGTGAAGTTCAGGCAGATATGTCAGCAGAAAGGCTGCTAAGAATAGATGTTAATGAGTGTGTTTTGCTTATTTTTCAACACAGTGACATATAATCGGAAGGCATGTTTTTGAATTTCACATTCTGTTCCTGCCTGTTTTCATGAGAGCTGCAAGTGTACTTCTATTTCAGGACTCTGCCCAAAATAGTAAATTATTTTAAAATGTATCTTTTTTTTTTCTTTTCCTTTTTTTTCCCCCCTTTCTTTTTAAATGAATTACCCTGTCAGGTTCATGTAAGCAGTAGTGTTATTTTTGTAGCTGCTGCTGGTGTACACAGAGTAAATGTAGAGCAAATGAGCTGCGATGGCTTCTTTTATATTTTGTGTGTGGGGAGAAACAAAGGCACAGATTCATCCCAGGTAGTAGCAGTCGTTTAAAATAGGTGCCAGAGTTAGGAAGCTGGTGAAGGTTTCTTCTGTTGTTGAGAGTGAGAGGCAGATGGTTCTACCCCTGTGCAGATCAAATCATCTGTTATCTAAATTGTCATTCAGATATCCATTCCTGCTTCTCTTTTCCTTCCCTTTCCCTCCTTTCTTTTGCAGACTTGAGTGCAGGGTCACCAAGTTTCTAATTTAGGTGCTTCAGATAAGGACCTGGATTTAAAGAGCATGAAATTGGGCAAAATATTCTAAATATGTTCATGCCTATTACCTGTATCTACCTCACCACCCACAGCAACCGTGACTGTGCCTATACAACAGTGGGTCATGACCCACTGTGCATTTAACTCTTTGCCCAACTCTTTGAAGCAAAAATAGTCTGACTTAGATTTAATTTAGCAATTATTTCCTTTCTGTTACATCAGTATCTTTCAAAAGCCCCTGTACTGGCTGTTTTTAAGAGCATGCTTCTTTTTTTTTCTTTCTGTAAAGGTATAAAGATGTACAACCCTCTTAAAGCACTATAGCCTGCTCCCCTGAAATTATAAAAGTAAGATTTACAAAGGTGGAGGGAATGAATGCTCTGTGTTCAGGCATCTTTGACCTCAGTAGGGTTTGTGCTAACTGACTGCTGACAACAGAAGTGCTTGATGTGGTTGGACCAAAAGTCCTGCTAGTCATTATCCAGGCTCTTACCTTTGGCTGAGCATTAGGGAGACTTTTCTTGCCAGCTAGTGAGACAGTATTGTAGTAGCCTCTGTTGTAGGGGTCACATCTAGTGTTTCGGGCCACATGATGGGACAGGAGACGTGCTAACTCTGTTGAAGCTGTCCAGCGTAGAAGGCTCTTGGCTGTGGCTCTGTGCTGTAGCCAGCTCTCTTTGTCTGTGTCTTTGCACCAGAGGCCTTGAGCAGTGAAGTGGCAGAGAGGTTGCTGCAGTGAGCAGCACTGCAGGTAGTGCAATGGTCTCTCGGTTTGGTGCATACAGACCCAGCATGTGCCTGGTTCCTGTGTCCAGAGTGCTTGTAGGCGTTTTGTATTCCAAATGCATGGGAATGAACATTCACAGTGGTACTGCCATGTGCTTGCTGCCCAGTCCAGTGAATAGGTGTTTGGAGCATGATTAAATGTGGTGCATGAGGGATTCGTCCCATTCACGTGGTCAGTGTGAGGGTGAGAACCAAGTGGAATTGTACTGGGTTTGTGCTGCAGATAGCAGGTGAGAGGAGGAGAGGCTCTAGGAAGACAGAAGCAGAAAAAAGTCGCTCTCTGATTTTCCCAATTGTTCAAGAGTAAGCCATGCTCTGCCTCTGTTTTAGTCATCCTTAAAGCCATTTTTTCTATGCCACAAGGCTGCTTCTCACCCTTTTCCTATAGAGCATGTATGTGCGTCTGGCAGAGCTCAGTGAATTTCATTTGTCAGCTGTAACATAGAGAATCATAGGATGGTTTGGGTTGGAAGGGACCTCCAAAGGTCATCTAGTCCAGCCCTCTCTGCCAGTAAGCAGCGGCATCCTCAAGCAGATCAGGTTGCCCAGAGCCTTGTTGAGCCTCACCTTGAATATCTCCAGGGATGGGGCCTCAAGTACCTCCCTGGGCAACCTGTTCCAGTATTCCACACAGTCACACCTCACCTCTTACAGCTTTTACTGGGAAAGCAGTAAGCAAACAAAGCTGGAAGTGGGGAGATTCAGGCTGGAAGTGAGGAAGAAGTTCTTCACCATGAGAGTGGTGAGAGCCTGGAATGGGTTGTCCAGGGAGGTGGTTGAGGCCCCATCCCTGGAGGTATTTAAGGCCAGGCTGGATGAGGCTCTGGCCAGCCTGATCTAGTGTGAGGTGCCCCTGCCCATGGCAGGGGGGTTGGAACTAGATGATCCTTGTGGTGCCTTCCAACCCTGACTGATTCTATGATTCTATAATTCTATGAAACAACCAGTATGACGGCACTAGTCCTTGGTCCTGGTTATGCTGAGGCCAGCTGATGCAGTCTTGTGAGATTCTGTTTTGAAAAACATTCACTTTTACCCTCCATTAATGCAGTTAGAGTGGCCCTGGTGTGAGTGGGAATAAGGCCTCTTGAATTGAGGGGGTTAAGGAAAGAGGTGCAGGTATTTCTTTTCATCAACCTGCTCCTTTTCTTTCCAAGAAGAGAGAAACATAAAGTTGTTGTACAAAAGATCTGTACTTTTTTTTGGAGTTTGTGTTTTAGTTGTTTTGTGAGGTTTTTTTACCACCCTTTTGATTTTTCTGGACAGGTTTTACGTGACAGCGGGGTGTTTGAGTACACGTGGAAGGAACTTTCAGTTTGGCTGGAACACTTGGATAATACAAAAGAAGACAAAAAGGAAGCAGTGATTCAGTTTTTGGAAAGGGTAACAACTGTTCAAATTAGCTGGATAAACAATGCCAAGAATAGCATTAATGGAAACTAATTATTCTGTTGCTATTGTTGAGAAACCTGTCAAAGATCAGTGAATGAATTCTGAGAAAAGCAATTGTTTGTAATTCTTTATACAGAGCTGACATCTTTCTTGGTTTGGGTGGGAGGACAGTGAAATGATTTGGAGGAAAATTGAATCTGGAAAGATAAGTTGTAATTACAGCGTTGTTGATAGAAGGGTAGAATGTGTGTATGGGGGTGTGTGTAGCTCTTATCTCCTCGTTTCTTTATGTGGTGATATCAGACCTAAGTAAATTGTAATCCTTTACAAGAAAAATTGACATTTCCTGTTTACTTTTCAGGATGTTAAATGCCCAGCGTTTCCTTTTCAGTGAAATTTCCCCAGGGACTCAGTCTGGGGTAGCACTTTAGGTGCAAAAGTGCAGTGGACATTTTTAGGGAGACTCCTGCAGAAGTGTGGGAAGTTTTCCTCCTCAAACTCGCCCAGCTTCCAACCACTTTTAGCACATGGTCCTTCTTAACAAGGTATGGTTCCCATAGACATGCTAGCTTATGCGTTTATGTTTCTTTCTCAACCTTTGTTAACAGATCCTGTTGAAACTGGTGACAAACCCCTATTCCTATACAGATAAAGCAGCAGACCTTGTTCAGGAAGCCAGTATGCTCCAAGTGAATATGTTTAAACAAGACTCTGATAACGTCAGCATCCCCATCTCTCACATTGATGGTATGTGGTGATTCCCTCAACAGGAGTAAATTCCAGGGCTTTGTGCTACAGTTTCAAGCCCTAATCTGCAGAACTGACTGGTAACTGGACAGATCCTGCTTAAGACCTACAAGACCCAGCCCTCCAGCTGTGTTTAATATCAGAAGTCTGAACTGCAAAGTCACCACTGTACCCCCCAAAAGTAATTTCTGATGCAGTAATGCTGTTTTAACAGTGTTTTAAATCTCTCCTCAGGCTCCTGCAGTAGCATTTTATAACTAAAAATGCAAACTTTTACAGTTCCTCCTTGGGGCTGCTCATATCTGTTCATCCAGGAGAAGAGGTTTGGGGTGCCCAGGGAACTTTCTCACTTGCAGGCACACAATTGGAAGCTTCTGCTTTCTGGGATCAGCCCTACTGCAGACAAACTCAGTATTCTGCAGATGTGGACACTTGGACAGCTTTCCATGTGCTGGCTGTTCTGCTATAACAGTCCATGTGTGGGATTTTGCAGTACATAAATGTAAGATAATTGAGGTTGTTTAACACTCAGTACCAGATGGATCAGTTGCCTTGAGCTGAGTGTATTACAGAGATGTAATGCCAGCCACCTAAGGTATGATGCTTCCTTCCTATGGTAAAGCTGCCTTTGACTCTTTCATGATCAAAGTTTAGTTCTTTGTCTCTGTAGAGCTGAGAAGCTCTTCAAGGACTGCCCAGGATGTTCTTTTAATGGGGAAGTGGCTGCTTCCTTTGTACTTTCCCATACACATTTCCTGTCATGGTTATGCTCCGATAGTCCTTACCTAATGCCACCAGGGTGGCAGTGAGTAATGCACCTCTTTCTTTCCCTTCTATCAGCTGGACAGTGGAGTTGAAAGGCAACAAGTGTAAAGCACACAGTAAGAGACAGTGATTTCTAGAGTTGCATTTACTGTTACATTGCTAGACAAATGAGGCTTTCATCCTTTTCTCTGCTTTGGGAATTCAGAAGCTGTGTTGTATTCCTGGAATGTTCGGTTCTGTGGTGTTCTGGTTCTGAATCCTCTGCTTACAATTTCCCTTCACTTACTAGATGTCCTGGATATGGTGGATGTCCTCATAGAGGGCAGTGATGGATTAGATGAAGAAATTGGCTTCACTTTAAATGAAGACATGATTATCCAAACATTTCCGTTCAGTGCTGTCGTACCTGCTGCATTAGAGGCCAGAAATAACCTGTTGCTTCAGACTGAAAATGGAACAGGTACAGACTTTTTTAATTTCTATGTCTATACTAGTGGAGTAGAAGTGGGATCATTTTTACCCAGTTAGCTCCTCAAGGTATTTTATTATCTCCATTGCAAGCAGAAAGAGGTGCAGATCCATAGTGCAGTTTGCTGCATAAGAGAGGCATTAAAACTTCTGAGGTGCTTGTGACTTTGAAGATGGCTCTTGGTTTCTGGAGTAGGGAAAATTGATGCAAATGCAGGCATTCTATAAACTGACATTTTACTCCAGGGAGCTCCTGCTGTGGGAAAGCAAACTTGCTTAAGGTTAGAAAAAGAGTGCCTTTCCTTCCCCTCTGAGGAGAGGAGTGACTTTGGGCTCTGAGCACAGTGTATAGAAGATGGAAGAGCAGTGGAAAGATATTTTCCCTGCATGGACAGTCTTGGCTTGGAAGCAGTTGCCCTTCAATAACAGAGTTTTTAAAGCACAGAACATGCAGAGCATGAGGGAAAGGTGGCTTCAGTGGCTGTAGGCAGCTATTCCACTGAGACCAGTTGGTAGCAGAAAAAGGACTCGAGTGTTGACTAGAAAATGGATGCATTTTCAAACAACCCCACTTCTTCAGAGATGAATCTCCAGGGGTGAATGTTGCAAAGTTCTAATAACCTCACTTGAGGAAAGGATTTGGTGGAGCAAGGAGTCACAAGGGCAGCAGCTGGCCTCAGAGCAGGATTTACCAACCCTGCAGCACCTCACCAAGTCCTGTGTATATTTGACTGTTGAGTACCACCTGAGGTGGGACTGAAAGCAAATCCTCTGTATTCGATCAGGGCATGTTGTCCTAGGTGTGTTCCTCCCAGTACAAATCAGTTCTGCTCTTAGGTCATGTTTGACTGAGGTCCTTATCCACCAAAATGCAGACAAGTTTAGCACAACATAGTAAAGGTGAAGTTAGTGTTATGCTTATCTGGAAGGAAAGAGACCAACCCGAGCATGTATCTTAAAAGTGAGGTGATTTTTTTACTTCAGCAAGGACTACTGTATGAAGCATTTTTTCAGAGACCTCAGTGGGTCAGGAACAGTTGTCTGGCTTTTTTAATCCTATTCAGCACTTTTCTAAATGATGCTACATAGCCTGTTGCCCAGCCATTAAGGAAAGAGGGTTGCCCTAGTGTTGTGTGTTTGTGAAGATTACTTCTGTCAACAGAATTTTAATGTTTTTATTTTTATTTTTTTTTTCAGAAGTACACATTGTAGAGTATCTCATTGCTGTTTTCACTGACCTCCTGCACTCCCAGAGAGATCCGCTTGCCCTCTGTTTGATGTTCCAGCTCTATGATAAAGATCTGCAGTCCTTGGAAATTTCTAATTATCCTCAGCTATACCAGTTTAACCAGTACTATAAACTTTGGATACCTCAGCAGTCTCAGCAACCTGTGGTATGGAACACCTGAAGTCACTTGAATTCTTGAGCCAGTGTTAGTGTAAAACCTCACAGTGTGGAAAGGTTACATTTCCGTCAGGAAGTGCACTTACACTGAGCTGATTCTGTGTTGCTTCTGGATCACATTGAGACACAAATTTCCTCAAGGGCTTTTTTCTAACTACACAAGAGGTGTTTGTTGTGGTTGGGAAGTGAAGCTCTAGGGCTCAAGGGTTGTGTGCAGTCACCTAGACTACAGCTCTTCATTCTGGCATATAGTGTGTGGCATGGCCTGAGGAGCCAGTTTGCAGTGGTTGAGGTTCACCTAGGTATGGGTTGGGAAGGCTCAGACCAGCTGTGTTAGGTGTTTTTCTGTTAGCCCAGCAGTAACCATGTGCAGTCTCCCAATGGGACACCTTTGATGAGCTTTATGACGTGTAGTCCTGGAACTTCAGTCCCGGTTTCAGCACACATTGTGTTTCAGAACAAAAGTACCTGACAAAAATTTTGATACATACTTGTCTTCATTTTTCTCTTGTGTTTTTTTCACGTTTTAAACAGTTTGAACAACTTGAAGACATATGCAAAGAACCACCTGTAGCCCTGGATTCTGTATTTACCACTTTGCTAAAGAAAGCCTATGAGAGAGGAAGCAATGCTTTACTGGAAGACAACGTCCAAACAAAACTGAGAGATCTGGCTTCCCAGCTCCCACCTGAACATCTTTTATTAGGAGTAAAGCATGTGCTGCTCTACCTGAAATCCACAGTGGAGAACTTTGGCAGTGTAAGAGCAATACTGTGATGATGCTGTGGGTTTGTTTGTTTTACGTTCATGCAGAAAGTACAAATGACTTGTCTGTTAAAACTTAAGGATCCAGTTCTCCAGCTTTTTCATGCACTCAGCTCTCACTGATGTGCAGACAAATCTGCACCTGAATTGTAAACAAATGTCTATCCTTCTAGTTGCTGAGGAGTCTTGGATTTGCTTTGCATGGGTTACCTCACTGATCTGTGCATAGTGCCAACAAACTCCAGGTTTTGATCCAGCAATTTGGTCTCCATAGGAAGCTTTTCCTAGAGAATGAAATTCACTGGCCTGTGTTACATCAAAAATCACAGGATAGATGAAAGCCTCTAAATGTTTATTTGGCACCCTGAGACTTTTTCTTAGAATTAAGTTTCTACAGAAAAGAATGATTCCTTCCCCCAGAAAAGGTTGTAATCTAGTATATACTTAGTTAATTCCTCTTTCTGTTAGATAATTATCCATCTGCTGCCATCCTTCTATTTTCTCAACTTCCAAGGTGTCTGTTTTTCACAGCTTAGCAAAACCTTTGGTCCTCGCCTTATTGACTTCTATGTGGACCTGCTGAGCAGCTTGTTGTGCCGAGGAAATCAGATAGAGTTGGATAATCAGCAGAAACGGGAAGAACATCAGGCTGAATCAGATCTCTTTATGGATGAGGAGTCTCTGATTATAGAGGAGTCTTCAAATGACAAGGTACCAAATCCCTTGATACACAGGCCAGAAGCTCACCTGTTAGTAAACTGATTTATTCTGCAGGGAAATAGTCTTACACTTTGCTGAACCAGATGACCTTAAACATGAGTGATTTTGGAGCACAAATTATGCTGATATATTTTCATCAATCACCAAAACATGGAACTGGCTAAACATGACAGGGAACAGGGGATCAGGCATTGTGAGGGCTGTGATGATAGTCACGAGGATTTCTGGGATTTCATTTAGGATTAAAAGTGTAGCTGTCAAACACTCACTGTATAAGGTCTCGAACAGGAATTTACTGCTTTGTAGAAGCATTCATGCAGCTTTTGCCAGGCCCTCAGAAGGGCAGGGAGTGAGCAGGTTATCAGTATCACACACTGTGCATATCCCAGAGTTGTATTGAAGGGAAACAGGTTGATACAGAAAGATGCTGTTAAGGTCTAGACAGGGGACTTAGGAAATTTGAGTGTGTGGTCCAACAGTTGATGAAACTACTGTCTGGAGATTTGACCAAGCTACATCAACTGCAGTCTCACCCCTGAGCTGGGATACGGTCAGGGGAAGTCCTGGCAGAGATAACACCTTTGCAGAAGAAATTCTATTCTCTAAGCCCTGTGTAAGGCCTAGTTATGAAAGTCATGTAGTTGGAGGAGTGCTCTCCTTTGATCTGTTCTTTGGATTTGTGGAGAATTGTATTGACAAACCCCAGAATACACAGTTTTCCCCTGGAAATGTGCCTGTGTTTAGTGGAGGTGTGCCTCCCATAAGCAATGAAAGAATGGTATTTATGTGCCTATAGTTCATTAATATTTTTATTCTCTGACAGTTTGTAGAATATTTGATGTTCAACAATTGTAATTATAAAGCTCTGGAAAATAGGCAGATGATTGATTTGATGGTGATTGTGTGTGTCCTTCTGTCCTGTCTCTTCCCACCTCTCCCCCACCTATGATTTTCCACTCAGTGATGCTGTTACAACCATTTGTTACAGACACTGGAAGACACACTCCTGTTGATTTTCAGACATCCTACCCTGGAGAGCTGGTTCCTGGCTTTAGAACAACGTTCTCTCCCTCAGCACCGTTTAAACCCGGTCACTGTGAAGCTTCTGTCAGCCCACCTCAATTCTGGTGTGCTCCAGCTGTTGAAAAAGGGTGCCCCAATGTTGCAGAGCGTGGATCAGAAATGTGTTTTATCAAAGTACTTTGAGGCTGTTACAAAAAGTGTCTTGAAAGAGCTAGAGGCTGCAAGGAAAGACAGAAGCCAGGTCTCTCCCAAGAAGTCTTACCAGCTGGAGGCTCTGGAGGAGTTGCATGCATACATGGCTGCAGACGAACTGAAAGAGATCACTTTAACCATGCTGCGACTTCCTGAGATGAGATTGACTACTCAGAAATCTGAAAAGTCCCCTAATAAAGGGAAGGAATTAAGCTTGTATGGACAGATTTTGGTGCAGCTCCTCACAGAGAGCTACCGGAGGCAGCCCCAGGGAGAGCTACTGCTATCCACAGAGCACATGAAAGCCTTGGGAATACTGATGTCAGCATCAGCTAGCAAAGATTTGGAGAAAGTTTTCCTTCAGGCTCTGCAAAGTGAGCCAGTCCTTGCATACACAATCAGCGTAGATGTGCACGTGTACTGCCTTAACCAGAGGTCAGAAACCTCCCTTGCCATTGTGGGCATGCTGATAAAACACTGTAGGACTCACCTACTGCAGTTTGAGCTGTGGTGTCTGAGCAGTGCCATGGGAAAGTACCTCAAGAAGAACATGGACAGCTTTCTTCCACTCCTTAATCTGTATTTGCAGTGCAGAGACCAGTATGATTTTACCCGACCTGCTGCAGGTAAAGCCACAGCTGATTCCTCTGTGATTTGGGAAGCCAGATTCCCAGTGTAGGCTGTGCTGGCCTTAAAGTCCTGTATCCTCTGCACAATAAGTAGAGGTGATAAAATTTATGGGTCTAACTTAAAGTAATTCTCTTGTAAGTACCTCTGCAGCATATAAGATGAAGGACTGTAGTGCGGGTTGGCTGTTAGACTGAAGCAAAGAACTCTTGACAGTTGCTTTTGCCCAGTTTTCTCTTCTGAAACCCTTATCTAATGCTAAGTGTATGTGAAAATCTGTCTTCATGTTTATCTTGGTTTAGTATAGGAGGTAAAAACTTTTTCTTGGGCATAGGTAGAACACTGTCTGGTGAGTGGAATGCCATAGCCATATGGTTTTGCAGAACATAAGCTTTCACTTTTACAAGCGTTAAGAGTCCAAAACTTTCTTCTAAAATAAATCTCCAAATATAGCTTCCTACAGTAATGCTTCCTAAGCTGGCAGTCCACAACTTTCCAAACCAAGAGCAGCATTAAATTGACAAGACTGTTAAGTCTTCTACCAGCAAAATGAGTTAGGATTCAACTGATAGAAGAGGATCACTTTTATTTAATTTATCTTATTGCATGGAAGTGTAAATAGAAACAGGTTGACTGTAGCTGCTGGTGGAGAAGGCTGGCTCTATCTAGTAGTGAAAAGACCCTGTCAGCATACAGAAAGTAGAGAGGGGTTAAAGAACTGGCACCTATTGCACACCAGTGGTATTGTGCTTGAACACTAGAAGGGGAAACTGCTGCCTGACTGACTTAATTTGTAAAATATGTTTGCTGTCTGTTGCTGTGAGAGAAAATTTCCTTTGAGCCCAGGGTCACAGAACTGGTAAAGTTTCAGCCTTCCTGAGGTGCAAGGACAAGACTTCTTATCAGGAAGTTGTCCCTCTTGAAGGCCTGCATTGTTTGCCCAATTTCAGCTGTGTAGCAAGTGGCTGGCTGGTGCGTGTGCTGAACACTTCTAGCGCTGCTGTGGGGTAATACAGAGTGTGCTTTTCTAGCAGACTAGCAGCTAGTCTTGTATAACTCCCTAGAAACTAAGCAACCTGGGCCTTCATTAGGAAAGGTATGTGGGATTTTTGTAATTGCAACTTATTGTTGCTCAGCACATTTAGTTGATGGAATCTGTGCCCCCTGCTCTCTCCCAACAGTTGTCTCAGCTGTTATACCTGTCTTGAGGAAAGCTCTGTGGAAGGACCTCTGTGGTGTTTTTCAAGAGACAGAAGCCTCACATGAGACCACTGTGAAACTGCAAGTTCTTTCAAAGTTGTTGCCATCTTCAGGAAGCCAAAGGCTGCAAAACCTTATTGATCAGCTTCTGGCCGTTCTTGAGAAAGCAGAAAATAATGAGAGGTAGGGAAATCCAGTTGCCCTGTTTTATGACTCATTCTGTCTTCTTACATTACAGTAGATGTTGATGAATGCAAATATTGTGTACAATAATAGCATCATTTCCTCAGAGAATCTGTCATTTTATGCTTTGGCAGCATGAGACATCTTTAACATACACAGAAAGCATGTTACAACATCAAAAAATATCTTTCTGCAGTTGGACAGTTGCAGATGCCATATCTAGAGTGCTTGAAAACTCTGAAGAGTTGCATTCCTGGAGGAAACGGCTGTTATCAGCCTGCATGAAGGGGTTAATTGTCATGTACAACAGCAGTAAAGATGAAAGCAAGCAAGAAGTGGAGAGGTCCATGCTGTTGAGGCTAGAAGAATTACTGGTGAGATTTCTTTTTATCTTCATTGCCATAATGTGACTGTGTGCATATGTGTTATCTTATGCTCTAGTATCTTGGGTAAATACAGATGTGTCTTTATTTTATGTGTTGTAGGTTGTGGCTTCTATGAGCTTTTAAAAGCTTCTGCAGAGTTTTCCAACCCTGTTAATCCTTTTTAAGAAGCAGGTTTGAGTTGTTCTTGGTAACAGCTTTCTGCTAACAGTCCCCTTTGAAAATCAGAGTTTGAGAAGTTCAGAAGTTACAAATCACAGCTTGCAAATGGGTGTTTTTATTAAAAAAAAAAAAGTCATAGAGACACTGAAAAGATGAGGGTGCCAGTCTCTTACTGGTGGTGCCCAGTGACAGGACAAGGAATAGTGCATACAAGCTAGAACACAGGAGGTTCCACCTCAACATGAGGAGACACTTATTTACAGTGAGAGTGACAGAGCACTGGAACAGCCTGCACAGAGAGGTTGTGGAGTCTCCTCTGGAGACTTTCAAAACCCTCCTCTATGTGTTCCTGTGCAGCCTGCCCTAGGTGATCCTGCTTTGGCAGGGGGGTTGGACTTGACGATTTCTGGAGGTCCCTTCCAACCCCTAACGTTCTGTGATTCTGTGACCCACCTGCCATGCCCTCTAAAAGCCTGTGACAGAAATCCAGATGATCATAATTAGAAATCTGGACCTTGGCCATAAAGAATGCTGCTTGATCATTCCCTTTCTACTACTTTTTTCTTCTTTTTGTAGTTCAGTAAGGTAGGCAGACCAGTGTACGCAAAATGAAGGTCTCTGCAGGCAGCGACTGCCTTTGACCTCTTGCTGGCTTCTGTTGAGAGTTCGTTTTAGGACATGACTTGTGCAGGACAGGAGTCTTGCAGGACCTGAGGAACCACCTCATAGTGTTCATCCTAACAGTGTTCACAGGCCTGACAAGGTTAAGCACCTACCATTACCAGGAGTGCTGGCATGTGCAGCTGACAGTTGTCTTAAAACTGATTTCAGGGAAGGTCAATTTTTGTAAAGAACCCAGGCCCAGCTGTTTGCCATATGCAAAGGCTGGTTATCTTTAAGAGGATTGTAGATACACAGAAACCTAGTACCTGAATCTCTTGCTTTGATTTGCTGGCTACTTACTCCTTTCACACTTTTGGAGCATGAAGATTTTCAAGACTCCAGGGTTTTTTTGTACCTACAGACCAGCCTGCTTTTTAATTGCCCATATGCTCCCAAGACCAAAAACCAAGACTTGAAGTTTCATTTTAGTCAGGAAGTAGGATTACTGCATCTTCCCTGTTTCCTTTGATCATCTCACCTTGGTGTTTGGCTTGCATGTTGTTAGCGTGCCTGTTGAACAGAAATTGCTAGACTTGATGATCTGTAGAAGCTCTGTGTGCTAAATGTAAACATTGGTTTTCACTTACTCCATTCAACAGCGTGTTGTTGAAGAAGTGGATCCAGAAGACTGGTACAGCTTTATGAAGACAGGACTCAAGTAAGTAATTTTGACATACGCTGAAGGTGCTGTAGGCGGTGCAGTTCTGTTCACTTGATCTTACACTACATTCTACTGGTAACACCCTGCCTCCCACTAATTCAGTCAGATTGGATGATGCTCCTTTTTTCTCAGGATGCACTTTATGTCACATCCACTGGCTTCATCGGAGCCTGAACCTGCACAACTGCAGGTAGATTTGGATTCTGTGCTTCAGTTAGCATAACTAACACAGCTAACTGGTTAGCTGGACTAACTTCTTCTCAACTGGCATAAAGAAGCCTTATGCTCATATAACTTCTTCTTAAGTAAGATATTTCTTAAATACAATTCATATGAAAACAATCAGATTTTTCACTTCTAAATGCAAACCATTTCACTAAAAGACATTAGAAATAGTTTAGGATAATCTTAGCTTCTGTGGAGCTGGGAGTTTTAATCTGTAGGGTTACTGTCTGAAGGGTTAGTAGGCAAATTCTTTATTAAGGTCAGTGCAGCCCCAAGTGTGGCTATGTGTCGATTCTCCTTTATTTTTTATAATTAGGTACCAGTATGGTTTAAAAAGGATTAAATCAAAACAACTTGGGGAAAGAGGTGGATGTGCTTTCTTTTTTTTGTTGTTTTTTTGTTTGTTTGATTTGGTTTGGTTTTACAGTTTGCAAACTTCTCATTTCTTAAACAGATTTTTTTTTTTTTCCAAGCAGGTTTGCTTGGGTTTGGTTGGGGTCTGACTTTTCTGTGATTCTTGCTTCTAAAGGTACCGCTACAGAGATGAAGCATTTTTGAAAGTCCTGAACATTGCTATTCAGTTGTTATACAAGGAAGACTCAGAGCTTAGTCAGAGCTTAGTCAAGCTCTCCAAACTTCACATGATGGTCACGCAGCACTCTCTATTTTTGTCAGCCATACTGAGGTCAAGAGAAGAAGATGGCACGAACACCCAGACAAGAGGTATTTTTTTTGTCTTCTTCTTCCCTTTAATTTTATTTAGTGATCTTGTCTTTCTTGTATTATATTCTATCCACCTACATAGACTTGCAGAGCTATTAAACAATTCAAGAATATTAGCATTTAGTTTTAAATTCTACCTCTGCTTGGATCCAAATGTTGCAATCATTTTATTGCTGCCAGTTTTAGACACTAACATCTCTAAAACTACTCAAAAGGTGAGTTTGGAAGTTTTGCTTCTTTGTTTGTTGGTTTGCTAGGTTTTTTTTACCCTGCCAAATTATGGAATTGGTTCTTTTGGTTTCTATGAGGCTATAAGATCACTAAAATACGTAGTATTTAACCCTGTTTTTAACAAAGATTGATAACAGAGGATTTTAAGTTAATTTTGCAAGTTTTATGAAAAATGTTAATTTAATCGATGTGGTTTTGCTATTGCAACCTTTTGTGAAGAATATCCTTCCATGAGTTTGGTGCTAGTTTATGTGTAGGATTGGGCTTTGTTTCTTTCTCTGTCAACTGAAACACTCTACCTGACCTCAGACCAACCATTTAATCTGCGTACACCTCAGCCTTTTTCCCACTGGACATGGCTTTGAGATTCAGTGATCAAAGGAGCTGTGTAAGAAAAGGGGAGGGAATTCTCAGGGCACCATGTTTGATAACAGATTTTGTGTGTATTAACCAACAGCACATAAACACGCTTTAAAGTTTTAAGTCACCTGAAAAGAGCACAAAGATCTTGTGAAATAACAAATTTAGTGAAATTAAATACAAGTAATAGGTTTTGCTGCTGAATGTATGCTTTACCTTTTGAATGTATTTCTGCAGAGCAACAGTATGGATTCTTTGAGGCTAACGTCAGTAATTCAGAAGCTTGGTGTCAAGAGTGCATTCATTCAGGCTGTTCTCTTTATGATCTGCTTTGTTTTGACATACATTTTATATTCCTGCAGATACTAGGGGGAAAAGCCCATGCCTTCTCAGGTACTGGGAGTAAAGAAACTTGGATTAAGGTCTTGAATCTGCCACAGATATCTTGTTAGCCTTTGAGTAGCCTGATTGCTTAGTTGATCTGTTTCTCAGCTAGTTATAAAATAAAGAGGGATAATTTTGTCCCAAGACAGATGGCCCCTGTTTAAATACCCAGTCTAGAAGCACTTTGATAAGTTACAACAGCTAGGGTGTGTACTGTTTTAACTTATTTTTAAAAAAGTTGTTCCACTTGAATTAAATGCATCATAACCATCCTTTAGTGTAGTTGAAGGAATGTTTTGGGGTTTTCTGTATTTACAGAGATAGATCTTGGTCTAAAATGCACAGTACTCTGTGTGTACATGTTTAGAGAAGCTGTATTTGTGTTGGGGTGTTGGTATACGCTCTAGCTGTGAGAGCAATGAAGCTAAAGCTCTGTGTTTATTTCAGAGGCATTGGTGGATATACTCTTGACAGTTGTGAAACTCAGCCCTTCTCTCTGTGAGAGCAGTCACCTTGCCGTGTTGCTGGGGGCTTATGGGGCTACACTGAGTGCTGTAGGTAAGTGTGCTAGCCTGGGAAATGTACTTCCTACTGCATCTGGTTTTCATCTTCATGGGTGACTGACTGACTTTGGGTTTCATCTTGTTTTTTTAGATCAGAAGATACTGCTGTTGCTTCAGTTATATGAGAAGAATAATCAAAGTCTTATAAATTCCAGGTAGGTCGACCACCTTCCTTTGTTCAACTAACTACCTGCAAGCCAGCAGTCTTCACAACTGGCACTTTTCCAGGACCTTATTTTTAACTGAGATAAAACAGTGAGCAAGGTCAAACCTAGAGGTGAATGTTGGTTTTGGAAACATTTTTCTTGTGTGTTTTCTGCTCTTAATGTAATTCTTGTGTGTTGCCCAAACTTTTATGTGGCTGTGGGTTGGGTGAGGGACTGTCTCATTTTAGTAGTCCCTCACTCTCCGTAGTGGGAACTCACTACTGGGGTGAGCTAACAGTTCTTACACACCAATGCTTTTGGTCTGACTTGCTCAAATGCACTTCTCTGTAAGGTGTGGGTATTAATGTTAACAATGCAAGAGCACTGGCTCAGGCAGTTGAGGCAGGGCTAGACTCCAAATTAAGAACTCCTCATAGCTTTGTCTGAGAATCTAGATAATCTTTCTATGCTGTAAAGGGGGGACAGGAAATGAAGGTTCTTCTTGGCAGGGAATTGAAGTGGCTTTCGGAAGCCAGGGCTCTGGCACTAGTCGTATCCTGCATAAATCTTTACTGGAAGTGTTTGCAAATGGGAGGGTGTTATGGGAGGAGGAGACTGATTTCAGAGCTCCCAACATTTTGTAGCCTTTTTAAAGTAAAAACAATTTCATACTATAACCCTGAAGTGAGACACTTGGTTAGTCTTAATCCCAGCACTGAAGAGTTTGAATGAATATAGAGAAGATTCAGGAAAAGTGCTGTAGATGCAACCCAGCAGAGCCCAACTTCTGTTACAAATGGGAGACTTCAGGTCCTGTGTGTTAAGAAGCCCAACATTATCCTTTCAGCTGCCTCACTGACAGATGTGCTGCTGGCAATACCCACATAACGAATTACAATATCAATAGCACTTTAAACCCAACAGCAAAGTAAGTTGGGTCTAAAGAGCAGCTTAGGAGGAGAATAAGGATTTATGTTTTACTGGACCACTGTGATGCTGCTTTGAAATACTGCATTTGAAATAGCCTTATCTGGCCAGGTCTTGATCACTGTCTCTTTCTGCAGCTGTTTGCTGTTTTTTTCTGACAAGGTTAAGTTCTGATTTAGAATAATAGAGTAGGAAAGACACCCTCAGACTGAATTTGAAAAGCTTTCAGATGGATGAAAAAGGTGTTGCCAGGGAAACAAGTTCAAGTTTCAAGTTCCCACAGGATAATAAGCATCAGTGAAGGGAATTTTTAAATACTAATTTATATCCTCTCTAATAGCTTTTCACTCAGTGGTATAGCAGTCTGTTGACTAATGCCTTTTAACAATGCTTAAGAATCCTGCTATGGGGTCCAGCCGCTGTGGAGCATCACAAGACTTGCAAGAGTCTGGGGAAGTCACTATGGCAGCAGCCAAGCATGGAAGAGATTCTGTGTCTGCTAGATCAAGAAAAGATGATGAAGACAATTCTGTCTTTCCCTCAGCATCGCCGTCTCCTGTCATCACAGGTGATTTGGTTCAAACTGCTGAATGATCCTTCTTTTGATGCAGGAAAAGAGATGTTCTTTCAGTTCAGTAATTTCTTTCTTGCATTCATGTAATAAATTGCAATTTGTTTACATCAGGAGAATAATTTAAATTTATGGAAGGCCTGGAATTACTTATTTAGGAGCACTTTTCTAATGAATTGCAGTATAGGGACCACATCTTGTCAGCAGTATGATTGTGCAGCGTTGTAAAGATTGACAAGTATAAGCCAGACCAGAATCTGACTTTCAAACAGTTGTTAAATTTGCCTGTCCAAGGATGCACTGGCACTGGGCTCTTCAGTCTTTCACACAGTTTGCTAACACACTTCTCTACCTGTTTGTGCCAGTCAGGGGGGGACCCCTGATACAGAAAGCCAGAGTTACATACAAGTGTTTCTCAGCCTGTATTGCATTATGTATTGCAAAGTTTAGTGTTGGCTTCTTTGTAATGGGATGAGGTAGTTGGGGAAATTTGAAACTAAGCTGGAAAATTGGTGTTGTTCCTTACAAAAACTGGTTTGGTTTTGGTTTCAGGAGGTGCAAGAGTCTATATATAGAGATGAAAATGTCAACAGTCTTGATGACTTCTATGATCCTTGTTTTCTACTTCAACTCTTTTGTGAACTGACCAGACCAGGTAAAGTGAATGTTTGTTTCTTTTTAATATTTAGTGTCATTTTACTCTCTTCAGGAACTGCATGGCTCCACCTGTAGCTCTGTTTTTCTCCATTCAAGAGTTGATACTACAAAGATATTTGTACCTGGCTTTAGACAGAAGTAGCAGCTGACAGGCATTCCTGGCAAGCTTCTCCAGATGACTAGGTGCTCCCTCATAGCTCTTTCAAATGTAGTGGGTTAATCCTAGGTAGAGGGACTGATCTGCTTAAGATGAGGAGAGGATTTTACACTGGAACTGGAAACAGCTTGAAAAGGCATAAAGCAACCAAAGATTTATATTCTCTGACCAAATGAACAGTGTTGTAATTGTAAAATAGCATAGGAAGGGTCAGGAGAGAATATTCCCCATTGGAAGGTTGTATTTTTTTTTTCTAGTGAGTATGTAGAGCTATATTCTGCATCAGCTATGGTGTCACAGCAATGTCATGGGCAAAAGAGGCGTGGGAGGGATGGTACCTTCTGCTGCTACATACAGTGCTCCACCTGCAGCTGATAGGGCTGCTCTGATCTGGGGCTGCTTTGTGGCTGAGTTTGTGGGAGCAGTAATAAGCTCCTTTCAGCCTCGCTCTTGGTGGGAGCTGGACAGAGGTCGACCAGGTTGGAGAATGTGTCCTGCGGTGCTGAAGGAGTTCCCTGGGCATAAACCAGAAGCCACCATTGCTGGGGAAAATTGAAGTTGTTTCCTGACCAGAGTGAATCTCTGCAAGGATTCTGTCTTCTGTGAGGGACACCATGAGTGAACTGATGGGAGATCTGGCCTTATATAGGCTGTGGTTATAGTATGGGGAAACTTCAGCCAGCTCTTTTTCAACCAGACTGAGGTGCATGGGGCCATTATGTGTCATGAATAGGCCTGTGCTCATGAGTGTTGGAAAGTTTGATGAGAATATAAGTGGTGCTTGAAAACTAGTTACTTAGGCTCACTTTCTTGTTTGACGTGACCCTGCTTCGCATACACACATCCCTGCTTACTTCACAGGCCCAGAGAGCCCTTAAAGATCAAAGAGAGACATGTGTCATAAGGAATTTCATAACTGGCTCCCTCCCTGTGTTGATTATGGTTAACCACTGCCTGCTTAGAGCTGAATTTGGCTTTCCACAGCAATAACAGCAGAGGCAATTGGCAGGCTTATCACTGTCTTTCAGTGAAACCATACGCAGTCCTTATTTGTTCTCCTATACCCTTGTAGTACAGTACCTCTTAGCCTATATTTAGCTATAGTTGTAAACTGCTCTGTATAATTGTGGCAGCAGTAAAAAGAACTGTCTTTTAGTCTGCTGAGGAACTAAAGGTACCACAGCTATTTGGTGTTTTGCAGCAGGATGGATCTTGGACGATCCAGTTAATGCTACGTCTTTGAGATTGTTGTTGATGAAGAGCATGGCCGGCCAGTGTCTTTTGAACCTGAGTGTAATAGCTGGGAAAAGCACTGCTGTCACACACCTGTCATCATCACCCACCACCTGGAGGTCACCACCTTAACTGGTGAGAGAGATTTGGTGGCTATTGGGCAACCTCAGCAGCACTACAGTCAGCCAGCAAGGGCCACTGCTTGTGCAGGCAGTGGTGAGGTTGAGGGAGCTCTTGCATATCATGTTCTTGTAGAGCTCAAGCAGTATGTATCCTGATACAGACTGGCTCTAAAACTGGAGAGGGGAAAAATAGTTCTCTTCACTGCTCCATGCTGAGTGAGAGACCTCCTAAGAGGGCCATTTTTAAAGGGCCCAAGTGATTTACGAGTGAAGTCCCATGGTGCTCCTAAATCATGTCAGCAGCTCTTGGAATTCCCAATTCCTCTTTATTTATTTGCTCTGTGTACTGGCTGCACAGTGCCCTATGCACAGATGTTATTTTAACTGCTGAATTTATAAACATAGACTTACTGCACAGTGTTTAATGCTCACTGAGTAAAAGGTAAGCCAAGTGTAGGTAGGAAGTTCTGTCTCTGATAAGCATCAGTGGAAAGGTTTTCCATCATGGTTTTCAAGGTATTTTAAACAAACTGTATGTCCGACACAGAATTAACATTTTGGGATTTTTTAATAATAGCTTGTTATTTCATGTTGGTTGTCCAACACACTCTCCAAGGTCAGCTGGATGGAAAATATTTCCACTGCGTGTTTTCAGTGGAAGAAAGTTTTCCAAATAAATCTTTCTGTCACCAGCATGAACTTCACTGCTGAAGTGAGAACCTTGGATTTCAGTATGTGCTACCACCCCATAAAATCATCCACGGTATGCATTAATACTTCTCAAGAACTGCAGTCTGAAGGGCAGCCCTGTGGTGGCTTGCTGTGGAAGGATGTACAACACCTATTTGATCCTGTACTGGAGAGGGGTAGTTGTGTAGGCCAGAGCTGTGTGTGACATCCTTAAGTGATGGAGAATCCTCTGCAGGCAGATGAGTTTAAGGTCATCTTTCCACATTCCCTTGGGATTCAGCAGAAACTAGCCATTTCCCACTACTTACCTTGCACCCTTGCATCATGTCTGAAGGGTGGGAAGAGCCAGTGCCTGGAAGTAGAGGTGGGTGGAGCTGTATCAGTAGGAGCTCTGGTGATGTGAGAGGTATCTCATGCTAACGGACTGGGAGGGTGACAGAGCACTGGAACAGGCTGCCCAGAGAGGCTATGGAGTCTTCTTTAATGGAGACATTCAAAACCTGCCTGGATGCGTTCCTGTGTGATCTACTCTGGGTGGTCCTGCTCTTGCAGGGGAGTTGGACTAGATGATCTTTGAGGTCCCTTCCAGCCCCTGACATTCTGTGATTCTTTGCTCACTAGGAGATTGTTGCACGTTACAGCAATCAAACCTGATGTGCTTTGGTGAGATGTGGTGTAGGGAAGTGCACAGGAATTGCTTGATGTGATGTAACTTGTAAAACCACTGACTGAAAAGATCTGCTACTGCAGTTCAGTGATGCCTCTGCATTGGTCACCTAGCAGTGGGCAGTGCTGTTTGCTGGAGACCCTGCCTCTACCTGGCTGGCTGGTAACTAGCAGAGCTGACTATGAAACTGCCAGGCATGACGCTGAAGTAGGAGTTCTGGCAGTTGAGGAAAAGATGAGAGGAGCAGCCCAGCTGCTGGTGCAGGGACATAAATAATCTGTGATTTATACATAACTGTATACATATATTTTAGTTGCATGGGGGTGGTGGTAGGTGGAGGAAATCAGTGGACCAAATATAGGTACTTGTCAGTAAGACTACAGCTTCTTCTTAAATAGGAATATTTGTTTCTCAGAAACTTCCTCTTGACCTTTAGTGTGGATTACAAGAAAACATGTGAATATTGTTGCTAAACTCAGAACTGCAGTACGTTTGCACTTTAATTGGTAAAATGCAACTGAGGTGCTGTTTTATTCCACTACTGGTGAATGGGAGGTATTCTGGAGGTTTTACATCAAGTCATTTCTAGCCATCATGAAGCAGGAATGGTGCAAGTTCTAGAATCAAAGCACACAGCCTTTAAATAAGAAACTCTAAACCATGATGGCAAAATGCTGTGCAAGATAAATGTTAGGTTCAAGGGTGTGTTTCCTGTTTGGCTGATTGCTGTTCACTGCTGGATTTTATTTGTCCCAGAAGGGCGTAGGGGTGCAGTTTAGTACTTTTCTTGGAAAAGAAAAGATTGTACCAGCAGAATCACTCATGCCTGCATGACAACAACGGTGTGGCTAATAGCTTATTTATGCGTTACTTTTCTGTGCTGTTACAGAGAAGCTCTCAGTTCAGATAGGCTTTTCACTAGCTATGCCGATCTTTCTTTCATGCACAGGCCTGTCTTAGTGCCTAGAAAATGTTTTGAGTTGGAGACTTTTCCCTCTTGTTCTTTGTACTTCCTTTCCTGAAATGGTGGGATTACAGAATTTACTCCTAACTTTGCAAGGGTCTAGCAGGCAGAATCTCCTCTGCCTCAGGCAAATGAGACTAACCACATTAATTTCAGCTCAAGTAAAGAATTCCTGTTCAGGGTGATTTGCAGAATGCCTTTGTTGGCTGAAGGACCTTTCAGCATGCAATGAAGTAATAGTTAGTAGGGGTAGATCTAGAAATTGGTAGTTATGAACAGCAGTTTTGTTAAAGATTATAGTGCTGTTTTGTACTCTTACAACAAGTTAATATAATGCACTGGGGGATTTTCTTTCATTTTTTCCCTTTTCCCACACAGAGTGTGTAGTGGCATGTCACAAGTTTGTTGAAGTTAATGCCCTGGGTTTAACAGTAGCTGCCCTCAGCAGCTATGATTCTGACATGAGAGCAGCTGCATACTTTGTCCTGGCTTCCTTTCGTTCTCACCTGGAAGGAGCTCGCTTTCGAGAGAAGAATCAGGTAAGACTGAGCTGAGTTGATAGTGAGACACTTTAGGTGATGGATACTAAAGGGAAAGTCACTGCTCACTGCTTTACTCATCCATCTACATGTGCATGGGGAGAGAGCTAAAAGAAGCTTTTTATCCTCTATTCCATTCTATCACTTCGTGTTTCCACCTGTTACAATCAATGGGCAGAAAAAGGGGGAAAATGTGCTTTTAAGATTCTTAGGAATTTTATTTGTAGAAATGTAAATCCTGATGGGGTTGCTATTTAATTTATGACCTGTGAAATGTCCTAGAAGTTTATTAATGTATTCATACTCTGTTGTTACATATGTTTGGGTGTGGTTCAAGCTTTTCTCCTCTGGGCTTCTGTGCTGCAGTTGCTGTATCTCTTGGATTCTGTGCAAAATGGAATTGAGCTGCCAAACCTCAGATTTACCTTCTCTTTGAGCCTTTACATTGCTCGTGTGGCACAGCAGATTCTGAAGCCAGGTACTGTAATCTACTGTGCATGTTGAGCTCCTGGGGTGGTGGGTCACTGACTGATACTGGAAGATGAGATAGCTGTGACACTGGCAGGAACCATGAAGTGTGGTCTCCTGTGTTTCAAAGACAAACCTCCAGTGCTTGTGTAGACTGCTGGGAATTACCGTTTCAATCTGTGTATAAATCCAGTCTGATCCATCAGGGAGTAAGCCACTAACTCCTCATAATATCGGGGTTGAGGTAGGTGGAGGACTGTGGGTGAGTGTGTCGGTGCCGTTCAGCAGATCAAGAGTAGGCTGACCTGAATGTCCTTTTGTCCTTAGACACTGAATCAACCTAAGTTGCCATTGCAAAGGAGTATTATGGCATCAGGGAGTAGTTTAGTTTGGAAGGGACCTTATGAGGTCTCTAGCTAAACCCTCTGCCTGAAGCAAGGTCAGCTGTGAGGGCAGACCACTTTGCACAGGGCTTTATCCTTGAAAGCCTCTGAGAATGGAGACTCTATAATCCCTCTGGGAAACTTGTTCCACTGCTGGTGAGGGACATCTTGTTGACACATCTGGTCTGTTGGTTAAAAATTACGATTGCCTAACGTGAAGTGTTAGGCTTGAAGTGTGGAGAGATTTGCCTCTCACTGTCATGCAGATTTTTGTTTTGTCAATGAACTAATAATGATTTTGCTGAAATCAGAGCCACAGTGAATATTTTCTCACCTGTTTTGTGCATACTCTGAATGAACTTTTCACTTTGGGGAAGAGGAGGGGCAGCCAGCAATATAATCAGTCATAGAGCAGAAGGTGTCCTTGACTGTAATTAATATACTGGTCTGACAGCTAGCTGATACACTGGAAAACACAGGTTCCATTTATTTTTGTGCATGGTTGTGTATTGTGAATGTTGTCCTCCTCCAGAATAACCATTGCTTCCCTTCACAGAGGACCACATGTATATAAAAGTAAACAGATTCCTTCTATCACACCAGTATTTGGACCTGAAGAAAGTACCAGGGTTTTTCCAGCTTTTCTACAGTTTTGATTTTGAGGTAATATAAGAACCTCATTTAAGGTATCCACTAGTTCTTCAGAAAATGATAGAAAAAAGGCATAGAAATGCAATTAAATCTCTTCTTCCATAGGTAATTAATTAGATGCATCTTTGTTTTATATTGGAATAAGAAGTACTGTTTCTGGGTTTCTTTGTTGTTTTCTTACTAGTAGCATCTAATGAAATAATAAGTTGTGCTGTACATGCTCTGTAAGCACAACCAAAATGTACTGCCCTGCCTAGCTTACTTTCATGTTTTGAGTTTAGATTATTAGTGTTGAGCTCAACTCAGGTATTTTAGAAACAGTAACTTTTAAAGTTCCATTATCAGTGCATATTTGTTCCCGATAGATGTTATTGATTACATTTGATAGGGATGAAAATTGAGAAGTCCATTAAAAACTGTTGAACAATGTTCTGGCACTCCCAGTTGTTTTGTGCTCTTATGTGCAGGCATTGTTTTGAAATGTCTGATGGTGGTACTTTGCTTTTGGCTTCTAGTCCAGTAAAGAACGTGAGTGGGTTCTCAGATTTCTTGGAGAAGGGCTGCGTGATAAATATTGCTACGAGCTTTATAACTACCAGAGGATTTTCCAGATCATTCTTTCTTTTTTCAGCAGTCCTCTGTGTGATGAGGGCTCCCAGGTAAGAATTTTTTTTTTTTAAAAACCAAGACCACAGAAAACCCAAACCCACAAATGCTTGCGCAAATATAAATCAGAAAGGAGCAGTTGATTCCTCCTTTGTCCTCCTGTTCCCTGTTGAATTTGTGTATGTGTGGAGTTTGTAATAATTGTTTATGTCTAAACCAGAATCCCCCAAAACTGGAACAGGTCCCTGCCATCATGGAAGCTCACTCAGTTTTATCAGCTGGTGGTCTGGCTCTGGTCATATTTCTGCTGCTTTGTGGAGCATACTGTGTTGCTCATACAGTCACCAGGGGCCTTTGCTTTTTCAAGCCTCCTTATTCCCTAACCAGCATGTTACCTGTACAGTGTTTTAGCAGGAAGAAAACTCACACGCCAGAAGCTCTCCTGTTCATTAGCATCCACACTGGGAATTTCAGTCTGTTGCATGTATCTCAATTAGTTATCAAAATCTTGGACAGAAAGAGAAGATTGTCTTGCTACTTTAAGATTTCTGTTTAAGAACAGCCTCTGTTGTGTATGAAGCCTTCAAAAGAGAATGTCTTTTCTTCCTTGTGGTTGCTAAGAACATGTGGCATTTGGCAATACATTTTAACTTTTAAGTTGATTAGATCCCAGATCCTAGTCTGGGATTATACCCAGGCTAATTATACCCTTCTGAAAGATTGCTAATAGTTAGATCCTGACTATATTCTAATTTTGTAAAATGTCAAATTATATTTTCTGTTTTAGAGTCATATTCTGGATATATTGCAAAATGCTGCCCATGTCACCAGAGCTGCCTATGAACTGATACAAGATCACAGCCTCCTCACCTGGATGGTGCATACCTTAGAAAACAGGTAACTGGGGAAATGCTGGTGAAATGGGAACAATTTTATTGTCCAAAGTAGAATAATTATGCAACTGAGTATGAAAACATGGGTGGCAGATACAGAGATGGCCTGTCAGAGGTTGTGACATTTTGCTCCTAGGACCATACTGGCAGGCCTTGTCAAACTCACATTTCTTGAAACAAAATTCAGATGCTTTCAGGTTGTTAGTAGGAGGGGTGAAGATACTTCCTTGCAAAACTTAGAAAACAAAATGGCACCCTGTTATAGCATATGGGATGCTTTCATTTCAAAACCCCACAATTCATATTGTGTTCTAGGACCTCCTACACAGTAATTGGCACAATTCAGTGTTGTCTTACAGCGCAAGTGGCCTGACCAAGTTCTGGGTACTGCTCACCTGTTGTGTACCTCTCTTTGGTACAGTTTGATACACTTGGAAGTGAAAAAGCCTGGATTTGGCCTCTGGCACCCAATAACTGTTTGATGATTGTACTTTTGAGAAGTATACTTTCTGCAGCCTCTGTGCAAGAATGGGATTGCTTCCCATGCTCCCACTCTGTCCTTAGACTAACAAATAAAATACAACTCCTGATACTGTGCTGTTTGCATTGCTGTCACTACTTAAAACTGTAGGAACACAAGGAACCAACCTGCCTTGAACAGAGTAGCTGCTCTAAAGAAATGGTGGCAGTGGTGGCAATGTAATAGAATATTTGGCAGAGCTGTGTAATGATGCAAGTCAGATGCAAGTCAGAGATCACTAGTCTCATGTGGAGGCCATGATACATCACTGTATCCTCAGCTGCAGCATGGCAAGAGAAGGGCAGTAACCAGGGCCTCTCTGTGGCTGGGGCTTCAAAGGGGTGCACTCTCATGCCCTGATGGGGGCTCTGGCAAAGAGGCACCTCTTGTAACTCACAGCTCCAAAAGCTCACTAGAGTATTGTCTCCTCTAGGTGATGGATGGTTCCTAATTAGAATCTGCTTTTTCTTTTTTTGTTTTTCAGGCTTCTGGAAAACAAGCTGTTAAATAAAATAATTTCTTTACTACGTACTCTGTGGCTAACAAACTTAGGAAGCAAGAAGAAAAGCAAGAATCAGTCCAAGGAGAACAGGAAGTTTCTTCCAGTTCAGATTGTGAATGAATTTCTCTATGTTTTGATCACATTAATTAAATATATTCGGTAAGTACTTTTATTTTCGTTTTAATCAATTTGCATTTCATTCTCTGTCCAATTTGTAATTTACTAAGGCCAGAAGAATTTCTTGATCTGTGGTAGTTTTAATGCTTCTTTCCCCTTTCATTTCAAAAGCTGAATAGTGAATTTTGATGAGAGTAGTGAATTTTGATGAGATCTCTTTGACATGAGGGTTTAGCTGCTTAAATATATGAGGAGTAAAATAACAAGTGGTGCACAGTTACTGTTAAGTTAGATATCATTAGTTACCAGCCATTTTTAAGCTGCCATGTTTTACCTTTGTGCTGCTGGATTACAGTCTGCAGTTAGCAATGTTGTTTCCTGCAAGGATCTTTCATACTCTCTGAAGGCTTAGACTTTCTGTGTCTGTACCATGCCTGCTAATTATACAAGGAGAGACCCTGCAAAGTTCTACACAGCAGTGTTAAAAAAGGGTCACAGCCTGGAGAAGCTATGTTTATTTCCTCAAAATGTTGAAAATTCACACAAAATAAAGAAGCCAAGGTAAAGCTCCAGACCTCTGACCTCATCCTTGTGTGCCAACTGCCTTTGATGTTTACAGGCAGGAGGGCAAAGACTATGTTTCATGGTCTGTTGTGCCAAACACTAATGGAGTGAAAAAGCAATGATTTAGTGGGAATGAAGGTAATTATTACTGGCATACTGAAGAAACAAAGCATGTCTAGTGTATAAATATCTGAGGGGTGGGTGTCAAGTAGAGGGGGCCAATTTCTTTCTGGTGGTGTGCAGTAATAAGGAACAAGGGGTACAAACTTAAAAATAGAAGGTTTCACCTTGACATGAGGAGAAGCTTCTTTACAGTGAGGGTGACGGAGCACTGGAACAGGCTGCCCAGAGAGGTTATGGAGTCTTCTTCTCTGGAGACTTTCAAAACCTCCCTGGATGCATTCCTGTGCAGACTGCCCTACGTGATGCTGCTTTGGCAGGGGAGCTGGGCTTGGTGATCTCTGGAGGTCCCTTCCAACGCCTATCATTCTGTGATTCTATGATTCTATGAACTGCAGTTAGGAAGAGACTGTGAAGAGAAGGCGCCTGTACCTATTGTATTTTATTAATTAACGTGCTTCAAATACCTAGCACTTTGGTCTTGTGTTTGTTTTTTTTTCTCATAGGACTAATTTGGGTGCAGCCACACTGACTCAGTTTTTCAGTACACTCAGTTCTGTGCTGGAATATCGAGCTACAGTTTTTGAGGCCTTCAAAGAGAAGAGCCGTTTCACTGTGAACAACAGCCTTCTCTCCAACAAAGAGATCCTGCTGCTGCTGCACAAGTGGAGCATCATTCAAAAAGACCTGCAACTGCAAGAGGATCTGCAGGCTCTTGCTCAGAAATATCAAATCAAAGATTTGCTTAGTAAGTACTAACGCATAACAGAAAAGTTATGTTGTGGAAGTTAATATGGTTGAGGTTGTTACATTGAAGTGAGGCAAAGGTCATAGGAAATAGCGTTAGCAAATTTTGTTGGACAATCTGATGTAGCTTGGGAGAGGAGGAGCAGAAATGGAAAGCCGTTTTTCAAGTCTTCATTGTAGTGATTTTTAATTTTAACATGATTCTGGAAGCTTTGGTGGAATACAGTTTATAAAAGGGAAAGAGCTCTAAAGTGAAACTTAGCTGCAGATCTACAGTCAGATTTTGAAAAACTTTCTTAAATGAACTTTTTAAAAAGTAGTGCTTGGAGGCTTTCTCCTCTCAAAGATTCAAACCATTCCAAGTGTGGATTGGGGAACTGAAAGTGAGATGGGAGTGAAAAGTCAGCAGTGAAACAAGCAAAAATGAAATAGCTGGTTTTGATTATTGTCATCAGAGTTGGAAGAAAGCAAAATACATTTGGACTTATATGACCTCTCTCTTTTTATCTCTGAGAATAAAATGTAGAAGGAGCTTTGTGGTGGGAGGTGTTAAACACAAACTTGCCCATACAGCAGCTGGTCTTGGTACATATTAAAACTTTTATAGGTTTCTTTAAAGGCTCTGTATCAGTTAAACTAATTATTGAAGTGTTTAAAGGGTACTATAAAAGCTTTAGGTTTTCTAAAGTTTTTTCCACACCCTTTTAGTCTTAGTTATTGTAGTGACAACTGTAACTTACTGTATATATGGTTTAAAAATATCTATTGGTCCAAGGGTCAGGAGCTTATAAAGCAGTTACAAAAAGGAATCCTTCTCTTACATTGTGTTTCTGAGGTTACGTTTCAAGAGTCATCTCGATCCCTCATAGTCTGGAGGGAAAAAGGCTGAAGTGCATTTACTTCATTTAAAGCTGCAAAGCGCAACATAATTGCAATTTGTGATGATTTTTCTCAGCAACTCCTCCAAAGCAGACTGCTGTAAAATGCTTTGTGGTATAGTGGTAGCAAAGGGCTGTTGGTCTTCAGGAGCTTTGCTGCTCCCAGTGTCACAGGCAGCATCTAGGAGAGGGCAGCTCTGCATCACAAAGTTCAGCTGCCTGTTTCTTCCTTTTGGAGTGTGGAAAATCCACATGCCTTTGGCTGGCAGCACCTGGCCAGAAGACACTCAGTGTGGATGCAGTTGTGCCAGAGGGATGCAGGCCTCGCTGCATCAGCCTGTGCCCTTCCAAAGTGGCATAGCTGTGGTTCTGTCTCCTTCCACAAGCAGGCCTCTGCTGCTCTTTTGCTGGCCCACAGGATGGTGGCTTGAATATTTCTCATGAGGTGGTGTGTAAATAATGTAGGCTTACTGGAAACACTGCGTTTTGTGGACCTCTGAAAACTGCCTTGGCTTTGCTGGGCTGTGGGCCAGGGCCCGGGTGGCATTATTGCTCACCTCAAAGTTTCAGATTTCAGAATTTCAGGGGAGATCCAATTCAGAAGAACATTTCAGCCTGTGAGTCACAGGGAGCAGCCTGTAGCAAATTTGCTCTGAATTGCATAGGCTCAATGAGGTTGCTAAATGAGAATAGAACTTACCCTTTCAGCAGCTGAAACAACGCCAGATGCCATCTTTCTTGCATAATTTTGTACCAAGAAAACCCTTTGGACTATCTGATGTTTGTTTTGGTTGTGGTTTTCTTCTTGCAGAAAATATTAAAGAAAAGAACAAATCTCAAGTGTCCTCTCGTGCATATCATCATCTTCGGAGAAAGAATGAGGCAGAAAGAGAAGACAACATTGCTGCAGACCTCGAAGTGTCTGAGCTGGAGAAATGCAGAGATCACCTGAATTCCATATGTACCTACTGGGAGCCTGTTTTCCCAATGATGCCTACCAAACATCAAGGGGAGCCCCTGCAATCTGCTGACCTTGCAGATGAAGCAGTCGGTCTTACCTGTGCATCCACACACATGGTAACTAAATGGATGGTAAGGTCCATGGTTGAGCACAGCCTCAATATGCAAAATGTTTCATTAACTCTACGGTGGCTACAGAATTCCATCTTGCCACATGCAGAGGCAGTGCAGGAGATACTCAAGGATGTGATGCTGAGAAACAACATCTTCAAGTTTTACACCCAGATCTGTGAGGCCAGCAGTAGGACAGCTGGACTCATTCAAGAGCTCTGTTTGTTCAGTTCAATCATGCTTCATCTAATGGATGCTCAGGGCCTGACCAGCAACAGCTTTCATGGACTTGTGAAAACATTGTGCCTGTCAGCAATGACAGAAGAGAATGCAAACAAGAAAGGTAACTCGTCTTTTCACTCACATTACAAGGTGTTAATGGTAGAAAGCAGATGGTTCTGTGTTTGTGTTTTTTAATTCATCAAAACAGTCTGAAGTTTGCCCATGTCTGTTGGTGCTCATAACTTCAGAAAGTAAAAGCTGTGTCTTCAGTGTGATGGGCACAGGGGTTAGTAGCATAGAATAGGATCACATTGTAGGGGTTTCTGATAGTACAACAGTCATACTGCCTCAAAGAAACTTTGCTTTCTGGGATTAAAAGGGAGTTCAGAGAGAGATAATTCCAAGGGGAAAAATAGTCTGCAACAAATGAGTCCACATGGGTATGGGCTCTGATCGATACGTTGTTCAGTGTTACCACTTGAAAACAAGAGCCACAGGACAGATTTGAAGTGCTCAGAAGGCTGAGTTAACAAGAAACCATTTTCTTTCTTTAGTGTGATGAGAACCATTGGCTTTACATGGGCCAAAACCCCACAGATTTTCCATCAAGGAAAACAGTTAGGAAGCTATTTTAGAAGATAGATCTGGAAGTAAAGTGGTTTGATTTTGTATTACTATGTGGAAATAGAAGAACATCTCTTCTGATTTTTCTCTAATTTTTCTTCCACAGCTGTTTGTGTGTTCCTGACTTCTGTTTACATTGGGAACATATGGCTTGGAGCACAGGAGCCAGATATGTTAATAACCCATGTCAAATTGATCTGCAGCAGTACAGATAATAAATTAAACGATGATGACTTGGAAACTCATCAACAAAGAGAAGAAATGATTATGCCTCTTTGCAAACCGCTTTACTTGGCTACATTGGGGCATTAATTCAATGAACTGACACTTAATCTTTAATGTTATGTGCTCTGCCACCGTTGCTTTGAGCTATGGAACCCTCCTGAACTGTTCTCCATACAAATTTAACTTGTTTTGTCATAACGATCAATGTTTTATTACTGCGTGCAAACTCACAGGGGGAAAATTGTGTTCATCATCTCTCGGTGGAACATTAAAGCTATCATTTCCCTTTTCTCAAACAGTATGGGACACAGTGTTATTTATATCATTTTTATTACAGGCATTTTTAACTTCATGAAGAACCAAAAGGACTGATTTAGCGCATCGCCTCTGGACTGTAGTGACTATGTAGTTAAAAATCCCTCCTCTCCCCAATACAAGATGGGGAATCAAGACTGGGACTTTGCCACAATGTGGCATAAGGGCAAAAACCAAGTAGTCAGAGGTTTAGCCACCATGATTTATACTATTTCTTGAAGGACTGAGTTCCTTTCATGATACATGATACTAAAACCAGTATGAATAGAAGACCTAACACTGGGAACAGTGGATTCTGCTTGTTATAAAGTTAAAAGGCTTTTGAAAGCATTTATATTGGGGCTTGTCTGGTTTTATTCCCTTTTCTGTTTGGTTTGGGTTTTTTTCATTATAAAAAGCCCTGACCATCACTGCTCTTTGGGCTCACAACAAAGGCCCATCTTGTTTCCACTCTGAAAAGATGAGAGATGGAACTAAAACCCAAATGACATGCTGCTGGTTGATAATGCATGGTTTTTACTGGAAATTCTCTGTGAAATCTGATAAATATTTCTTGAGTGTAGCCTCAGGGGCAGTTTAATGTACCATGCCAAATATGCAAACAAGCAGAGCCTGAATTTGAGCCTTTGAAATGTAAACCAGGATTTATTAAGTTGATTGAATCATGAATATGTGCTGTGCTTAGGTACTTTGTACAAATTCTGTACAGGGAGAAAACCCAAAATGCACACTCCTTGTGATGTTTATTTAATTTGTTTGTTTTTTAAATAAAACATGAGATGCAAATAAGAAGGATTGCTTCTACATATAAATATTCTTGTCTTAAAGAAGCCATAATATCTATATCAAGAATTCATTTAAAAATAACAAATACCTCTTGAAAAAGCTGCAAATCCATTGAACAGTAACTTTTGTGTGATACAAATACAGGGTCTGACATCAGGAAATCTTTGCAATGAAAAAAGGCCATGTCTTTTACTTAAATGAAAAAAAAAAGAAAAAGCAGTCAAAATGAAACCAAAGGAGTTCCAAAACAAAATATGCATTTCTATCTCATCTAAATGGAAAATACTCATGACATAGGGAAGATTTTTGTTTCAGCTGTCATGAGGGACTGAGCACATCTAAGAGTGGTTTATGGTATGATTTGCTCAAGAGAATTAAGGAAACTAGGTAACACCAGCTAACCTGAGGACAGTAATGCAGAAGCATGTTTGACTTGTCCAAATCTATCTGAAATGGCAATAAATTATATTTCCCAAGTTGAGTCTGTTCTGCCCATGTTGGTAACTGGTGAGCAATCTCCCCATCTTAATCCTGACCCATGACATTTTTCAGCCCATTTTCCTCTCTGTCCTGCTGCAGGGACGTGAGGGAGCAGCTAGGTAGGCATCTGACAGCTATACAAGGCCAACACACCACGATATGTAATGTGATATAGTGCAGCTCTGTCCTGTCCCATAAAAAGGTAGCAAACCCCAAATCCTAAATGCCACAACCCAGTTGCATGTTCTCCAAGGTGCAAGCCCAGAGTGGTTTTGGGTACGCACTTGCATGCCTTGCAATAGCCTTCCATGTGTCCTTTGACCGTGTTTGCTTAAAAAATGAATTGTGTAACCATGGTACCTGCAGGAGCAGAATTCACATATTGAACCTCATGCATTTGGAAGAGTGATTCTTGAGTGAGATCTGATTCTAGCTCCTGAAGCGTGCTAAATTACTTATGCTATTTGCACACCTTGGAACGTCTCCCTGTGGATAGAAGTACAGATTTCTGAACGCAATTTTGTCACTGCTGAAAGAAGGAGGATAGCTTTCAAGCTTGTTGTGGGCTTTAGTTAATGAGATGCATGATGCTATAGAAGTGGGAAATTAGTATCAGGAGACCGTGATTACAATCAAGGCTAGTCATGTATGTTGGTGTGCTTTCCTTAGGGTAACACATCTAAATCCTAACCAATTGCACATGAATCCACCTGATATATTCAGACTGAAATGATGATTGTCTGATGGCCTTCAGTAGTCAGAAAGGCCCAGCAGTCAGTACTTTCTCCTTAGCTTGTAATGTTTAGTTATCTCCAACACTGCTATTAGCACAATAAATACCCAAGGTTGGAGGAGAAGATTTTTCATACAGTTTTTTTTCTTTTTTAATGGTGGTTCTGGAGAGAGGAAAAAAAATGAATGCAAATAACTGACAATTTAAAGCTACTAGCCTGTTCATGTAAAAGATACATAGCTCATGTGCTTATCTCTCACCACCTCTGAACTTCAGTATATTTTAACAATTTAGCCATTAAAAGATTATTATGAACTCCTCCTGGAAATAATAGTCAAGTATAGTTAAAAGCCATAGATGCTTAGTAGTTGAATGATTTGTGTTTGTGAACTGCTGCCAGCATATTTAAAATGCCCAATAAATTATATAGGTGGAGAGATTATTTTAAGAAATTAATCTTCATTAAAATAAATTGTGGAGAGCATTGAAGTGGAAAACTTGCTCAGACATGGGCCTACATTGTAAAACAAGGGAGTTTCTGCAATTTGACACAAATTGCTCACTTTGATGTCACTGTGATGAGAACCATGTGGATGAACCTCCAGAGCATTCTGCGGTGGGCCCAATGGCCTGGGCTGCCCTCACAGAAGTTACACCCAGGACTGGCCTTTTACTCAAAATTCACAAAACCTCAGTGAAGTCAACAGCCCAGAAAACCATTTTGCTTCCTGTTGTACCTGGTGTATGGAACAGGTACAATTTGAGTTGCAGGTGAGGGTCCTCAGGAGTTGCTAGGGACTCAGCGATACACTTCCAGGTGCCAGTGCTCAGACCAGGACATCTGGCACATGAGCAGGAGAGGACTTCACATAGCACAAAGTAACAGGGCAGCACGATGTGACTTTTGTGTGGGTAGTGGTTTGGGTCCACATAAGTCAACTATGTCTTTGTACCAGCACCACTGAGCTGATTTTGGTTATGCTTTCTTGACTGGTGGGTGCTGCTTTTCAACCATCCATGAAAGCTGCAGACCACACAGGAGTTAATGGAGTACTCTGAAGGAATGGGAAATAAAGTGCTCCCAGTGGAGAGCAAAGCACTGGAAGGGCCTTGAAATAGGTATGTATAGAAATGTCATAGAGGAAATGCATTTCTGCCTCCCCCACTGCCTTCCTCCTAAGTTTGGTGCTGTAAGATAGGCTTGCATTTTGCATATTATTTATTACCATTTATATACTTCATATGGTGTGCCTTCCATTTCCAGGCAATTTGAAAGGTGGGGGGGGGGGAAATAATCTCAGGGGTTGTGTAGTGTGAGGCATGTTCCAGTTCAACTAATGAAAGAACATCAGTTGTTACAAATGGGAGTGTCCAGTTCTTTCAGAAATCCCTCTGGAATCCATTTGTAAAGAAGAGGTTCTTGAAAAGCAGTGATATGACTCTGTCATGAGTCACAGAAGAGGATACTGGAGCAGATTGTGCTGGCAGGTGGTGAAGAACTGTTGCAGGAGACATGTTCTAGCTTAGGGTAGATGGATGTGTCAAGTATGATTGAAGTGCAGTTGCTTCACCCTTGAGGAGGACAATGGCTCTAGATGGTCAAGTTCTCTTCAGACTGTCTTTGATGGTACCGTGTGACTGCAGTGGGGTTAAAGGTAACTCCCAATTTGCAGCAGGAGAGCTGGTGCCAACAAGGAAGTTGATTTGTGTTTCCTGTGAGAACTGCCTCAGCTTCAGCAAAAGGTAAGGGTATCTGAGGAGAGAGGAAGGTCCTTGTTGACTTGAGTTGACTCATGGAAATGTTTGGTTCTCTGATATATTGCTCTCCATGTTGCACCTTCAGTTCCTGCAGCCTTTCTTTGTTTTCTCCATCTGCCCATGACTCAGTCTAACTCAACAGACTTTATGCCTTGACAAGTTTCCAAGCCCAGCACTAGTAGTAGTCAGTTTGCTCAAAAAGCAAACTGCAGAAGTGTTTATCTCAGATTAAAAAAAAATCTGAGGATTAAAAAAAAAAACCCACAATACAAACATATGCCTGGTGGTTTGGTCTGTCTCGAGTGTTTCAGGATTTTTTAACACAGCCCAACCCACCCACTCTCTGGTAACATCATAGCCTACACTCCCTGTACACAGCAGAAGGCAGCTCTGGCAGTACTTCATTTGCTGCCTGCTTGGGGACATGGAATTTCTAAGCTTCTCCTCAAGTTTCAAGTGAATTTTGTGTTGTCCTTAGCCCAGCAATTAGCTGTGCAGTCTTACACCTGTTCCAGCCCTCCCTGCCTTCCTCAGCTCAACTCTCCAGTCCCAGCATTGTGCTTGCTGGAGTTCTCACCCTCAAATGGACCTTCACCTTGTTCTGCCTGAGTTTGGTGGAGCTCCAAAGGTGAGAAGAGGTGGAAAGAGCAGAGGCCACAGAAGGGGGCAGGAGTGCAAGCGGCCCTTCCAGCTGAGCTTAACCTACTCTTGATCTCAGTGAAAAGCTGCTGTGACCCTCAGAGGGCTGTAGCTTCTGTTAAACTGTTTGTCAGTCCCAGCTGAAAGCAGGCAACTCATGCAGAAACTCAAGAGGCAAACTCATGCTGGGTTTGCCAGTATTTTCCTTGGATATAAGCATGGTAAATGCACTTACTTTTTTCCTGATGCCTAGTAACTGGCAGAAACAATTTCAAGATTGCATAATATCAACAAATTATTTTCTATCTACCATTTCCAAATGGAACCAAAAGTAATAGGTTATTGGTAGAAAAACTATTTCCTTGCAGTAGATAAAGCTAATGTCTTTATTTAATAAGACACTGGCTTGAGATAATTAGTGCTGCCATTAGCTTTTTAAAGGCTGTTCTGGGTAAACAGTGTTTTAATAAATTTTAAGTAACTCATTTTTTTTTCTCAAGGAAAAAGTAAATAAAAAAGGATATAGAGTCACAGAATTGTTAGGGTTGGAAGGGACCTCAAGGATCATCTAGTTCCAACCCCCCTGCCACGGGCAGGGACACCTCACATTAGATCAGGTTGCTCACAGCCACATCCAGCCTGGCCTTAAAAACCTCCAGGGATGGGGCTTCTACCACCTCCCTGGGCAACCTGTTCCAGTGTGTCACCACCCTCATGGGGAAGAACTACTTCCTAACATTCAATCTGAATCTACCACTTTTCTAGTTTTGTTCCATTCCCCCTAATCCTATCATTACCTGACACCCTAAAAAGTCCCTCCCCAGCTTTCTTGTAGGTCCCCTTCAGATACTGGAAGGTCACAATAAGGTCTCCTCAGAGCCTTCTCTTCTCCAGACTGAACAGCCCCAACTCTCTCAGTCTGTCCTCATAGGAGAGGTGCTCCAGCCCTCTGATTATCCTGGTGACCCTTCTCTGGACACCTTCCAGCATGTCCAGATCCTTCCTGTAATAGGGGCTCCAGAACTGGATGCAGTACTCCAGGTGGGATCTCACCAGAGTGGAGTAGACAGGGAGAATCACCTCCCTTGACCTGCTGGCCACACTTCTCTTGATGCAGCCCAGGATGTGATTTGCTTTCTGGGCTGCAAGTGCACACTGGTGGCTCGTGTTGAGCTTCTCATCCACCCCCAAATTCTTTCCTTCAGGGCTGCTCTCAAGCCAATCACTGCCCAGCCTGTATTGGTGCTTGGGATAGCCCCAACCCAGATACAGGACCTTGCATTTGGTCTTGTTGAACCTCATGAGGCTGGCTTGTTATTCTACCCTTGAGGGAAATGCTGAGCTTTAAATAAGTGAAGCAAGTTGTAACCCATGTAAAAAGCAAAGTTTTATTGGTGATGGTACACTTGACATTGTTGCTCATTTTTTCATACAATGACCAAGTGAAGGTGTTACTAAGATACAGCTGGTGAGTGTGGCCTGAGGACAGAGCCAGAAAGAGATGACTTGTGTCCTTCCTCATATATAACCATACTGGTTATGCTGCCTGTTCAGTGACATCAGCGAGGTGCTTGCTTTTACAGCAAGACAACTCAGTGAAAACTCATGCTGCACCCCAGAGGATAACAGGACTCAGTGTGCATTCAGGTGAGGAAGGCAGAACTCTTTACAGGACCCAGGGTGTAACTGCCAAAGGAGTAAATTGCTCTTAGCCAAATGGGTCTCAATGAGAACCACTCAACCAGCAGCACACCATGTAACTGGGAGAAGAGTTTCAGTCTGAATCCCCACTTTAAAAAAAAAGGGATAAATTTTACAGTCATCAGGATCTAAATTGTTGATCATGCAACTCCAGCAATGTTGCTCACATGTGGCTGTTAGGAATTCCTTTAATGCATCCAGGATTTTTCAGGTTTGTCCTTTGTTGAAAGGCATTTTTCTTCTCCTGAACTGACTCAGGTATGTGGTAGCAGTGCTTAATAGGCAGTCACAGCACTGAGCTTTTCTCTGCAGTGAGCAGAACTGTACTGCTGGTTTTGCTCAATGTGTTCCAGTGTTAACTCAGGCTCAGATGCTTCCAGGAGTGTCAGTTTCATCCAAAAGGGAGGTAGGTGTTTCAGAAGCAGCCACAACTGAGTATGAGCTACTGATATCCCTGCAGTGAGGCTGCTCACCACTGGAACTGCTTTCTTCTGTCTGCTTCCCTACAATCACTTGTCTGTAATGTGTGGAGAGAAAGGAAAAAAAAAATCAGAAGAAGAGCACAGTTATGAGGGAGATCTGTCCGGAAGACAGCAGCAGTTTCATAAGGAAGTGCATTACCAAAGTTCTTAAAAATATAGAAGATGGTTCTTCTAATACAAAAGACATTGAATCTAGCATGAGAGATGCTTTTGGACTTCAGATCTCTTTACCTAGCATGAGACTGACTCATCCTTGCCTGGAAGTGGAGAATGACCAACGGCAAAAATGTAAGCTGTGACTGATCTGTGGTGACTCCTCCTTTCCCTCTCAAGAGGGGAACTTCAGTCCAGCCCTCAAGCTTGATTCTTTAGCTAGATTTTTAAAGAGGAAACTCGAGACATTGCTGTGACTTTCTCTGTACCAAGGGTGAAGAGAACTGTCATGGCTGCTCTTGGGAAAAAGAAGAAGGTAAAGAGCTTCACGTGACTGTGAATAGGTGTCACTGGGAACAAGAAGCATGTGTAATATTTGAGAGACATTTCCTGACACGGGGGCTGGGAAAAGACACAACAGAGCCCTATGGCCTGGTGGGGATGTGAACAAAAAAATGGGACTGACCTAAAAAGAAGTGGGTAAGACTAGAGTAGCAGTTAATTTCCAGTGTATAAATAATAACAGTACAAAGACGAATGGTTCTGCCAGAAAAACAAATTAGTGATGAGGTGGAGAGGGCAGTGATTTGAGAACAGCAGAGCACACCCTTCCTCCTCCCTGAGCTCTCTTCCCAGTAGTCTCCCAAACTTGACCCCTGAAAAATAAATAGCAGGTGAGTCCTAGACTAGAACCAGGAAGTTCCATTCCATATGGCTGAACACGAGATCCCAACTACTACTATATCCTTTGGGCTTCAAAGGTGGGGAGGAAAATGACATTGGGAAGAAAAATGTAGCCCAAAAATAAGAATGAAAAGTCTCATTAATGTTCTGGAGCCATTGTTTCAGAGCTGAGGAAGAAGACATCATTGGCTAAAAGCCAGGGTTTCAGTGTCTAGACAAACTTAACAACCAAGACCTATAAAACAAGATAAAGCAAATGGGATGAAGTGGAAAATCATTATTTTCAGTAATTTGGAGGAAGGGAAGTACAACCTTTGTAACTTCCAATTTATATTGACTAACTCTTAATGGAAGCTTACAATATCCACGCCTGACAAGATTAACACAACAGGGATTTGCTTACTGGTAATTCAAAAAACCAAGATCCAGAAGTCTCAGCAACAGGCCCACCACAGGTGATCAGATTTGGGGTTTTATTTGCTATGGTGCAGGTATATTCAAGACATCTCTCTTCTTGCTGTTTGACAGAAGCAGGACAAAAATTCTCTTACCAAACCAGGATGTTTTCTTTCCAATCCGTTAAGTAACTCCCTATCATCAGCTAGCTATCCATATTTTAAAATCAGCTAGAGAACTTGCAACCCAGAGATCTGGAAACCATCTGAGGAGAACTCTGACCATCCCTTGCTAATCATTAACCATCCCTGGAAGAGCAGGTAAGTTTGAGGAGGCTGGAAGAGCTCTAGTGTCACAGCACTTAAAGAGGGTGTACTGGTCAAGCTAGGTCACTATAAGGAGGTGCAACTGACCTCAGCCCTGGGCAAAACCCCTAATATTAAAGCCAAGATACAACTGAAAAAGCATTTCAAAGGACAGGAAAAAAATAATTCCAGACAGTATGGTTTTATAGAAAGACATCTATGGTGAAAAATAAATGATGTCATTTTTTCAGAGGAACACAATTTGGAGGATAAAGATAGCTACATATATGTAGTTAAACTGTAGTAAGGTGCTTGACTTGGTATTCCATACTGCCTTCTTTAAAAATAACTATATACAGGCCCCATTAAAGAGGTGCTGTGTTAATTAGGCTTCTCAGACAGCATCTGGAAAATGATACTATTTCTACCAGGGCTCCATAAGCACCTGATCCTGTTCATCAATTTCAACAGTGACCTGGAAGTAAATGTGAAGTCACTCCAAATGGAAGCTGCAGATAGAGTTATAGAAGGAGGAACAGTCATATAGCACAGACTGCATAAATTAACCTATTCAAACAGTATTAATATACTAAATTTAAAGCCTCAAGCCTGTCAATAATATTTTTCATAGAGAACTGCAGATTTTTCATAAACTGTTCTCCCTAAAGACAGTGAATCGCTGCATACAAAAAAGCTTGAGATATTAACGGATTGAGATGTTCATGGATTTCTGGGAACAGATATGATTTCTGAAAGCCTGGAGTAGGTGATACTGATTCCACAATTTCATATATTTATCACACTGTCTATCCACAGTGATCACTTTTTGGCACTCTTCATTAATGAGCAGTTTTTAAACACAATGCATATTTGGCCATAATGTTATTGAAGAAGTTTACCAGTTGATCAGCACATGCAGTGCCACAGCACTGTGATTTAACTATGCAGAGAAATGAGAAATACTGACCAACTTAATACATACAACAACTTGTTCTCCTGTGCAGGGAGGAGACTGGGCAGAGATTTCAGGAGCCTGCTTCCCTGCCTTCATTGGGCAGCACTCACAAATCTCCTGCAATGCATGAGTTATCTGTGGTTTGGTTTGTGTCCCTTGAGAGTGAGCTGATACAAGCAACAGAGGACACCTCAGTGCTAACACAGCCAGCCTCCTTCCCAGAACCTGAGCAGTGCAGTCCACTGCACAGCCCACCTGGCTGGTGGCACCAAACTTGGAGAATGTCCTAACCTCACATTCAGCTAACGTTGCCCTCTCAATCGCAGAGCTGCGGCACGTGGGATTTCTGGAGTCCCATTAGGTGCTTATAAATGACTTCTGCTCCTGGCACTGAGGTACATTCACGCAGTGGCTGGGGCTTAACAAAACCTCAGCCTCTTAGTTTCCACTTGGAGATCACCTACCTCTGAAAAACCTCAGCTCCACTTTACCAAGTGTGATACCAATGCCAGGCCTCTCCCCTGTGGCATGATACCTGCTAAAAGGTATGGAGCATGTTTATTTAGATGACAGAAATGAGAACACTTTCCTGTGAAGACATTGGAATTTGGGCTTTTGTGACTGAAGTCTTACAACAGGCTTTGACAGTTCATAGCTAACCCTTTTTACAGCCTCTACTCCTGTGACAGCTGCTTACATGAAAGGGAACTGGTTCTGTCAACATAAAAAGACAAAGTTTTCCTAATGATGGAGGTATGACAGACAGTGTTATCCCTTGAAACCAGAGGCTTGAGAGTAGCAAGATTTATTATCTGCTCTTTGAAATTAAGTTCAAAAACTGGAAAGAAATTGGGATAGATCCCCAGGAACACTGTGTATGGGAAGCTAGCTGTAAAGATTTAGCTGCCTCAGCTTCTTCCAGCGCAAGGAATGATGCTGTAATCTATGCAGACAAGTCACAAAGGCCTCAAAAAACTGGTCCTGTGAGCATCCTGGCCATGAGATTTAAGTGCCATTGAGAAACTATGCTATTTCTGGGCTCTTTGCCAGTCTTGGCTATGAACTTCAATACAGTTGGGTGTGAAAATATGGGATTACCACTAGTGAGAAAGTAGGTAGAGACTGCAGTTGAGTATGTTTTGAGTGAGTTTATAGAAGAGACCAACTAGCTTGATTCCAGGAAACAGTGTACTGTAATAGGAAAGAGGGAGCTGAAGAAAGTGAAGAACAAGAGCAGCCACCCTAAAGTGAAGGACAGAAGAATAGTCTGCTTAGTCAGAGAACTACCTCTGATGAGGATATTCTTACTACAGTATTAAAAAGAACCTTCCACAAAGACAAGGTAACATGCACAGGTGACACAAATATATATGAGACATATACATATGGTGGTTATATTGTTCAGTAATGAATCTTGAAGTTAACCTAAAAAAGCCCCCAAGCCTCTGAAAGCTCTCTGCCCTCATGTGAGATCTAGGCTATTGCTACAGATATTTTTTTTTTGTGTCCTAGGGACTAGAACCCCTGAGCTGTCAAATATCCAAATTAGTTCTCCAATTCCAGGAATGAAGCAGCTGTTGCAATTGATCTAGATGGAGCAAAAAAACCTGAAAGAGCATGTGGACATTGTACAGTCTGTTCACCAAATCACTGGTTATCTGTCTGTCCATGAGCGAAAATCTCACCTGCAAACTAAGAAAGCTGGCTGCAGAACAAGTGTTTTCAAGCCAACTCACACAGCTCTATCTGTCAAGTGGTATCCTCAAACTATGTTTCCATATGCCCCAGAAACATTGGGTGTAAGTTGGTGGTAGTCAGGGGAAAAAATTATCTGAACACTGAATCAGTTTTTTTATTGCAAGAAATCTGTCTGAAGCCAGCAAGGCTCATGCTATCAAGGAGCCCAGAGCCCCTTGATTCAGCCTCTTTGAAGCTACTGCGACTGCTAGAAATGTGGACAAGGGATGAGACATACAGATCTTCCAGTTCTCTGCGTGCCAGATTTATTTATATATCCTTTTCTAGATTACACTGTCTGGTAGGAACATGATAGCCAGTATATTTTGGATGTCCACAGTGGTCTCAGTCACATCTGTCAAGAATACACAGCCTCTAGTGAAATGCTTGGGGAACCAGTGTGTTCTCTTGGAAAGTTCCAGGAAGGAATTTTCCTGCCCCAGCTTCTACTGCATGAAGTTCCAGCCTTGCCTGGAAACTATCTCCATCCACTAACCCTTACTTTTATGTATCATTTTGGATGGTAAGAAACACAGCTGAAGCACATGTTCATACTGGCTCTTGATTACAGCAGTGTGGTAATCAACTGCCTTGGCATGCAAATGGATTTGAAATAATTGGTCCCATGCCCTAAACATTTTTTCTTTATTTACTTCTCTTGGGATAGCATAATGGTGACAAAAGGGACTGGGACATGGATTCCTTGCTGCAGTTCTCTTGCAAGCATCAACCCCCTCCTCCTCTCCCACACTTACTCATCTGACCTGGCACCAAATTGTTTTGCATTGCAGGGAAATTGTGGTGCAAACAGATCATGGATTTGGGTCCAGGACCTCTCAGTGCCTCAGGATTATGCTGTGGCATAAGTAGATCTAGTTGTGGCATCTGCTTTTCAGAAGACACTTTGACACTGACTTTCTACTGTGTGGATATGCAAGCAAAAATCAGCAGACCAAACTGTGGCAGATGGCACCCCCCTTGCCAAAACATTAAGACCTTGGTGTACACAGTGGTGGAAGATATATAATCACTGCATGTATGCAAGGCCAAAATGGGATCTTCAAGGACTCCAGACAGATCCAGCTGACAATAAAGACAGATGATGGGGGATGTGTGGTGCTCAGCAGTCAACTGAAGCAAGTAAGTACACTCTTATGAACTGCCAGAGTTGAAAGCACGCTTGTTTCACCAGGCAGTTGAGCAAGCTGGAAGAGTACACACTGCCCTATACGTCCCTGGGCTTGACAGAGATGGATGAGCACAGAAACAGTGAAGGTAAAGGTTCTGCAGCCTTGACCAGTGACATGTATGCACCCTTGTTGGGTGAATGTATCAGAATTATCAAGGGAAAAGAGACAGGAGACTTCAATGCAGAAATTAGATGATTGCCATGCCAAGGTTAATGGATGGGTTACCTAACAATGCAGATGACAAGGCAGGATGGAAGTTAACAGGAAGAACTTCTTTCAGGCATCTCACTATTTTATTGCTGGAACTGGAAGAAGTGTAATTGAGAGTGGGAGTTAAAACCAAATGGAATTCAGTCAAAAAGGGCAAATTTTTGGAGGGCTGGGGGGTTAGAATCATCTCTTCAGCTCAGTGGTTGTTTTCTTACATAATGTTTCATGCCTTGAAAAATTACAAGACGGGGAAGTCCAAGCAAATCTCATCCAGTACTGCTTTCCATTAATGATTCCTGGGCTCTCCACAAAACACTCCTAGACCTGCCTTTGTTCACAACAGATCTTTTAATGGGCAAAATTGAAGATGTTTTAGGGATAAATATGGATATTTTAAAGGCAAGTCCTTCACTCAGTAACATGATGAAAAAGTGAAAGATATATAGAAAGACTTCTCCTGCCAGTTTTTAGGGACAGTAAATTAATGGGAATATACCTCTGTTACCCTATTTTTTTTTGTCCATTTCTATGTGTTTCTTGTATTGTTAGCTTGCCTTCTGCTTTGTGATTATTTGGGCAAGTTGCCTTTTTTATTGTTGTTGCTACCTTTTGTGAGCGTGCCAGGGTCCTTAGAATGCCAATTAATTACAATATTAGTGCTCCTTTTTACTGCCATATTATACTTGTTTCCCTCTGCCTGTTTCTGACCTAATCTTGAACCTCTACCTAATCTGCTGAGCTGCATTTTCAGCACCCTGATCAGATTAGGAGGACCAGTGTGCAAATGCATCCCTGTTTGCATAAAACATGTTTGCCAAAAAAACTAGCAGCAAACAAGGTAAACCAAATATAGAAAGCTGCAAACAGAAACCTGTCCTTAGACAAAGTTCAACATCACAGGCAGTGTTAGACCTACACTCCCATTCAACAGGTGGGTGACACACATCATAGAATCAAGAAGGTTGGAAGAGACCTCAAAGATCATCGAGTCCAACCTGTCACCCTACACCTCATGACTATCTAAACCATGGCTCCAAGTGCCACGTCCAATCCCCTCTTGACACCTCCAGGGATGGTGACTCCACCACCTCCCTGGGCAGCCCATTCCAATGGCCAAGCACTCTCTCTGTGAAGAACTTTCTCCTCACCTCCAGCCTAAACCTCCCCAGAAGGTGCTGCAACTCCATCAAGTAGATCCACTACACCTACTTCACGAGAAAGTGTCTATAACCTTTTAAGGAGACTTGCAACATGCCTATCAACAGTGAAGTATTTATGCAGTCTCCTTTTCAGTCATGTGTGTTTCAGGTAGAAACACCCTACTGGAACAGATTAGCTATTCCACCAATGCCACTGGAGGGTATTTTCCTGCTTCAGCAAGCCCAGCTGGCTGACATAAAGCCAGCAGTCTGGCTGACATGAACACAGGGCTCTGGGATCTCTGTCTGTAAAGCTAGATACGCTGCACACAGAGCCTCAAGATGCTACTGGGCTGTACGAGGCTACTTGCTAGCCCAGACCCACTCTGCGTCCTTAAAACTGAAGAGTACTCTACTGAAATTTAAATTAAGGTACGCAGGTGAGAGTGACAGAATCACTCCTGTAAACTTCAATCACTAGTGAAATGGTCTAAGGCTAGGAGATCCTGACTCAGCAGAAAAAAACAGTTTGACCATCTTGTCTCATTCCTAAGCTGGCTGGTATCATGACTTCACATCTGTGGTTGTCAGGTGTTTCAAGTCACTTCACAACCACATTTCCAGCTGATTAATACTCTGAGTGTATTTGTAGTTTCACTGTGGGCTTATTATGCTGAAGGACAGAAGTTCCAATATAGGCCACCCTTGAGAAGGAAGATCTTGTCACACTCCTGGCAGGATTTGCCAAACGAACAAGCAGACAAAAGGAAAATTTGTCCAGATCTTCAGCCAACTATAAATCAATAATTTCACTGAGTTAATTTAACTTACAAGAACTTTAAAAGTGTTTAGAGACTGAGTCATACACTTATTTGAGGCAAGAAAAAAGCTTGCCTAACCTTCTGCTTAACAGGCCAGAAAATGATAGACAACAAGCCTCTCACAACACTTTCTGGATGAATACAGATGGAGTGTTTTTCAGATGTTCAGTCATCAAGTGAAAAAAAAAAAAAGGATTAATCACAACTCCTTTAATATTCTGCTCTCAATTGTTCCAGTGAATCATCACCCTCACATAGAATATGTGATACATCTGAGTTTGCACCGCACCAGCTCCCAGCCATTGCACTTTAGTATGGTACTTTGCCATTTGATAGTTGTCATGGGGCTCTTAAATGGGACACCAGTGTTTTAAGATGCAGACAGTTCACAAGGAGCATCTTTGAGCCATTGCTCCCTGAGAAACTAATCCATTAGAGCTGGTTTCTCTCACTGTAGGATGTTTCTGGAACTCAAATCAGTTCTTTCCTGATTCTTCCCAATTTCTTTAAAACTCCTTTTAAAGAGTTCATTCTAACATAAGTACAACATTCTTGGGATGATGTAAGCAATAGTGCACATACTGTTACCTTCCTGATCTCACTAATAAAGTTCTTCTTAACTGCTTCGGGAGCTTGTGTGATGCTTTACCATCATGATTCCTACTTCCTTCTCAGGTGTGATTTACAAGAGGCACTTTCCCATTCTGTGTGTAAATCAGATTCTCTTACTTCCATAGTATGCAACCTGGGTAGCTGGTGTAAGTAACAATGTAGGTTGCTTGCCAACATACCAAGCACTCCAAACTACTCTGCCTGTCCTCATGGTTTAGTTGCCCCCTCTTTCTGTCACCTGCAAACCTCATCAGTTATGGATTTAATTTTATCCAGGTAATTAATACAGTGAATACCCATGGGTTGAGAGACATCCAAATGAAATAACAAGTGTCACCTCTGTGTGCAATTATAAATGTTGTAATTGCTGGATCACTTGAAGCAGGGAATGAATGTTGCATGCAGGTTACTTTATCACACTGATCTATACTTACTTTATCTCTGGTTGTACTTACTTTACTGGAGTTGATCCAGAGCGGGACATATACAGTAAAATAAGGAAAAGAAACGTCACAAACGCAGCAAGCCCAACCCAAAAGGCTATGACAATAGAATCTGTGAACACAACACAGTAACTCTGTCACAGGTACCATTGCAAATATAAAACATAGCAATACCATTAATTGTCTCTAAGAAAGGTCTGTCATTTAATTAACTGAATTCAACCCTTGAGAGACAGCAAACTGAGTAGCAATATGTTAAAAGTCTTACAAGCCTCCTAGAAGTTTATTGTAACAGTGTATGCCAGGAATGGGGGAAATGATCTAGTGTGATGGTGACTAGCACTATGTATATTTAAAAGGTAATACTGAGCACTGATGGTTTTCACACCCAGCTCTTTGCAGGGGCTATGATTTCTTTTATGAAACCACAGTGCCTTAAGTAGTGTGGTACTTAAGACTGAACCATTACTGCTAAGTGTATATCCAAATCCTGCTCTTAGGTGAAAAAAAATGCAACAATCCATGACCTTGAAGAGGATGCTTTTAGGGGTGGAATGCTAGCCTTGAAAACATTTTTCTACCAAGAGAAACACTGAGGAAAACGTGTTGAAAAGTGTTCGTGACCCTCACAACACACCAGTCCAGTGGAAAAATCCGCGAATCTTCCTGTTCAGCTGCAGTACTTCTGTAGGCAACATGAAATAGTTCAAAATGCAACCTAGTTTACCAGGACTAAGTGATTTCTTTAAGGAGCAAGCACGTGGATTCCTGTCAAGGAAGCATGGATTCACAACTGGCTTAAAGCAGCCTAAGAGCCTGCCACTGCTGTTATACTCAATTTGGATGAAAACTCTTTTTTGTTTTTTTAATTAATAAAAGAAAAAAAAAAAAACACCACCACAAAACCCCAAACATTAACTTATCTATATGAATAGTGCTAAAGGGACTATTAGCTGGTTGGGAGTTGCTTTTTCATGCTTTTTTTGGAAGGCTATAGTGCTGCTGAAAGGACCACCTCACTCACAGGCCAGGATGAATCTGTTCCTGCCCCAGCAGCACATTTGGTCACCGTTTCAAAAATGCTCCTTACTGGGATCTGTGCAGTGTGGTGACTGTCCCAGCTAAAGCCTTGAAAAGGTTAGATGTTCTGCAGGGCACAAGTCAAGAAATGCCCTGGATTTATAATGGGCTACTCACTTAGACTGGGATGAAAAAGAAGGGTCATTGACTCCAGAGACAAATATTGACCAAGATAAAATAAATCTCCCATCTGAAAGGACAGAAAACACTGTGTTCTTTGAAACAGGTCCAACATGTTCGATTAGGTATTTCTTTGTGAAGAAGCTCAGAACGTGCTGTCAACAGAGCCACAAAGAGATTAGGGGGAATTATTCCATCTCCTTTTAAACCTAAAAGCAGAGTTGACCCAGCCAGAGTCTTATCAGAAAGCTGTTTTAGCCAGGCTACTGAGAAACAAGAAACTGGAGGGTCAGCTTATATTGCTCTTCCTCTGTTAAAAAAAAAAAAAGTTTTACTGAGCTTTTCAGAAGGTAAATTAGCATATGAGGGCAAATACTCTAACCTGCTCTTCCCAAACATCATTATGGAAAAAACTGATGGGGTGGCATTGGCCAACCCTAGCTCCTCAAGAGAGAATTAGAGGATTCTGTTAAAGAAGAAAGAAGAAGAAAAAAGAAGAAGAAAAAAGAAAAAAGAAGGAGGAAGGAAGGGAGAAGGAAGGGAGAAGGAGGGGAGAAGGAGGGGAGAAGGAGGGGAGAAGGAAGGGAGAAGGAAGGGAGAAGGAAGGGAGAAGGAAGGGAGAAGGAAGGGAGAAGGAAGGGAGAAGGAAGGGAGAAGGAAGGGAGAAGGAGGGGAGAAGGAGGGGAGAAGGAGGGGAGAAGGAGGGGAGAAGGAAGGGAGAAGGAGGGGAGAAGGAAGGGAGAAGGAGGGGAGAAGGAGGGGAGAAGGAGGGGAGAAGGAGGGGAGAAGGAGGGGAGAAGGAAGGGAGAAGGAAGGGAGAAGGAGGGGAGAAGGAGGGGAGAAGGAAGGGAGAAGGAAGGGAGAAGGAAGGGAGAAGGAAGGGAGAAGGAAGGGAGAAGGAGGGGAGAAGGAGGGGAGAAGGAGGGGAGAAGGAGGGGAGAAGGAAGGGAGAAGGAAGGGAGAAGGAAGGGAGAAGGAAGGGAGAAGGAAGGGAGAAGGAGGGGAGAAGGAGGGGAGAAGGAAGGGAGAAGGAAGGGAGAAGGAAGGGAGAAGGAAGGGAGAAGGAAGGGAGAAGGAAGGGAGAAAGAAGGGAGAAAGAAGGGAGAAGAAGGGAGAAGAAGGGAGAAGAAGGAAGAAAGAAGGAAGAAAGAAGGAAGAAAGAAGGAAGAAAGAAGGAAGAAAGAAGGAAGAAAGAAGGAAGAAAGAAGGAAGAAAGAAGGAAGAAAGAAGGAAGAAAGAAGGAAGAAGAAGGAAGAAGAAGGAAGAAGAAGGAAGAAGAAGGAAGAAGAAGGAAGAAGAAGGAAGAAGAAGGAAGAAGAAGGAAGAAAAAAAGGAAAAAAGAAAAAAAAAGAAAAAAAGAAAAAAAGAAAAAAAGAAAAAAGAAAAAAGAAAAAAGAAAAAAGAAAAAAAAGAAAAAACAAAAAAAAAAACAAAAAAGAAAAAAGAAAAAACAAAAAACAAAAAACAAAAAAGAAAAAACACAAAACAAAAAACAAAAAAGAAAACACAAAAAAAGAAAAAAGAAAAAAAAAAAGAGCAAGCTCTTGGTCCAAGGATATTTTGAAAAGCTCAGAATTTTGAATTGTTCAAAGCCATTTGGATGGAAAAGAAGAGTTCAGATTTATAGAATTCCCCATCAGAGCTATTTTAGTTTAATCTTTTAAAAGTAGCTTTAATATCATTCATTGAAACTAATCAAATTTGGTCCAGGTCTCAGGGGGGAGTTTAGACTCTTGAATGACAAACAGAAATTTCCTGTTTTTAAAGTTCTCCAATTAAGGTTATTTTTACTTTTTAAATCGGAAAATGTATTACAATCACCTATAAAAAGATCTTCTATTGCTAAATTTTACAATCACCTTTTGTGTATGTGTGCATATAATAGCCTATTAGTTCATAGGGTCACAAATATTTTAAATAGTTTTATACATAATGGAGAGAGCTGCACAATGCAATTAACAGAACGCAAGGACTTTGTAGCTGGATTTAGATTCATTTTTATGGGATAAAAACAGTGTCACAATGCTTCAGGGACAGACAACATAATGCAGGAAAGAAAGCACAGAGATTCAGGTCTCTGTTTTACATTAAAAAAGAAAAAAATTAAAGCCCCCATCAAACCAAAACCAACCAACCGAAACAAAACAAAACAAAACAAAACACCCCAAAACAAACCAAATCCAAAAACCCAAACACCAAGCAAAACTGAATTAGGGAGCCATAATCCATAGCCATGATGACCATTTTGATTCATTTGGTCAGATTCAGAAATGCACCTAAACAAATGCTCCAGGTCCCATTGAAGTCAATCATCAGAGGCCCTCTGAAACATCAGTGGTTATTGTGTTCCTGGAAGTATCCATACATACAGACTCAGAATGTATTTGACTATCTGAGGGGAAATCATCACATTTCATCTCCAGCACAAAGGGCTTGCTAAACTTACTCTACACAGTTCATAGAAGAGTCATAGAGTCATAGAATTGTTAGGGTTGGAAGGGACCTCAAGGATCATCTAGTTCCAACCTCCCTGCCATGGGCAGGGACACCTCACGCTAGATCAGGTTGCTCACAGCCTGGCCTTAAAAACCTCCAGGGATGGGGCTTCTACCACATCCCTGGGCATCTTGATCCAGTGTCTTACCACCCTAATGATGAAGAACTTCTTCCTAACATCCAATCTGAAGCTACCCACTTCTAGTTTTGCTCCACTCCCCTCAGTCCTATCACTACCAGACACCCTAAAACGTCCCTTACCAGCTTTCTTGTAGCTAAGCACATAAAGACAATAATCCAAATAATCTTGTTCCAAGCACATGAAGACAATAATCCCAACAGTGACTTTTGCAAGTATAAGAATGCAAATATTATGCAAAGATAGGAAAATCTACAGAGTGTATTAATTTCATGGCTAGTGTGCTTTTATTCAAAACAAGGGAAAAACTATCCAGCTGTGGAATTGGTGTTTTTATAATTTGTAACTCACTGTTCTACCACTCGTATTGGAGAAGGAAGAATGGATGTACTAACACATTTTCCATTCCTCCTAGAGTGCTGGTATGAAAAAATGCCTACTTTAATAGGAAGCAGAAAAAAAACCTCAAACCAAAAACTAATCAGTTTTACTTCTGTGGCTATCAGAAAACCATCCCAACATTTTTAGTTTAGAAATTGGTACAGCCAGTGTGGGTTCAAATCACGTGTGGAGAAGAACTCCATTTGGACAAGCTGCCTAGGAATATGTTACATAAACACCCACTCCAGGGAACTCAAATTACCTTAACATTGACCTACATGTACATAACATACAGCCCAAAACCTTCACTTGCATCCTTCCCTGTCTTCTTTGCCTGGGAAACGAGCAGCTGAAATACAGAAACCTGGTTTACTGAAGATTTGTTTCCCAAAGGTGATTTTCTTTGGTGCCCAACAAGGCATGATCTCAACCTGCAGCCTGTTTGTCAGTAAAAGTCTCACAATTTTCTTCCTCCATTATGCAGCCACCAGCTGTTGTAGCTTGCAGATATTTCACATCTTTGAGGCCCCTGTTCTACTGTAACTTGATCAACAAGTTGAATTTACTGTGGAAGCAGATGAAATGCTTAAACACAAAGTATGATAGTATAAATCATCTCCTTAGAATATAAAAAGACCTGTATGGTGGTAGACTTCTCTATTTCATTAGGGGGACAGAAGAAATGAAAAAATATAAACCAGTAAGAGGTTGGTTTATTTTTTCTTTGGAAAGAAGGTGTATGAGATCACTCATAAGCATTCACAGACACATGCATGTGGCAATTTCCTCCATTAAACTACCAATGAATTAAACTTAACAGAAGGTGAGCATCTTTGCTCAGAAGCAAAATTTCCACAAACATCAAGAAAACAGGAAGCTGGGTAAAGAGAAATATCCATAAATGGCCATGGAGGAAAATGCTGTGAAAGAAATCCCATCTCTATTAGTATCAGGCAACTTAAATGTCAGAAAGATACAACTAATGAGAAAAAAGGGGAGAGGTTAGATTGATTTTTGCTAACCCAGCCACATGCTGCGGACTTACAGCTAGCTAAACTCATCAGTTTGGGATTTCCCTGGTGGAATCTGGGGGCAGTTGTCTGCCCTAACTTTAAAACAAAATAAAATAAGAAGCTGCTCAAATCAGCTTGATCTCAGCAGCACCAATGTTGCTCTCAAGTATTCAGACTTTATATAGAGAAAAGATGTGGATGTTTATGCCTCCTTCTTTCAGGCATGCTGCTCTAAGTTTGGAGGAAATAAATCCTACGCTCATCAGAGTGCACAGAAAAGTTTTCTTAGAGGCACTGCAGAGTATCTCTTCTCTTATTCTTGCTCTTGTAATGCAAGTTAAGCACATAATCTCCTAGCACTGTCCAGTTTAATCTTCATTGTTGAAACAGAGTTTCTCTAATTGTTAACTATACATGAAAATACTTTGCAATAAAACCACATTTCCTTACAGACCAGATCATGATAATAACCTCAGAAAAAAACAATTTTAGTCGCTGAAACCATATCTGAACAGCTGTAGTTGTCTCCAATAAAGAAAATAGCAACCAGTGCAGCCCATAGCTTTGTCACTCAAACAACATACAACCAAAGGTAAAGACTTGGCAGAATTCAAAGGAAAAATGCTACCTATAGCCTAAGTGACTCAAACATTCTGACCCACTCTCCCTTGATCTTCAGCAATCCATCCAACAATACTCAGTTCAGTTAATCCCTCATGCTATAACTTGCCATTTTTTCTTATCAAAACCTAAGCAAAGCATTTTTATTAGAAAACAAAATTTATTAGAAACAAAAAACTACTTACCCCTTTAAGTAACCATAAAAAGACATTTCTATCTCATTGTGAAAAATCAAGTGTTAAATGGAATTAACTGTCATAGAGTGATTTCGGTGAATGTTATTTCATACTACATACTTTGAAAATAAAGTTCTAAGCCCAGCAGAGTTAGCTTCCATGGCAACACAGTTTGACAGTAACATATATATAAGTATTTCATCTTACAGTTCACTAGCACTAAATCAAAGAAGGTAACAGAACATCTTTCAGCTTGTTGCTCCTTGCTAGCAGAAACATAAACTCCTTTGTTTACTAATGTTTTCAATGTTCATCAGTTGTAATGTAAGCCTTGTATCCCACGATGAAAACACAATAGTCTTATGAAAAAGTCTGCTCCTTTGGTCAATTTTTTCTGATAGTAGCATATAGGTAACTGAGACCCCAAACTACAGATTTTCAAGTCATTAGGTTTACGCTTAGCAAATGGCTAAAAAAACCCCAACCCTATCCTTCTAAACAAGCTAGTATCAGCAAATACTGCAAGATAAATCCAAGAGTTTCAGTATTAGTAGTAACTTCTATTAGAGTACAGTCAGCTTGGAAGACAGACACCCATCCATAGAAACCCCACACATCTAACTCTCCATGGTCTCTATTGCAAGGAAAACAAAAAAAAAAGTCAGTTAGACAAGCTATACAAAATTTTTTTTCTGTACATTAGCACCTACTACTCTACAATACTTACATTTATTAACCTTCAACTTGCTTCCATCTACTGGAATTGGATCTATATAATCCCAATAATATTCATACGACCAGAAATACTCAGAGGAGTTTGTTCTGTTAGCCATTTCAGTAATGCATTTAAAACCAGCTCAGAACTCCAACCAAATACTTTTTTTCACTGTACTTCAGCACCCTCAGAAAGAGATTGCATAACTGATGCCTATGTAAATCACTCTGGAGTCCTGCAGCTCAAGGACTGCGTTGGTACTAAAAAGATCGAGCAGGAATGAATATTAATGTCTGTTGAATGTGTAAGAACGGCCCTTAAAATGCAATCCTTGCTTCCTGGTGGCCAATTATGTTACTTTAAACAGAGATGGATGTCAAGTAACCTAAGAATGGGGTGGAAAAGTGCCAGCTGGATCACAAACCCTTCCCTCTCAGAAACTTGCAACAACAGTGTGCTCTCTCAAGCCACCAAAAGCAGCCGGGCTGAAAGACATTTATGAACCTCTCTTGATGTAAACTAGTAGGAAAGAGTAGAGAGAATTCTTTATAAATAAAGGGTGTATTGGAATAACAGTTTTATTCCAGTATTGTGCTTTGTCACTTCTTCAAAGCAACTCTGAAGGCAACGGATAGAAAGGCAGGCTCGCAACCAAGAGAAATGCAGTGCACTGGAAGGTTAGCCCATTGCATTTTGTGCCTAGGCAAACAGCCCCAGACGTGTTTCGCAGGTTGGCAGGATTGAAACGGCCCATGCTAAACGCGAAAAAGGGACACAGCCTGCTTTCGACTGCACCCCTAAAGCTCTTAGGGTAGGTTGCAGCTGGGGAGGCCGCGGCTGCTCATCAAAGCGCCGGCCCCGGACTCACGGAGGAAAGGCAGACCGCAGGAGCCAGCTCCACAGCACCGAGTGCGAGTGAGGAGCCATTTAAGGACTGGCAACGAGGCACGCAAACACAGCCCTAAACGTGCCAGGTCGGTTAAAGGCTGCTTTCAAATCATGTTTTGCCATCTTTTCCGTGCCTCCCCACCGCGACCCGCCGCTGAGGACCACGACAGCAGAACGCCAACCTACTCGGCGTACGGCTACATCCCCCACCACCGTCGCTTGCGGCCGGAGAGCAGCAGTGTCAGGTGCGCACCGCCCATGGGCGGAGCAAGCGGCATTCCCCTCCCCGGCGGGCGGTGAAGAGGGCGAGGCGCGGGGAGCAGAGGTTCGGGCGTCACTGCCGCTTCCGGCGCGGGCGGTTTGAAAGCGGTAATGGCTGTGCGCCGGCAGCTGCGGGGCCCTATGGCGGAATGGCGGAACTTCTCGCAGCTGCAGGAGATGGAAAGCAACTGCATGGTGCTGCTGTCGTCGGAGCAGCAGCACGATGTGGGCGCGAAGAACGAGGAGCTGATGCCTATGGTGTTCCTCTGCACCGGCTGTAAGCGGCCGGTGGGAGACACGGAGAGCTGGGTGAGCAACGACGAGGAGATGGGCTGCATCCTGCTGAGCAGTGAGTCTTGACCCCGCCCCGCGCAGTGCCCTGCCCTTCACCTTCGTCACTTCTTGCACCCATGCCCTCGGTCACCTTCTTCTTTCCCCTTTCCTCGCAGGGGCGTCCGCTATCGTCTCGGTGGACGAGAAACATCAGTTCTCCCAGCTGCCCGGCGAACGCGGATGGTAAGGCCTGGCCCCAGAGCCCCACTGCTGCCCCTGAGGGGTGGAGGAGTCCTTATTTGGGCCCTTCCCCTCCTGAGTGAGCTGAGAAGCTCTGGGGTAGGCGCTGAGATAAAAAACGGATGAAAGGCTGCTCAGGTGCTGCCCGGGCCGACGGGCAGGAGTGCCCATGTTTTCCCGGGCAGGGTGGGGAGCTGAGCCTGGAAAGCATTTTTCGGGTGCAAAGTGCTTTTGTGTAAGTCTTACCGAGGTCAGCCGGCCTGAGGAACCACAGGGAACACAGGCTGATAAATGAGAGCTCATAAGTATACTGTGTAAAGCAGGAACGAACACTCTAGAAAAAGGATGAATCAATGAATTTATTTATTTTAGGATAGGGGTGGGAAAAGTAGCTCTTTTTCTTTTCTTCTGAGTAAATGTTATGTATCTTACTTACAGTCTGACAGAAACATTGTTTTGCTCTGGCTGCTCAACAACACTTGGCCACATCTACAGGTGCACACCAAAGCATCTTGACTACAAGAGGGATTTGTTTTGTTTCAGCGTTGACTCAATTGAAAGGTAAAGGCAGAATTTTTACTCGTAAGCCTGCCAGCTAAATTTCCTTCACCAGGCATCATATTAAGGGATGCTGCTTTGTGGCATGTCTGGAGGTAGCTCTTTCTGTCACTTTGTTCCAGAATGATGTTCTGTATTACTACTGTTAGTGTCATAGTGCTGAAGTGAGAAGCATCTGTGTAATGCTAGACAAATCCTAGAAAACAAGTAAAAACACCAGGGCTGCCTTTTGTATAAAAAACTGCATATCACACAAGAAAATAACACTAGGTATGCAACACAGGAAAGTTGGCTTCTCATTTGACAACAGACTCCATATGTCTTCTGCTTTAGATTCCATAAAATGAGCCTGCAGTTACAGGTAGTATCAAATAGGGCTGGCTGCAAGCTGCTAGAAGCAGATATCTGCAGATGATCTTAAGTAGAATTTAAGGTGAAGTCTGACCAGTACTATCAAGTGTGCTTTTTTTCCTTGCAGGTAGGCAAAATCGAATCTTAAAAAATACATGCTTAACATTCTCACTTAACTGTCTTACAGTCAAAAACTCTGTAGGAAATGAAAGTGTGCTGTTGTATTTGCTTTAATTAGTTTATAGCACTTGAAAGTGGTCTTAAAATATTCTTCAATACCTGTACCTTGAATTAATTCTCCACACCAATGTGCTTTTATCCGAACATTAGTCCAGTAAATAGTGATAGGTTACATTTATTTCTGTCTGGGCTAATCTTAATGTTTCTATTTTGTCAATTTCCAGTTCATTCTGCTGTGTTTATGTGAATGTTCACCTTCCTGCTCTGGGGTTTTGTTTGTTTGGGGGGGGGTTTTGTTTGTTTGGGGGGGGGTTTTGTTTGTTTGGGGGGGTTTTGTTTGTTTGGGGGGGGTTTTGTTTGTTTGGGGGGGGTTTTGTTTGTTTGCTTTTTTCTGTCGTAGTAAATTCTCTGAAACACTTAAATGGTCACAAAATGGCATTTTTGGGGGTAATCATGGTGATGGCTTGTTTTCCCAGCTAGTGATACATAATTCCCAATGTCTGCATAATTTTTCACTGTATTCTGTAGCACCAGAATCCACAGCTTCTTCAAGTGCTAACTTCCATCAAGTGGTAGTGTCTTGGCAGTTCTGCACTTAAAAAGTTTTCATTCCACCATGCAGTTTGTTTACAAGCCTACCAAATATGCATGCATTTGTTGTCGCTAGAATCATGCTTTCACCTTGCTAGTGCATTAAATGTAATCTTATTGCTATGACTTATACAATTCTTTTTCCTTCAGAGTAAGAAGTGCGCAATCTAAACTATAGTTTATCAGTTACATTCTAGGATCATCAGAAAAACAAGCTCGTACTGATGAGGAACCTTTAACTCTTGAAAGTCGATCTGTCTTGGAAACAACCATACAAAGGGTAAGATTTCACCTCCTATCATTCTTTGTCCATTAATATCTTGAAATAGTTTTCATGAAACAGCTTATTCCATCAAGATTGATTCTTTGGGTTTTCCTGTAATAGTTCATACTAATAATATCTTGTGTTAATGCAAAATTTTCAGTAACTTTTCCTTTAATTTTATGGGTAACTACCATTTTTGGTTTATCAAACATAGAATTAGATTCCTATTTATGTCTGTCAGTAATTAGAAATTTCATTTCTAACTACTTCTGATTAATTTCTCCATATTTTCACTTTGTTCTCTTCTGTCTTTCAGAGAAGGTGACTTAATGCTTTTGCTGTAACCTTGTATCAAAATACTACATAATAAATAAAATTAGCAGTTCGCTCTTTGGAAAACTTCTGACTGCACATAAGGAGTGCTGGGAGCAAAGAACGTGAAAGATCTGAAAGCTGATGGCTGTCTAGAAAAAGCTGAATCTGTGGGTCTGACACTGAGGCTGCAGACAGTTACAGATTTGAGATAGTGTGGGAGGGTTAATGTTAGAATAGCAGGAATAGAATCAAATAGGATTGGTGATGCAAGATCAAATTTGAGGACTTACTGATGTCTACACTTGTTCTTTGTATTGTAATTTCTGTTTATAACCGAGTTATCTTTCCCTGATGCAGACAGACACTATATTAAGTGCTCTGGAGACAAGACTGATTGCTCTTGAATTGAGCGTGGCCTCTCTTCGCAGTAAAGTCTGACAGAACTTGCACACAGGAAGCTTAACTTGTTCTTGCAGTCCTCTGGAATCCGTGGGAACATTGCAAAAGCTGCTCAAGGAACTGAAAGATATTCGCTCTTGCTGCTGCAGAACAATTCTGAGTTTCCATCCTCTCTTTTCTGCTAAAAGGATACCCCAGAAAGACGAATTTTTTTTTTTTTAGTTGGGTTTCTGTAGGCTTTTGGCTTATATGTTAGTGCTTATTTAAATGTTTATCTCTGAAAGCAAATAATTTCTCTCCTGATTCTTTGCTGTTCAATATCTATTGAACTGTATATGCATCCTAAACCTAATCCTAAATGTATATGTATATCCTAAACCAATTTAAAAAGATCCCTGTGCTGTACATGTTTTTTCTTGTCTCCACAGCCTTTGCTTGACTTGTGCTCAGACGTGGGAATGCTACAATAACTGTATGGGGTAATATGATTTTGGAGGTTTTTTTAACAAGCATAAGGCTAAAATGTAAAAGAAGACTTTAAAAGCATTAGATAAATGGCTTTCCACACAGTATTGAAGGTCATATCTTCTGCCGTTTCAAGGGGCGGAAAACCGATGAGGCTGACAGGAACACACCTTTAAGTAAAGCTGGGTGTATATGTATACAAATATATTTGTATATTTGTATACATATATTTGTATGTATAATTCAAAATGCTAGTTAAGAAAACTTATTTTGGTGGTTTATGGCAGATATTTCACTTATTTTTCCTTGATCCTCTGTATATTCACCTAATTGTAGTTTCTTGTGTAGTGAGTGTTGCAAGTATTTTTTTTAATAAAACAAGCCCTTGTATTCTGAAGAAATAATTTTTAAAAGCTTTTTTTTTGTTACCCAGCACTAAATTTTATTACTGCAAGCTTTTTAAACTTTCTCTAAACTTAGAATTAAATTCCTTGTGTTCTTCCCTATTGGTAGACACTTTTTCTTATAAAAGGTTCTTCTCTCCACCTTTCTTCTGTTTACTCCTTTGTTTTGAACTAGTACTTGAGCTTAGCCTATAGTAGTGGGTGTTGTTCTTTCATATTAGGTAGCTAAACCATTTTGTTATTTGCATACCTGCCAAAAGGAACTGGAAAGGTTAGTGCTTGTAATCAAATTACTCCAGTGTAATTTTTGAGGCAGTTTATTCTCTTAAGTTGGTGAATGCTGCTGAGTTACATAATATGCTTCCTCCTGGATGTCTGAAGACAACCATAAAGTGCCCTTCAGCTGAAGGCTGGTTGGAGTTTTCCATTAGGTACTGAATATGTTTTTGTTGGGAATAACAGTTCAGGGTTTGATAGTTCTACCTTTTCAGGCATAATGCTTTTTCCACATATATATTTTTTTATTTTTAACATGTGTATTTCCTTTTCTATTAAGGACAACTGTGAGAGCAGGAGACACAAGCTCATAAGGATCTCTATAATAGATTTATTTTTTTTGTAGAGATCATGGAAATATAGAATGTTAGGGGTTGGAAGGGATGTCTAGAGATCCATCTAGTCCAAACACCCTACCAAAGCAGGATCACCTAGGGCAGGCCACACAGGAACACATCCAGGTGGGTTTTGAGAGTCTGCAGAGGACAAGACTCCACCACCTCTCTGGGTAGCCTGTTCCAGTGCTTTGTCACACCTCAGTTCTGTTGAGGTGGAGCATCCTGTTGTTCCAGCCTATACCTGTTGGTCCTTGTCCTATTACTGGGCACCACTGAAATGAGGCTGTCGCCTTCCTCTTGACACTCACCCCTCAGATACTTATAGGCATTAATAAGATCCTCTCTCTGCCTTCTTAAGACTAAATAGCCCCAGTTCTTGCAGTCTCAGGAGAGATGTTCAAGTCCCTTACTCATCCTTGTAGCTCTGTTGGTGTCTAGTAGATGACCATGTTACTATTTTTTTACCAAAGATTGAGACAAGACAGCATAATCTTTTACATCTATATTCCAACAAAGTAATAGCAAAACACAAATAAGCAAGTTTATCTTTGCACCTTTTTTTGATGCTTCCCTAGCAAAAATACTGGCACAGCAGAAGTGGGAGATTGAGTAAATACAAGAATCCACTTAAGAACTACCTCCAAGTCGATAAACATTCAGTTATTCAATCATATTATGAAACAATCATTTTAGATCTACCCCTGATGGAAAGGATCAGGTTTGCTGGCCTCAAACAGCATCTGTAGCTTTAAAAACATTTCTCTATTAAACACGGCTGGACAGTAACTGTGCTTCAGAGTGAGTCCTCTGAATAGATTCATCAGCTGAGCTCTTTCTGAGACTTCTTTAGATATATTCCACCACCTGACTCCTGTGTGTTCTTACTATCTGTAATGGAAGGAGAGTGTATATATGTAAGCAAGCATTGAAAGTAAGAAATGCTTATCTGAAGGTGAGCACATGAGTTCTGTAACTATTCGATTTTTCCTGCCTGCTGTGGGAAAATGCCTGCTGAAGAAGGAACCCAGAAAACATAATTCTACCAGTATGTCTGAACTCACAGGCAGAAATGACTACAAAACACCTGGATTAGAGTATGTGTTCCTGCAATGGAGCACACACAGGTAACACGTTGTAAAAGTGCATGTTAAGTAACTTTTTCTTAGTTTAGTGTTATGGTCTTTATCTTTTCTTTGTTGAATATCTGCATTCAGTGTCAGTGTATATCTAGAACAATGGCTTTTGACATAGTGCAGGTGGGAGCTTGAGTGCATTAATACAACAGACTCTCTTAAAATAGCATTTCCACACTCTCAAGGGTTGCCAGCTGCTGCTTTGCTAAGGTATGCAATTAACAGTTTGAATTTAGAATAGATTTCATATGGATGTAGAGATATTTATATCTGCATGGGGAAATTGATGCATTTGGGTACATGCATTGTTCTGAGATGCTGAAAAAAATTCTGTGAAGTTCAATTAGGAGCTAGTGTCTTGTGTAGTTAACTGAATGTAATGTAATAGATAATTTCCCTATTTAAATGTATAAATGTGTGTTGTAGTATACTTGAACAATTTTTAAACAATAAGGAAAGCTCTATTTCTTCCCAAACCAAATATAGTAGCAAAGTTCTAGTAAGCCAGCAGGATATACAATAGATAGTCATGTAAAAAGTATTGCTCCTTGCTTTATTTAATAAGCAGTACCTATTCTTGGGTGACAGCTCCTTCTGTTCCTAGTTTCTCTGTCTCTGCTTGTGAATGCAGGATAAATATTAGTTTAATTCTCATTTGGAGGAATCAGCAAGCACTATGGTATGCTTCCTTATGCTCTTTGTGCATTATGCACTGGGGGGGAACCCTTCTTTTTGTGAGTTCGTTAATGTTATATGCAGTTAATAGCAGCAGCAATTTAGTTTAAGAACAATAGTACTTTGTAGCTTGCTCTAATTATGCCCTTTAGAGGGAGAGAAAGTGTTATCACATAAGATATGTCACCAGAAGATTAAAATTGAGACTTCAATATCCCCTGGTTCAAACTTTAAAACACTTTTCTGTAACTTGAAAACAATCCCAAACACTGATAAGAATAACAAGCATAACTTTCTGTTCAGAAACCACTAGAAGGAAGGAATGAGGATGACAATTGTATTCTACACAAAGAATGTATTCAAGGATGAGTAAGGTTGCATGCGTTTTCTATTAATAAATGCATAATAGAATTGTCCCTTCAAGAAACACACACAAGCTGTTACAGGTGTGTTTAAAGATCTGTATATGCTTAGGAAACATCAAAACTGGAAATTAATTTAGATGAGGCTGGAGTGTTTATAAGCTGTTTTTGAAAGGAGAATAGAGGATAGCCAGGTAAACTGTGTTTTGGCCCTAGATCATCATGGGGTTTTTGCTTAGTCTGAAGAAGAGAAGGCTAAGGGGAGACCTTACTGCTCCCTACAACAGAATCCAAAGAATCACAGAATGCTAGGAGTTAGAAGGGACCTCCAGAGATCGAGTCCAACCCCACTGCAAAGCAGGACCACTTAGGGCAGGTCACAAAGGAATGTGTCCAGGTGGGTTTTGAAGATCTCTAGAGGCTCCACCACCTCTCTGGGCAGCCTGTTCCAGTGCTCCTGCACCCTCACCGTAAAGAAGTTTTTTCTCATGTTGAGATGGAATTTCGTGTGATTGAGTTTACATTTGTTGCCCCTTGCCCTACCACTGTTCCATTCCCCCTAGTCCTACCATTACCTGTCACCCTAAAAAGTCCCTCACCGGCTTTTTTGTAGGTCCCCTTAAGAAGGGGCCACAATAAGGTCTCCTTGAAACCTTCTCCTCTCCAAATTGAACAACTGCAACTCTCTGTCTGTCTTCATGAGAGAGGTATAAACTATCCTTTCCTCTTCCTCAGCTCTTCGCTCTAGCAAATACTAGCTGGTTGCTTCTTCTGACTTGCTGACCTTGGCTGCGTTTCTGTGTTGTGGCTGAGTACTAACAAGCTACTCCCTGCTTTTCTCTTTTCTCTTTCTTCTTCCTTTGTACAGGGAAGGAAGAGGGGAGAGAGGAGAGCTATTGGTAGCCCCCTGGTTTTGTCCAGGAGGGTTCTTGTGTTGTTTATAAAATGTAAGTATATGTAAATATTGTATATTTTGTACATATTCATTGCATTTCATACTTCTAGATTGTAGTTTTGCTTGTAAATATAGCTTCATTTGCTTCCAACTGAGCTGGTCTGGCAAATTTATTTTTGGGGATAATTCTCCAAATCAGTTGGGGGTAATTTCAATCCACCACAGCCATGTGTAACCTGCATTTGGGAAATAAAGACCCTGTCTGCTGAGCTCTGCTGAACTGTCCTGGGGACAGTTTGTCTCTGCAGGCTGATCATGGCTGGTCTTGGAAGCAGATATCTGCAATCTGACCACTAAGACCAGTTTATACGGTATTTAAATAGCCTTCTGAGGCTGGAGCTCTGCCCACCTTTCTTGCAAGAGTGGCTGGCTTGGTGAGGTAGATTGTTCTGCTCACTGTTTGTACTTTTCTATCAAGGCTGAAGAAACCTGAGAGGAACCAAAGTGAAGACAACCTGTCCTGGTTTTTGCATGAGAAAGTTAGCATCCAACAAGGATGTTTAGAAAAGCTCCATGTTGAGTTTGGCAACTGGTGACCTTTCCAGGTGTATTTATCTTTGTTACAAATGACACGGATCAGCTGCTGAGGTTAGAATTTCAAAGCTGCCATGGTGACAGAGCCACAGATTTATTTGTATTAATTTATTTATTTTATTACATCATAATCTTGGATTTAGATTTATGGTTTAGGTAGAGATTGCTTTTGCTAGTTTTCCAAACTTAGCATTGCAGCAGAGGCTGGACATACCTTCCTAGGAATGTATCTCAAAGAGACAACATTCTTTGACAGCAGTAACTCCTGGCTAATTAATATGATAATCACAGCTCTTAGTTTCATGAGAGGTCTAAAAGAAGAAGGTCTCAAAACTCTCCTGGCTGTTTGACTTCTGTTTTGACAATAAAAATAGTTGAGGTAATGAGTAGGAAAGGAGCAAAAATCAATGTTCTCCTCTGGTTGTAGAGATTTCTGCTCTAAAAAAGGCTTCGAAAAAGGATAGGGAACAGTTGAGTGTGCACTACATGGTAAGGTGCAGTAGGGCAGGGGTCTAGCCATTAGATACAGAATCACAGAATCAACCAGGTTGGAAAAGACTTCCAAGATCATCAAGTCCAACCTCTCACCCAGCACCATCTAATCAACTAAACCATGGCACTAAGTTCCTCATCCAGTCTTATTTTAAACACTTCCAGGAATGGTGACTCCACCACCTCTCTGGCCAGCCCATTCCAATGGCAAATGACTCTTTCTGTGAAGAATTTCTTTCTAACATCCAGCCTAAACTTCCCCTGGTGCAGCCTGAGACTGTGTCCTCTTGTTCTGTCAGTGGTTGCCTGGGAGAAGAGATTAATCCCCACCTGTCTACAACCTCTCTTCAGGTAGTTGTAGACAGCAATAAGGTCTCCCCTGAGCCTCCTCTTCTCCAGGCTAAACAACCCCAGCTCCCTCAGCCATTCCTCACAGGGCTTGTTATCCAGACCCCTCACAGGCTTTGTTGCCCTTCTCTGGACATGTTCAAGCAACTCAACATCTTTCTTAAACTGAGAGTCCCAGAACTGGACACAGTACTCAAGGTGTGGCCTAGCCAGTTGAGGAAAGAACAAAAGTGCAAAACAAAACTTGTATTCAAGGTGGAATAGATTTCACTTGGAGGGAGAAGGGATTTGGTGGTGGAGAAGCCTGAGATGAAGGTGGGAGACACTCTTATGCCTGTGCTATGAATGCTCATGAGAAAGGAGACCACCCCGTGACTGAGGTTTCTAGATCAGAAGGTTAGTGTCCCTGTGTCTTCTACAGACAAGGAAAGAAGCTTCCCTGACTAAAGTTAGCCTCCTCATCTAGAGACCTGAGGTAGATGTGTAAAGTGAAATGAGTAATTTGGCAGGATCCCCTGGTGCTCACTAGTGCTCTATAGTCTACCCACTCTTAGGCTTTGAGAATCTACTACCTGGAAAACCACTTCCATCAATGCCTTTTTCCTTTTTCAGCTGGGAGAACAGCACAAAGCTGAAGAAGCCTCAACTGGAGAAAATCTGCCAGAGCAGAAGGAACAGAAGGTGAAGAGAAAACTGGCACATAATATTCTGACAAGAAAGCATGATACTGTGGGAGTAAGCATGAAGAAAATAGATGTGTGATTCCAAAGGGAACAAAGGACTTGAGTCGATTTAGTTCCAGAGAAATCTCAGCATCACATTCTTTTAGGCCTTATGCACACAAGCAAACTGACAGAAGCAGCTACTGGAGTGTAAACTGACACAGCAGATTGCTTGTGGAATAAAATAACTTCTATTCTCACAGTATTGGGGAGGGTGTGTACGTGTATGTGAAATATCAGAGCAGGCATTGTAGCACACATGCATGTCAAGTCCTCTATATGAACAAAGTAGCAAATCCTTTAAAAAACCCTTCTCACAAGTCTTCAAGATGAGAAAGGATTGCAGAAAATATATCCATCATTGAAAAGAGAAAGTCAATGAAAATTCTTGGTGAAAAAAAGAATAGGAAGAAGACAACAAAAGAAGCTAAGTGTTGTTTTTCTTTGCCCCTGATACGGGGGCCTTTGGGTGATGAATGAAGGCGAGAACCCCATTGCCATATAGCAATGAGATTCCAGAAATGCAGAGAGTAGAGAATCTCAGAAGTCATCTCAGAAGTTGTCTCAGAAGTCGTCTCAGAAGTTGTCCCAGAAGTCCTTTATTGCTGCATTGTAGAATCATCAGCGTTATAGAGTCTCAGAGTCCCACTTACAGCAAGTCCCAGCAGCCCTTAACAGATGAAGCAGCTAACAGAAGTAGGAGTTCTGAGCATATCCTTAGCAGCATCCCTACACTGAAGCCCTAGCCAGAAGAAGTAGCTAACCAACAGAAGCAGAAGTCCCTAGCAGCCCTAATCAAAGCTGTTCCTACCTAAGTCCCTAATCTAAGGGAGAGAGAGAGAGCAAGTGAGAGTAACTATTGCTCAGAGTGGCTTTTATACTCTTTGTTATCAATCCCTTAACCAGTAAAACCCAACCACATATGTAAGTTAAAATCTTTTCCCAATAAGAGGTGCCAGCGTGTCAAGGAGGTGGCTTCTGCAGCATGTTCCAACCAAAGGGTGCCAGCGTGAGGATGTTGTTCTTAGCACACATGGAATGTTATTGTTTTGCTCTATGCAGTGTGCTAAGAAGTTGGTCAGCCAAGGAATCATGCACTCCACACACATCCAGCAGCTGCCCTCAGAGCAGTGGCTGCAACAGCTAAGCACTAATAGACTATTTTTTACTCAATATCCATATAATCTACAAGAGCTGTTGATGTTAGAGTTGGTATGAACACTTGGCTCCTCTTATATGGAGCACAAAGTTGCAATGCATTGTTCATGTGATTAATTGCTTTAGCAATGTAGTCAAAAGAGCATCAAGCAGCTACTGTGAATCTAATTATGATGTATCTGCACCTGCTGCCCAAATTTTCCAATTACTGTTAATTCCTATTAACAGTACAACTAAAACGGTTACAAACTTCCTATCATCTCCCTCTCTTCTCTGTTGTGAGAATGTGCCTATGGTCTGTGGTGGAGGGTCTTTTTCCCTCAGATGGAATGGTGCAAGTATTTTGGTGTCTAGGTCCTTCACTAGGTGATGTACTGTTGGTAGGAGATGGGTTCTTAGGACAGCTTGATGGTATTCGTGTACCAAGCAGCTGACTGTTAACTCACCTTTCTGATTGGTCTACAAATTCACTAATACATTGTTAACAGGTTAGCAAAATCCATGAAAATATATGCTATAATGCTTTGGGGTAATAATTAGGAGTTACACCAAACTAATCTAAAGTTGAAAACAAATCAAATACTCTGCTGCTAGACAGTTCTGCCATTATAGCTAAAACAAGTTAGATTGTGGTGAACTGGCTGTTGGTGATGGACTGATACTGCCATAACCAAGTTGAAGAAGCTGAAGACCAGGCAAATCCCAACCATGTTTTTCAAACCCTTTAGCCTTTTATTGCCATGGCAATATGAGAGCTGTTGACTGCTGATAGCATTAGCTGCATTGTATTGACTGTGTTATGGGGCTGTGATAGAAGTAAGGTTCATTTCTGAAATGCCAACCAACGTGATATCATCCTGGAAATTCTTCCCGTATGTCTGTCATGGCTTCCTACTGTGTGGCCAGAGGAGTGGAATATTGGAACCCCTATTACAAGAAAGATATGGATGTACTGGAACGTGTCCAGAGAAGGGCCACCAGGATGATCAGAGGGCTGGAGCACCTCTCCTATGAGGATAGGCTGAGAGAGTTGGGGTTATTCAGTTTGGGGAAAAAAGGCTCAGAGAAGACCTTATTGTGGCCTTCCCATATCTGAAGGGAGCCTACAAGAAAGCTGGTAAAGGACTTTTTAGGGTGTTGGGTAGTGATAGGACTAGAGGGAATGGATCCAAGCTAGAGGAGGGTAGATTTAGATTAGAGGTTAGGAAGAAGTTCTTCACCATAAGGGTGGTAAGACACAGGAACAGGTTGCACAGGGAGGTGGTGGAAGCCCTATCCCTGGAGGTTTTTGAGGCCAGGCTGGCTGAGGCTCAGGGCAACCTGATCTGTCCCTGGGGTTGGAACTAGATGATTCTTGAGGTCCCTTCCAACCCTGACAATTCTGTGATACTGTCAGCTTGAAAATGAGCACAGAAACACAATAGTGCTTTCTGTGAAATTGACAAGAACTTCAGGCTCAGTCAAGTCACCCAGGAAACCAAACCTATGTAATTTTATAGTACAAGGCTTTGTGTTTACTTCTAGGACAAAAGCACTGAAGACATAAATCAGGAAAGATCTTGTTTTCACTCTCTGCTGGTGTGAAAGCTACATTTCTCCCCTTGGCCCTGAGGGCTAGTGCTTATACTAGGATGACAGAAAATATTTGTTCTAAATCTTTTGTAAACGGAGAGAAAACTGTTCCCAAATCTCTCAGCATGACAATTAAAAGATTCAAATAATGAAGAATTAAAAACCAGAAATACATTTGGCTTTCCTGACTTTTTTTAACTATGCAAGACTGTCACAATGACATTGTATTACTGTACAACATCACATGAAATAAATTTAAATATCTAAATATTATTTTTTTTCCATGCAGCTTTCTCATCCAGTAAGAATTTACTATGAGAGGATCAGCCACAAATGTTTTTCTCATGGTGTTTCAAGATGGAGAATTAGACAGTGGGCACTAATTCTAGTGGAGGCTAGACAGGGAGGCTTCTCCTGGAAGACCATGTTCCTGCTTAATGTCCATGGTTTTGGGGGAGGGGGAGGAGGGAGAGGAGGGCAGGCAGAGATACTGAAGAGAGCAGGAGAATTTCTTACAAGTTTTTTAACCATTTTAACAATTAAACTGATCCAGGGAGTGGGGTTTTAAGTGTTGTGTGTTAGTTAATCCCTGAGGAACAGAGATCTGCTAATACAGGAACCCTAAGTCTAGCAGTACAAGAGGAAGGCAATACTTAGGACTGCAAGCTAGGATAATGTTATATTGGAAGTGAAGTGTATAATTTTTGACAGAATCAGGAAGGCAAATTCTGTACTCTAACATGCTCAAACAAAGGATGCTCCACAGCTGGAAATGTCTAAGATGGGCACTATTGCCAGCCAGCTGCTGGTTTGTGGGAGGACATAGCTGAGTGGGTGGCATGGTTCAGAGCAACCCTCAAGAGGCATAGCATTTGCAGCAAGGGCTCACTCTGTCTGGCAGAGGTGGTGTATGGACAGCCTTCATTCTGGTCAAGCTTTCCTTCCCAGACCACAACTTAAACCCACAATCAAAGAGTAACAAGAACAAAAACGGCAGAAAAAAAAGAGGATGAAAGCTGGGTTCAGATAACCATCTTCAAGCACCCAGATAGGAGGTGTGATTTTCAGGTTGCTAGCAACTGTCTAAATGTCATTGAAGGAGCTGAAGCCCACTTCAGGCTCAGGTGCTCTGACACTTGTGAAAAAGTAGTGTTTAAATAGCTGTCTGTGAGTGGAACGTTGGGCAGCCCCTTTGTTTATTTAAATCTTGACCCATACGACTTGTTACTATGCAGTTGTCAGGCTGATAGTAATTTGATTGCTTTGCTTGCTAGTGGTACAGCACGGTAACACAGGCTTCCCAACCTTTCCAAGGTGCCTGTGTCCCCAGCACACTTGGAGACCTGAGGTCCCTCCATCCTTTCCTGGTGAGGCCGGGAGAGGGCACATCTCCATAAGAGATTTCGGTACTGCTTAGCAGTAACAATTAGCATTTTCCTCTCCAGCTCATTCTGCTCAACCAGGACTCTGGGGTTTTTTCACTATGTCGTGCTGTGGGCTTTTTGCATTCTTTGTTCACTTATTTACTCTTCAAGATGAATTTGTAGGCTAGCTGGAGACTGCCAGCTGCTGTGTTGCTTGAAGGTCAGAGGTGCAAGCTTGTTGAATAAATACTGTTTAGACTCAAGGAGTCTGTAAGACTCTCATCTGTTACTTCCCTGGGGATTTTGTTGTGATGCTTTCTATGAAAAAAACCTCACCCGAACCAAATAGATTTTTCTGATCTTGAGAGTAGCTTTGGGCTCTGGCTAGTGTTTCTGATATATGAGATGTTGTAGAAGCAATAAAATGTAGCAAATGTTCATTTAATCAACACTGAGGAGCAAGTTTCCATGATTTGACAGAAACAGAAGCCATTTAGCTTATCTTTACAAAGCAAAGTCAGGTGGAGAACATGACAACTTGCCTGTTTAAGGATTTTATAAATAGACTATAATCTGGTTTTCAGTGGTGCTGTGATACTCTTGAAAAGGAGCTCACACCTGGGCTTTCCTGAAAGCAGCTGATGAGAAACAGGGGTTAAGCTTACAGAGCTTTGTATCCGAGCAGGAATTAACAAGGCTTGGAAGCAGTTTGCAAACTCACAAGCTTTTCCTGATTGCTGCTGTCAGAAGTCTTTTCTTAAAGAATCTCCTCCTCAACTCCAGTAAATACAGAGAGCTGGGTTGGTTTAGCTGTGAAAATCCCCACATTCACAATGTCACTGTTAAATTTTGGGCTCCCTATTTTATCTGGCCTGGTGCCTCCTTAGCCCCCTTTGCTAGAGTACTTATGCACCTCTTCAGGCACAGTGAATGCTCGGTTCTGAGCTTGGGAACACAACTTGCAAGCCTCTTTTCTTATTTGAGTGGGGTTTCTGGCTGCAGTATACTATTTAATCCCAAAGGCCTTATTCAGCAGAAATAAGCCATACTGAATAACCCACCAAAAGGTGGTTGGACCAGATTCCCTTCAGGGCAATTTTCCTTGTCAAAACATTGGCCAGTCATGCCCTGAACTTGCTGATTGTCTTTATTAGTCAAAAAAACCCCAAACATCTGGGTGGTTATTTGGCAATGGAGAGTCCTCATTAATCACTTTGAAGCTCCTTCATTAACATTAGTGGGTCATCCAGAAAGAAAGCTTGTGGATGGGTATGCAGCATGAGACTCACGGTCTGAGGAGCCCCACTGCCCACACTCTGCTCACCCCTCAGCCATACCCTGTGGACACAGTGCTGCTGTGAGATCCCCTGTGCCAGAGGCTGGGCATGCTACTACTAAAATGCAATCAAGAGAAGAGCCACTTCCTAGGCATTTCCATCTCAGTGACAGATACTGCTGTTACTGCCCTGGACATTGCACCCTGTGTCACCTGGCCATTAATACCTAGAGGAGCCCTCAACACAAAGAAGCTTCTGTGGCTGCAGAAGCCCACTGCAGGGGAATTGCAAGCAAGACTTGTAGCTACTAGAAAAGCCTATGAAGGATTTCCTCTCCCTCTGAATGCCAGTGGTATCAGACTCCCACAGTGGTAGTGATGAGTTAATTTGTTTGGTATCTGCTCCACTGGGGAGCTGCTGTTGTGTTCTTTTGCAGTCTGGCTGCCTTTTCTGGCCATGTGTTTACTACATGTTGCTGAAGAATTCAAAAGAGAACAGGCAGCACTGTATGGCTGCAGCCCTGACTGTGCTATCCCTGTAACATTGCTCCATGCTGGGATTCTCACCAGCCAAAAGCTTGACTCAGCCCCAGATGGAGATTGTAACAAACTGGGGTCCATCACATACAGTGCCATGGTACTGACCTCCATAATGGTACCTTCCCCTGGGATGTCCGTCCCAGCTGTGAAGGACCAAGACCACCACTCACATGAGCATCTCCAGTTCCTGAACACTTCCCATCACATGTCACTGCAGCTCACAGCTCATGCCCCTGACCACTCTGTGCCCCTCATGTTTGTGTTTTGCCCACAAAAGACTTTGCTCAGGATCTTCTGAGCAAGTAGCAGTTGGGAAAATCCAAAGCAGCAGAGAGCCACAGTCAATTGCAAAAATATCATACACTTGAAATTCCCTGGAGTAGTGAATGTGCTTTAGACGGCCCTCAGTTCTCCTTCACTTCACTGAGCTTCCTCTGCTGTCACCAGGGTCTTTGCTGAACCTGTGGTCTCCAGCTGTGCAAAACTCCAGGTTCAGATCAGACCAGGACAACTGAATTTGTGATGGCACTTACTGACTCAATACTAAACACAAGCAATCATCTTTTCCTTAAACCGAGATGGGTGGTGCAACCAAATGCAGTAACATGCATGGGAAATCATTACTGAAATTCTAAAAGTCAATCTGGAATCCATAATTTTGCAGAAAGAGATTTTTCTCAAACTATCATTTTTGTTCTTTCCTCTGCCCTGGCTATTGCAGCAGTGGCTGAGGTATAAAAATGTGCACTCTGTGTGTGTGTGTGTATCCAGTGCTGCTTTCCAAACACTTGTCAGGTTTTTTTCATGGACAGACTTTTTTTTTTTTTTTTTTTGATTAGTGTTTTCCAGTGAAAACTAAGATATTTAGCAGCCTCATGTTTACACGGTCAGATTAGCAATGTTCACTGACATGGTATTGAGCCAGGTCATGTGTGGTAGTTTTGAAATGGTCCTGCACATCTGATCATAGGACAGGTTCAGGAGAAACCATGGGCATGGTGCCTCATCACTGGACACCACATCAACAGAGAAGTCAGTTAATACAGTACCAGCATTACTCTGCATAAAAAGGTCAGATTTTGGCCAAACATGACTCCTTGGCTTTTAAGATGAATTTAAAAAACACATCTGAACGAACTTCATCGGTAAACAGTCAGAGCCATTGGCCAGTCACAAGCCTGGACAGACGTCAAAACATCATCCCGTTGTGTTAAGGTAAAGGCAGGGAGCTGTTACAGAGCTTGCCTCCTGCTGTGCCTTGCTCTTCCCACAATTAGAGTGATAGGGAGGGACCAGATCTTGCCTCTGCTGTCCAGGTGCTTTCTGGGCCCTTGCTGACTGGGCATAGATGTCTTGGCTGCTAGGAGCTGTGGCCTCCTCAGGCCCTTGTCACCAAGTCCTGTCTGGGGACTGCCTCTGTCCCTGGTGTATGTCCAGACCGTGTTTGAAATGCTGGATGTGCTTCTGTCTCCCACTGATTAATAGGGACCCAACTTTCCTTTAGCTTCACCACCACTGCAGTGGTGCTTTGCTACCTTTTACCCAGACATGGAGTATTTGCTTTGATGGTGCACTAGTCCACACCTCATGCACACCCACTGGGAGACACCTTGGATGTGGTAGAGGGTGAGAGCAAAAAAATAATTTTTTTCATCAACCATGTCTCTGACACAAAGAAACCTTGCCTCCTACTAGGACCAGCTGTGGTCATGGTGTTCTCAAGACCTGCCTTTCTGCAGCATGTGGTCTGCCAAGAACACAAACCCTATGAGGAGAGGCTGAGGGAGCTGGGGTTGTTTAGCCTGGTGAAGAGGAGGCTCAGGGGTGACCTCATTGCTGTCTACAACTACCTGAAGGGAGATTGTAGCCAGGTGGGGGTTGGTCTCTTCTCCCAGGCAACCAGCAGCAGAATGAGAGGACACAGTCTCAAGCTGTGCCAGGGGAGGTATAGGCTACATATTAGGAGGAAGTTCTTCACAGAGAGAGTGATTGCACATTGGAATGGGCTGCCCAGGTTGGTGCTGGAGTCACCATCACTGGAGATGTTCAAGAGGAGACTGGATGAGGCACTTAGTGCCATGGTCTAGTTGATTGCTTAGGGCTGGGTGATCGGTTGGACTGGATGATCTTGGAGGTCTCTTCCAACCTGGTTGATTCTATGATTCTATGGTTCTAAGGTGCACAGAGACATCACAGTGCTTCCCAGGGTATAAAGGATAGGTATTCGCTGAAGGTCAGAGGTCTGGCACAGTCACAGAGCAGCTGCAAGGTTTGCAACGTGCAACACTGACATCCTTTGGTTATTCTTCCTTTGCAAAGAGTTACTCACCCAAGTTAAAGAAACCCCTTGGCACTCGGTATTGCCCAATCTGGCACCTACAGGTGTAAAACACAACTTCTAACAGAACTTTATATCAGGTTGGGAAGGAAAGCCTTCGGGTCAGAAAGGAACAGTCTCACAGGGCTCCAAATAATTCAAGGCTTCATGATCCATCATTCAGATGAGACAGATCCATTTCCACACTGGCAGGAGGAAATGCCACTTAAAAAGTTTATTAAACAATATAGTGTTTGTAATTTGAATGAGGAAACCAGAAAGATAGCATCCTGTCAGCAGAGAGCAGCATTAAGAAGACCAAAATGGGGAATTTGTCTAATCCAGAAAGCTCAGAAAAAACCTGCCAAATATCTTAGATGCTAGAAAAAAACCCAACCTATTATTTACCAGATTTTTATTTTTTTTTAAACATCTTGGTCATCCAGCTAAGCAAGTAGCTGCCACCACACATGGCAGGAGATACTGAAACTGCTGGAGTCTGTAAACTAAGCAGTGCTGGCTGGCTTGCATGTGACCACTGCCTCAACTTTCAGCATCTTACTGGGAACTGGCATGAAGTTGGCACTGCCTTGGTTGTTCATGATACTTTCCCTGCTGGTGAGATTTTATTCAGTGCTAAGCCAAAAGGCACCTCCTAGTTGTTGTTTTCTCCTTTGTTTCTCAAGTATACTTCAGAATACTTGCAGTAGAACCCCTAGTAACTCTTAAATTGCTGTCTGTTTTACCCTTAAGAGAATTGTCTTTCTGCCTTGATGACATATGACAGGTTTTTTGGGGGGATGATCACATCCTTATCCTTGAAGATTGGTTTGGTTTGGTTTGTTTTTTTTTCCACTCTGCTTGGAAGAAGCAGACCGTTTGGGAGCCTTGACCCCACAGCTGGCTGTTGTGTCTGGAAGAAGGTGAATTGAAGTTGGTGCCATTTTGTGAGAAGCATCTGATCTCTGGAGACTGATTAACAGAGTTTGCCATGCTCTGTACTGTTTACAGGGGTTATACAACAGCTTTGTGAATCTTTCTTCTCACGGTCCCTCCCTAAAGGGAGTTTGTACAGGCATTCAATAACAAAAACCCTCTGTGGGGGTGGAGTGGCTACAGGGTCTGTGTGTTGGTTTTAAACACTGTATTCTTTAGAAAGCCTTTTCACAAGGTTGTGCCTATGCTTCCCTGTACAATCACCTATGCTTCTTGCCATCCTTCCTCTCCATTACCTCTCATTCATTTGCTACAGTTCCCCAGCTGGCTGTTACCAAAGCTCAGGAGAGTGAAAAACTGAGCCTGACTGGAACATCTTTGGAAGACCTTAGCACAGATGATGACACTGATACTGATCAAATTCTACAGCTGCATAGAGTTACTGTCTGAAAAAAAAGTACTTTGACAGAAGACTCACATAACTGCTTCAAATCCTTCGAATTCTGGTGAAGTCCATTTTCTTCCTCCTGGGTTTCTGTCTTGCAAAAATCACACTCACTTCAAAAAGAGAAAAAGAAACAAAAAAACAAGAAAGAAAAGTAACTTAAGCTATTATTTAGTAAAGACCTAAGAAATGCTCTTCCTTAATAGACTGTAGGCTTCCTGCATGCTTAAAACTGTTGAACTGTGACTGAAGGGCAAAATCACTAAAGCATTGAACGGGTCATTAAAACTAACAGGATGTTCAGAATCTCTTCAGAGGTTTACATTCCCTGCAGTGGAGATGCCATCTGCCTTTGTTTGCATAAACAATATGGCCTTTAATAAGTATGCCTCTCACCTGCTGCCCCTGTAATGCACCACAGGCCACAGGAGCTTCAGTTTTAAGGGAATCAGTCAGGGCAATCGGGAACTGTGCTGGTACATACCAGCATCAGCCAGCAAGAATATTTTCCCCTTATTTTAACATGGAAAGATCTGAGTAATGTAAGTAAAACTTGCTGTGCTTTCAAGCCACAGGATGAGGGTGAAAAAACACTGGAGTGGGCTGCCCAGAGAGGTTGTGGAGTCTCCTTCTCTGGAGACATTCAAAACCTGCCTGGATGCATTCCTGTGTGACCTACTGTGGCAGTACACCCAAAGCCCCTATCCCTGTGATGGGAGGAAACAGAAGCTGGGATGAAGGGAGCCAGAGGAGAGACCTCCCCTCCCAGACCTGTGGATGGGTGGATTCACCTGGATGCTTCCCCCAAGCTATGTATCAGGAACAGATCCCATGCTGGGGTAAGTCTGGGCATGTTTTAGGCAGAGAACTCATGGTTATTGGTTTCTGGCCTTTTTCAGCTTTGGGTATTCTTGATGGTAACACGTGACACAAAAATTAGCTGGATTTGATAAAATAGGTGAGCTGCAGAGCACAGCTCTTCTCTCTTGGGTCTTTTGCCACCCCCACCCTGCACAGATTATAAGCAGCAGCAGTTCAGAAGGATTTTCTGATAAAAAGAAACAAAAGATAAATTCCCATAATCAGCAAGCAGCATGGTGAGTAATTGATATATTGCTAAAGCCTCCAGGAACTTCTTTCCTCTTTGTTAGTGGGGTAACATACTGCTTTGGGATTTATCTCTTTCCAAATACTGTTCTCAAACTATTTGTAAGCATTCCTATTGTAAAGATAATTTCTCAACTGAATACCAAAGCTTTATAACCTTTTTATCTTTTGTATATAGTTATGTGGGAGGCAGAGCCAAATTAATAAATAATTTATATTTTTATTAATTTCTACCCTTATTACCCTTTATTCATAACACCTACTCTAGGTGATCCTGCTCTGGCAAGCGGGTTGGACTTGATGATCTTTTGAGGTCCCTTGCAATTCCTAATGTTCTGTGATTCTGTGAAGCTATATTGGAAAAGTGATTTTTTCAGAGACAGAAGAGAGTACTTTCCTGAGGGGGTCCCTCATTTCTTCATCCATCTTCTATTTCTAAATGAGCAATATTTCAATCACAAAGCCCAAGACTGGACAAGCACCTATCTGCATTCTGTTTTCTCTTGAGAAATTTTTTGATCAGTGGAAAGAATACACAGGAGGAACTGAGGGCAGATTTCCACTGCCAGCTGTCTTCCTTCATGACTTCCGAAAAATGGAAAAGGAAAGAAAGAAAAAGAAGAGCTTTGTGAAGGAGATTACATCCAAACACATCCTTGTGTTAGGATTCACAGGAGGGCTCAAGGATTGCTTGCAAACCTGGTTTCTTGCTGCACTATTCTGTGACTGGTTCAGTTTATTTCTTTCAAGAGGGCTTGGTGGAGCCTCCACGTGAAAAAGTAAAGAAAAACCCAGTGCTATATTCATTGACCCTGTCAGTTGTACTCTCTCTTCTGGTAAAAGCTGTCTGACAGAAAAAATGGTGATGAAGACACAGTCCTGCTTGGCATGGCTGTGAGGCTGCTTTTAAGGTATTCTGTGCCCTTCAGACTTTTATGCTGAGGATGAGTCTTAAAAAGTTGCAACACATGAAAGTACTAAATGGGGAGAAGAGAAATCTTATCTCTGTTTGTTGGTGTGCTTGGCTACCTGCACATATGTGTCTAGTCACAAGAACACTGCAGAAGAAAGACAATCTGCAAAATGTCAAAATTTTGAAATATCCTGTTTGACACTTGAATAAAACTTACCTGCTTTTCAACAGCATTGAGCAGTACAACTCTGTGGCAGTTTTAGGCTGTGCCTAGAAAATTTTTCCACAGATCTTGACCAGAAAGTGGTAGAATTAAAATAAATTACCATTGGATGCAAAAGCAAAATAATGATAAGGTCTAAATAATCCCATTGGTCTGATATCTAACATAAAGTTACTTGTGTCAACTAACTCTTTTTAGTTTCTTCGCTCTAGCAGATACTAGGTGGTGCTTTTGCTTAGCTGTTGCTGACCTTGTCTGCATTCTTTGTTGTGGCTAAGTGCTAATAAGCTACTCTCTGCTTTTCTCTTTTTTTTCTCTTGTCCTGTGTACAGGGGGGAAGCAGGGGAAGAGGAGGAAGCTGTTGATAACCCCTTGGTTTTGTCCAGGGGGGGGGTTTCTTGTGTTGTTTATAAATTGTAAATATTGTATATTTTGTACATATTAATTGCATTTCATATTTCTACATTGTAGTGTGCTTGTAAATATAGCTTCATTTGCTTTCAACTGAGCTAGGCTGGCAATTTTATTTTGGGGGATAATTTCAACCCACTACAAATGCATTCATTTACTTCTCACTGCTTTACTTTGTTTAGGTTAACCTGTGTCTTTTGCTAACTTTAGCCTAGATGGGTAAGTCTTGCTTTCCATTCAGGCTCGTTGCTTAGGTCAGTTCTGTTTGAGGTGTCAGCTCTGGAGCTCTCTTCCTGCTTCCATTGAAACTAGTGGGAACACTGTCAGTGGTGGCAGGGGAAGGAAGATCAAATACTGAATCTTTTGCTGAAATTAACTTTGAAAATGCTCACTAATCCAATCATTTCATGCACGCTGATTTCTAGCACAGTTGTAACTCCCTTCCTTCCTTCCTTCCTGGAGAAAAATAAGTGAGGACAGTCCAAGTTTCACTTAGATGTATTACAGATAAACTGGCATCTCACAGCAAAATGGTTGTTTGCTGTCTCTCTGCTTTGTGTGGTAAAAAAATCTTGGAAAAGAAATGTACTAAGGGGTAGGAGCCTAAGGAAATGTGCAACAGTTGCTGCCACGTGTCAGTCAGCAGGGAGATCACTGTGAGTTTATCTTTTCCTCTGGGATTTTTTTTTGTATATCAGAACCATGATATTTTATCAGGCTGCTGGAATTTATCCAATTGCAGGAAAGATGTTCTCCCTTGGATGTTCTCTTAGCAGACAGGAGCATGTTCAAAATTTATAGCTTTCAGTTGGAAGCTCTGTGAGGTTAGCTTCCTATCAGGATGGAACAAGAAGACAGTTTCCTTTCAGGCTGCTCAGCATTTCTCTGCAGCAGCTCCGGTGCCTCCTTCTGTAGCAAGTAAGGAGTGGTTGCTTCACATGGAGCTCCCTCGCCAAGCATTGAAGTGGGGCACAGGAAAGCCAGTGGCATGGCTCATCATATGGTTTTGAAGTCAGCTACAAGCTGACATTGGAATGTGTTCCATATGCACTTTGTCAGTCCTTGTGTGAGATATTATGTTTTTTAAAAACTTAAGAAGATACCCTTGCCTGCCTACTTGCTGCTTTGGCTCTTCCTGCAGCAAGTTTTTATGGGCATTACAGCCGAGTTTCAGAAAAAGTTAAGTGTCTCCAAGGTAACTAAAGGCGATAAGCTTTGTGAAATTCAGCAGTGCAGTGAGAAAGCAATATACAATGTTCTACAGAGGGAAAAGTGAGCAGAATTAAATCATTATATATTCTGGACCCATACAGCCTTAGAGGAACTGTAGCACATGAAAGCTTTCATCTGGTACTGGTATAATGGGGGACACAGAGCAGCTGGAGCTACTGCAGCATTAGAAAAGTGAGTGAGGATCAGGGACAACATTCCATAAGAAATCCTATAGTTTTTGTATTGCATATTTGGTTTTGTAGTGGGTGTCCTAACATCTAACATCTACCTTGGCTGGATGTGCTCTGGGTGCCTTGTGAATGGGATATAATAAGAAACCACATTCTTGGCAGTTTGGTTTAGATTCTACCCAGCTTCTCTTTTCAGCTGTCGGGGTGTGAGGTACTTAGGAGCTTTAGAGATGTTATTCATACCCAGAAGTCTGACAATAATACTAATCCTTTTGCATCCTTGTCCTCCAGAGGTTTTAAACTGTGTTGAATAGGTGGGTGAAAACATTTGAAGGCTGGGAACCAAAGACCTTGCTTGCACATGTCAGAGGGATGCTGTAAGACCAGGATGTCCCAAGCAGAAGGGGGCAGCAGACTGAGCAAGCTGAGTCTCTGGTAAAATTTCTCCTAGTAAAATCAAGGAAAAACTTGCAGCTTACTTTGCTGGAGACAGTGCACAATCCTTGACCCACTAACAATGAGACTGAAATTTGGATGGGTGCAGCTGCAAGGCAGATTAGGTGAGGAGGCATCTCGCTGCCCCACCAATGCTTGCTGCCCCACCATTTCCCCCTGAGTGCTAGCTACAGCAGTGAGAGGCCTCTGATTTCAGTAAAAACAGGAGCAATACATTTTTGCATCAAGCTTGAGTGATCCAGGTGCACAGATGTGTCATCAGCTTCCTTAGAAAAACCAACCTGTTGTCTCTCACTGAAGAAGCGAAGGCTACAGGCATGGCTTACAGTGAGAAAAGTTGGCATTGTGCCTAGGGCACCACATGAGGAGGTGAGCTGAGGCCTATTTCCAGGTACATTGCTGGGTTGCTGTGGTTGTTGACTTGTGCCAGTCACTCTTTTCTCCCCATCTGGGAAGCAGGAGTAGGAAAAAGCGTCTTTATACCATGAAAAGATGGGACCTTAGCTCAAGCATTCACCAGGTGCTCCAGCTAGGAATCCCTGGAGAAGTCTGTCTCCAGGTCACTTCTTATGGTCACTGAGAGTGGTATTACCAATGCAGGTGATGCTGCAACAGCCAAAAAGAAATTCCATGCTCTCTTCCATCCAAGTCCAAAGTCTTTTCTATAGCGTATCACATCGCTTTCTGATGTAGCAAGGCAGTCTGAAGGTTTTTATAAATCAAGCTGATTTAATGACTGTATTTGCCAATGCCATCTCAGATTTCATACTAAAGGAAATGAGTAATTTTGTGTTTAAAAAAAAAAAAAAGAAGAAAAGAAACAGCCACCCAAGCTCTAGAAATTCCCTTCAAGCAGAACTTGATTTCATTTCCTACAGACTCGTGGCTCTGTAGCTACGCAGCCTGGTGTAACACAAGCTGGCTCTCCTCACAAACAGCAGTTATACCCTCTTGAAAGGAGGGCACATGGGAATGGTCACCAGTTTTAAAGTTTCATATCTGTCTTGCTGGAAAATGTGAGGTTCATGTTAGCTGACCAGCTGGTTTAATCAATAAGCTAAATAAAAAAAAATTCATTTGCAGATAGCAGCCCCATGAAGCAGAGGCAAGTGAAGAGTGGTGTGTTTAGTGTTGCTGTGTGAGCTGAAGTGTTCATTGGAGTCTTTGGGAGAACTTCCCTGACCCTATTTGTCCATCTTGATTGAACAGAAGCTCCTGTTGTTGGTTTTCACTCACACAGACTCCAGCTGCTTCACACATACAGCCTGCTTCTCGCTCCATTTTTGCACATACAAACCTGTGGACACTTGTGTGCAAACACACTTGTGTGCAAACACACTTGCATGCACAGCAGTACACACCCACAAGCATACAGGTGCTCCTCATGGGCTCATGGACATGTGCAGGCACTTTTTCTCTTTTGGCATTAATGTGGATCCTATGCACATATGCTTGGTGATTGATCTTATGCTGGAAGCAGTCAGGTTAGCCTCAGCTGGAGACAACCATGCTAATGGTGGGATAGCTTTCTATATACAGTATAATTCCTATTAACTGGTAAAAGGAACATCAAATAATGTCTATAAGGAGTGAGGGCTACATCCCCTCATCTGAGGTGAAGGTGGCAGGGAGAATCTGTTCTCACAAGCTTGCCCAGGCAGAGAAACTTGCTATGAAGTCTGCCAGGTGTTAATAGCACATGATAAATTTTCTTTTAAAAAGACTGATAATGCATGACTGATCATGAATGTCACAGAGCAAATGTCTAATTGCCAGTTTAACCTTTGGTGTGCTTGGTTGACCTAACAGGACTGCTAGCACTGTGTGTCCTCACCACAAAAACACTTATCTATTTCACCTGTCCTCGAGCTCTTTAGCTATGAATTTGAAGAGGAATGCACTTCTAGATATGAAAGTGTCTGGTTCTGCATTTGTATCCCACCCCAAACTCAAGGAATGAAGATGAAGCAAGGGTAGTGAGAAGTGATGCAGAAGTGAGTCTGACACATCTAAGAGCAGGTAGTGCTGGGATCAACCATTTGTGAGCATTGCAGGGACTCCAAGTACAAGATGCTATGGAGTCAGTCCAGCTCAGCCAGACAAAGTTTTGTCTCCTTGTTTTGGCTTCCTTCTCCACCTGCTCCCTGCCATGCCATCCTTCCTCTCTTTACACTCACTCTGGCAGGTGAGCAAGTTGTCTTGGGTAAGAAAAAGCTTGCTGCTTTGCTTTTTCTGCTGTACTGGTGAGTTTGAATCTGACCAGCCAGATCAACTCAGCTGAATGGAGCAATCAGTAAATGGCCTAGGGTAGAGAGGGAGGAACAAAATAGCAGAGGAGGGCTGGGACCTCCCTTTGCTAGAGAGGAAGTGCTGTGGCTGCTCACACCAAGCTGTGAAGCTCTGTTCAGATATTGCCATCATGTGCTCCTAGACTGCAACAGTTTAATTACATTAAAAAAAAAGGAAGATACAAAATGCCAGGTTTTTTTTTTCACCAGACAAAAGCTAACAGCTTTGAGATGTATTAAAGTGGAACCCATTCCTTCTGTTTTATCCTCAAACAAACCTGCTGTAGTTAACCCCAGTGGCAGGAGGATGAGGATCCTCCTGGCAAGACTATCTCAAAGTGGAGCACCTGAAATAGCTTTGATGGGATTTCACTTTTGGCTATTCCATATGGCCTGGTTATATCAAAGTAAACAGCACATCTTTTAACAGGGAAGAAATTCTCTTGTTAGCTTCAGCTGTCACTTTGCTGTCTCTTGAAAACCATGCTGCTTTGTCCCATGACTGCTACGCCTTGTGACACACACAAGGCTAATATTTTTGAATAATCTAAAGAGAACTCCCCCCCCCCCCCCATTCAGTTAATAAATTAATTCTAGTAAACCAAATTTATGTCCTCCAGGAGAAAATAAATCCTTATGTATTGTACAAGCATCAGAGTGTTTTCCCAAATTTTGAAACACAGAAGGATTATCACATAGACTTGGCTGGGAATTGTAAACCCCATATTAATTAAAGGCAAAAAAAAAAAACAAAACAGAAGAGAAATGGGGAGCAAAATGGGAGCAAAAGCCAAATATTTTCATGCTTTTGTAACAAGCAAGGTAATGATCTCAGTTCTGCAGCATTTCTATGTATGAGATGACTCTGGCAAGTCAGCAGGACTAGTCTTTACTTAAAAGACTTGCCCATTTGGAGAAAAAAACTGTAATAGCAAGTGGCACATTAGGTTTCCCACAGAGGTGGGGACTCTTACTGAATTGGAATTATTTTTTTCAAGAATAGTGACTTCATTCTGAAAACAATACTTATCCATTTTATGACAGTATCAGTTCTGCCACTACCAGTTTTGTTAGTTTCTCTGCAGAGCCAACCCCAGCCTCTCCTGTGTGAGCCCCATGATAGCTAGGAGTAGAGCTGGCATTCTGGGCTCCTTTTTTTTCAACTTGATGCAGACAAAGTTAAGTTTTCTACCATTATTTTTGGGGATTGTTTTTATAATGATCATCCTTCCTGGGACTGATTTTTAAATTTGTTTATGAATATTTAGTAGTCCTTCCCAAGATCGATTTTTCACATTTTCTTTTTTTTTCCCCTTTCTAATTATTTCCAGACTCCTTTACATTCCTTTTTTAACTTTTCTTTTTTTTTTTCTTTTCCCTTTTATTTTTCTTTTCACATATGCAAACAGCTTTGACTCCACTTACATTTGACATCTGCACAGTACCATTTCTGCAGACCCTGAAACAAGACCTGAGGCCCCTTTGTTCCTGCAGTGAGCTCCATGAGTTGAGAACACTGCCCTAGCTCTGCTCAAGAGCCCTGTGGACTAAGTATCTCCAGTTTGCAAAGATTTCATGAAGGAAAGGCTTCAGTTCCAGTTAAACTGAGGCTTGAAATGGCACAGGAACCAAGATCCTCAGACAAAAGCTTTACAGAAGAATCAACAGTCAACTAGAAAACACAGAATAATTTCAGGGACAATAAATGTGTCAAATGTGAACAGATGTAAATATGAGCCAGAAAAAATGTCCAAATAGATGCCATCACTATCTACTGCTATCAGTAGAGGGTTCTCTAAGCCTTCATGAATAATGCAAAGTCCTTGGGAAATATTAATGTGAATGATCCAGTAAATCAACAAAAGACACTTGGATAGTATTTCTGGGTATACCTTCATTAACTTTGCTACCCATTTATACTAGCCAAGGTTTTTTTCCATGTGGAACAAATACATTTACAAGCAAAAACAATAATCATTTTGCAGACGAATTCACCAGAAGGTAATGGTTAAAGACCATTTGCAATCTTAGCTAAAAATGAATAAGAAAAAATACTATGAACAGAAAGGTCATTGAAAGTCTGCACATTTGACAAATCTCTCCACGGCAGAATTTGTTTTGTTTTCAGTTCATGGCCAGAAGCTGAAAATCAAACACAAATGTCAAAGATTCACTTCATTCTTCAGTCTGCTGTTTTGTTTTGTTTTGTTTTGTTTTACAAATGCTAAAAGAAAAAAAAAAAAAAAAAGGAGGGGTGGGGTGGGGGGAGCATACACAACATTTTTCAGTCATATATTTTTCTTCCAGACATCTGAAGCTTTTCTTTCTGGTAGAATGTTATTAGCATATAATTAAGGTGCTGGATTGTGGAGTCATAGAATGGTCCGGGCTGGAAGGGACCTTATTAATCAGGGGCATCCTCAACTAGATCAGGCTGCCCAGAGCCCTGTCGAGCCTCATCTTGAATATCTCCAAAACACCTCCCTGGTGTACTCCCTGGCATTTTCCTGTATGTTTAATAGGGTGAGTTCTTAAGGCTTCTTGGGATTATTATTTTTTTCCCAAGTTGAGATCAAACAGTCAGCTAGTCATTCCTTCCCTCCTTCTGTATATATGGTGCAAGAAGCAAAGCAGTACTTAATTTATGGCTTTTTTTTAGGGGAAATCTCTCTGTGTGTCCTCCGCACCAGGCACAGCAAGAGAGGAAACTGCTTATTTGCTGGTAAAAGCTTTCCTCCTCTTCCCTTCTGCTGCACACCTCTCCTTCCTGTCACATAGTATCACAATTAATTTGAATATTGAATCCCCTCCTCAAAGCAAGCACTGCACATTCTCCCCAAATCCATCACCTGACCCTAAAGACTGCAGGAATGTGGGAGCCCCATCCAGGGATTTAAGTCGAGAGCTCTACCCAGCTGCAGTAGCACCTAAGTGGGAATGACACCGACTTTGTGTTGGAGACCTAGCAGGACTGTAGCTATGCCATGGCTCTTCTCTAAGTGCCTGCCTGGGTAGAGCATGCAAACAACAGAGCCCTGAGGGCCTCCATAAAGGCTCCTCATTTATGGGATGTCTGGGAGGAGCAGGAGGAGCTGCCGACAATCCAGAGGGAGAAGCAATTATGACTGTTTCCCCAGCAAAGAGGCTCAAGGGCTGAGGCCCAGCCCCTCTTCAGCTGCATACAAAGAGAAGAGAAAAGAGACTCTGTGAGTCCTAAATACCTTTCCACGGGTAAGGAGGAAACGTCTCATGGGTTTTGTTTTTCCTTTCACGCTATCAGCGTACTGTCCTTTTGAAACCTTTGTGTTGGAGCGGCTGATCTCCACCTCCACTCAGCACTACACAGAGTTTTCCTCTGGGAAGAGCTGGGGAGAGGAAGAAAGAGAAACCACTTCCCCTGGGAACAGCCGGATGCCTCTTGAGCTCACAGACTACCCAGCACTTGAAGCTCTTCTGTCCATTTCCTTATGTCCTGGTTTGGTTGTGACAGAATCACAAGCCAGCCATGGGCTGCCAGCCATTGGCAGTTCTGAGTCAACCAGGACTTGAGCTGGCTCACAGGTGTGTCCCATACCATCAGCATCACACTTAATATGAAGGAGGAAATTTGCTGAAGAGTGGGAAGTTTTCTGTTTAGGTTCTTTCTCCCTTTCTTCCTCTTCCCTCTCCCTTTCTTCCTCTTCCCTCTCCCTTTCTTCCTCTTCCCTCTCCCTTTCTTCCTCTTCCCTCTCCCTTTCTTCCTCTTCCCTCTCCCTTTCTTCCTCTTCCCTCTCCCTTTCTTCCTCTTCCCTCTCCCTTTCTTCCTCTTCCCTCTCCCTTTCTTGAGAGCTACCTTCATGGATGTTGTGTCTACTGCACTTCTGCTGGGCTGAGTACGACTGTATATCCTGTAGTAATGTTAGTATTAATTTAACTATTTTATTATATCTGTTTTCATTTTAATTTGTGAGTCTTCCACCTTTTCCTGATTCCCTCTCTTTGCTAGGGAGGAATCATCGAGTAATAAAGCAACTGCCATAGTTTAGCCCCAGATATAGGCTAAATATAGACACGTTATCAGAGGCTCCTTGATGTCTGTGGTCATCCCTTCCTCTTTGTCTAAATCCTGTGGCATTGAAAGTAAGATCAGCATGGACAGATGGCATCTTTCTAGCTGGGAATTTGGGGTACTGGCAAGGGAAGAGGATGGAGCTAGCTGCCTCCAAAAAAAGGGCCACTTGATCTTGTTGAACTATTGCTGAATTTCTTGTGAGCAGCACTGCATGCAGGTGCCTTGATTCTGTTCCGGGGAAGGCTTTTCTGATTTGAGAGGTCTCTGTCTTGTTGGGCACTTACCACTCAGCAGATCAACTTAATCAAGGATCTCACCTCCTTTGTCAAATTCTGCCCTAGGCAACTTAGGATGTGTCTCTGGCAAACAAGGCCTTGGTCCTTGAAGTCCTTTAAGCACAGGCTCCGTCCTTCAGGTTTGACCTATACAGGCTAGAGAAGTGGACTCAGGAGAACCTCATGAGGTTCAAAAAGGCAAGGTGCAAGGTCCTGCGTCTGGGTTGGGACAATCCTCCTCATCAGTACAGTCTGAGGGATGATTACATTGAGAGCAGTCCTGCAGAAAAGGACTTAGGGGTAGTAGTGGATGTTATGAATGAGGGTGAATAAAGTGAGACATTAATGATAATATATTTCTTTATTAATTTGTCTCTGTCTCCCTCATAGCATGATACAAAGGTTATAAAGGTTCAGTAGTTCGGTTGGGGGTTATCTTCTCAATAGGAATGGATACAGGTAGCTTGAGAATAGTATTTGGAAAAGGTAGACACAACATTAGCAGTAATACCCTACTAACAAAAGGAAGGATCTTCCCAAGGACTTTAGGAATATATCAAATACTCACAGTGCTGTTTGCTGATAGTGGGAATTTCTCTTTTAGTCCTTTTTTATCAGAAGATTCTCCTGAACTGCTACAGCTGCGTGTGTGATGGGGGAAGTCATTGTGCTCCTCTGGAAAAAAAATTTCTCCTTTAGAAGTGCTGATGTATTTGCGTAGAGCTTGGAAGATGGTAAAACAATTGCCTACTTACAAACTCAATGGGCCTATTCATAAGGAAAATGGTGCTCATAATACCCCAGTTAGCCCCAAACAGCTACTGTCCACTTCATTTGAAATGCCTCTAGTAACCTTGACTAGCCCACTACAAGGGACAAGAGACAGGAGATGGGGCTACCCTGCCTCCCCCCACAGTGGCACAGTGCCAGCTAGATTGTATATTCTACACCGTGCTAACATCATGCTCACTTCATGATAGGAAGGGGTTGGCAGAGGGTTATGGGGCTTTAGCTATACTCTATAGCTTGTAATGTTTCCTGTTCTGGGTTTTTGTGGCTTCTTCCCCGTCTTCTAGACAGGGATGTGCCCCTCCCCCCCAAATCCTGCTTTAGGTTTGTGTGGTTTGTAGGCAGATTGGAGTTCTGTTGGCTTTTTCCCTGTAGGCTGGTATTTTCTTTTTCCTGTTTTCTTTTGTGTAATCTGACCTCCCTGCAAGAGAGTGATAAATTGTCCTTATCTCAACTAACAGCTCTGCCCCCTGGGCCCTTTCTTAGCTCTGTCTGTGTTGGGGGAGGTGAGCGCAGGCTATGTTAGCCCAGGACAACCACAAATATCCTTCTCGACAGGATTATCCTCTAGTCTTGCAAAACTGAAGGTAAGAAGATTTCATAAATTCATAGTATGGTTTAGGATTGTGTAGTTCCAACTGCCCTGCCATGGGCATGGACACCTTCCAACAGACCAGGCTGATCAAGGCTTCATCCTGGTCTTGAACACATCCAGGGAGGGGCCGTTCATGACCTCCCTGGGCAATCTGTTCCAGTGTCTCATTACCCTCACTGTTAAGAATTTCTTCCTAATATCCAGTCTAAATCTATCATCCTCAAGCTTCAATCCATTCCCTCTCATCTTATCACTACAAGCCTTTGTATAAAGTCCCTTCCTGACTTTCTCATAGGGCCCTTTCAGGTACTAGAAGGTCATTATAAAGTCTCCCCAGAGCCTTTTCTGCAGACTGAACAGCCCCAGCTCTCACAGCCTGTCTCCATAGGGGAGGTGCTCTGGCCTTCTGACCACCTTCATGGCCTTCCTCTGGACCCGCTCCAGCAGTTTGATGCCCCTCTTATGCTGGGGGCACCAGAACGGGATGCAGTTTTCCAGATGAGACAGAGTGGAGCAGAGGTGGAGGAGAATCACCTCCCTCATCCTGCTGGTCACACCTCTCATGCATCCCAGGATATGGTTGCCCTTCTGTGCTGCAAGTGCACATTGCTGATCATGTTGACTTTTTTCATCAACTGACGTTCCCAAGTCCTTCTCCTCAAGACTGGTCTTGAGGCACTCCTCACCCAGCCTGTGTTTGTGCTTGGGATTGACCTGACTTGGGTGTAGGACCTTGCACTTGGCCTTGCTGAACTTCATGAGGTTGGCTTGGGCCCACCGCTCAAGCCTGTGTTCTAGTTAGATTCTGAAGTGGGTCTGGCCCCCCCCAGACCCATGGACAAAGGCACTCACACACACCCCCCCTCATCTAAGCAAAGTGTGCAGCGTGTCCCTTTGAGTCTCAAAATACATACTGGCCCAAAGGTAATTATAGAAGCCAGGATCCCAGTGATACTGCCTTTCTCCTTTGTACCTGAGCTGGTTGGAGGCTGGTAGGTATGACTCTTCACAGGCATCCCTCTGGGGGCAAGATATCCCTCTATCACAGCTGCCCAAGCTCCTGGGGAGAAGTCTCCACTTTTATTTCATGGTTGTCCAGCCCTTGTCCATGTACATTTGGCCAGAATGTGTGGGGAGAGGTGCCAAACCCCACCTCTATGTACACAAGAGTGAAGGTTCCTGTGCATCATCTGCTAGGTTTGTGGATCTGCAGGCACTGGCAGGGGTACTAAAGTTACAGCTGTTGTTTTCCCAACTGTCCTTGCATGCTTTCCTAATCAGCCTTGCCTTCAAGACTCCCTCCTGCCAGTTCTATATCTTGGAGAGTTTGCCTACGCAGTGGAGAATATTCATGGGCCAACAACAGACCATTTCCCAATTAACTCATTCTAATACATGCCATATAAACCTGTCCTATTGCAGCCTGTCCAAGTCCCTCTGGATGGCATCCTTTCCCTCCAGTATGTCAACCAGACAACAAAGCTTGGTGTCATCTGCAAACTTGCTGAGGGTACACTCAATTCCACTGTCCATATTGCTGACAAAGTTGTTAAACAGCACTGGTCCCAGTACTGACCCCTGAGGGATGCCACTTGTCACTGGTCTCCATTTGGATATTGAGCTGTTGAATACAGCTCTCTGGATGCAGCCATCTAGCCAATTCCTTATCCAGTGAGTGATCCACTCCTCAAATCCAGGTGACCAGGATGTTATGTGGGACAGTATCAAACACTTTACACAAGTCCAGTAGATGACATCAGTTGCTCTTCCTTTATCCACTGATGCTGCAAACTCCATCATAAAAAGCCACCAAGTTTGTCAGGCATGATTTGCCCCTGATGAAGCCATGTTGATTGCCACCAATCACCTCTTCTTCATTTTTCATAAGCCTTAGCAAGGCCTTCAGGAGGTTCTGCTTAATGATCTTCCCAGACACAGAGGTGAGACTGACTGGCCTATAGTTTCAGGGATCTTCCTTTTTTTCCTTTTTTGAAGATGGGGCTTATGTTTCTCCTTTTCTAGTCAGCAGGGACTTCACCAGATTGTCATGACTTTTCAAATATGATGGACAGTGGTTTCGCAACTTCATCAATCAGTTCCCTCAGGGCCCATGGGTGGATCTCATTGGGCCCCATGGACTTGTGCACCTTCAGGTTCTTTAGGTGGTCTTCACTTGCTCTTTGCTTATAGTAGGCAGATCTTCCCTTTTCCACTCCACACCTGTGTTTTTGGAATCTTGGGCAGTACAGCTAGAACCCTTGCCAGTGTACATTGAGGCAAAGTAGTCACTGAGCACCTCAACCTGCTCCAGATCCATTGTGGCCAGGTCTCCATTCTCCTTTTGGAGAGACCCTGCGTCTTTCCTAACTGTCTTTTCATCCTTGATGTACCTGAAGAAATTCCCCTTTATGTCCCTAGCCAAGTTTAATTCTATCTGTGCTTTTGCCTTCCTAACCTGGTCCCTGCCTGCTTGGACAACTTCTTCGTAGTTCTCCCATGTGGCCCATTCTTGCTTCCAATGCTTATAGAATCTCCTTTTTTGAAGGAATTGATTTAAGGACCAGAACTCCAGACACTGTCTTACTGATAGAAGGAGATGCTTTAACCCTGATGGGTGGCAAACCCAGGGAACAGAGTGCAGCTAGAAGGAAAACACAGACAGATTGTCTCCCCAGAGGCCACCGTGACCTGTGGGGTTACATGGTGACCTGATAACAAGAACAAAGCAAAACTTAGGACAGAATTATGGAATCCCTTATCTCTTGCTTGACGTTGGCTTAAGCCTTCTGAAAAATATATGCGTTCACGTGATACTTTCTCTTTGTAGCCAATCATGAATGTACGACTGTAGTTTAGACATACTATTAACCAATTACAAGCTGCCTTCTGATATTATGTTAACCTATATAAAGAAAAAGCTTTGTACAATAAATTGACACTTGGCTTGCATCAGGCCTTGTCCCATCTCTTGCATCGCAGCACTTTTTCTTGCCCAGGTACGTCTAGGGACAGCTTGTTCATCCATGCCAGCCTCCTGGGACTCCTGCTTGCCTCTTCCCTTCTTGGAATGCACTGCTTCTGGGCTTGGAGGAAATGGTCCTTGAACACCGACCAGTTTTCTTGGGCCCCTCTTCCTGCTAGGGCTTTATCCCATGACACTCTGCCAAGCAGACTCCTGAAAGAGGATGAAGTCTGTTCTCTTGAAATCCAGAGTAGTGAACTCGCTTTGTGCTCCCTTTGACACCTTGAGGATCTTAAAGCCTATCATTTCATGGTTGCTACAGCCAAGGCTGCCCTTAATTTTCACATTACTCACCTTGTTGGTGAGGACACAATCCAGCACAGCACCTATTCTTGTGGGTTCCTTTACCACCTGGAGAAGGAAATTGTCATCAATGTGTTCCAGGAACATCTTAGATTGCTGGTACCCTCCTGTGTTGTCCTTCCAACGGGTGGTTGAAATCTCCCATGAGGACCAGGGCTTGTGAACACAAAACTTCTCCTATTTGTTTATAAAGGGCTTCATCCACTCTGTCTTCTTGGTCAGGTGGCCTGTAGCAGACCTCCACTATGATGTCACCTTCCTTAACTTTCCTTTTAATCCTCACCCACAAGCTCTCTTTCACCTCTTCATCTCTTCCCAGTTGTTTGATGTAGAAGGACACACCCCTTCTTCTCCTCCCCTGCCTGTCTTTCCTAAAAATCTTAAACCCATCTAATCCCACACTCCAGTCATGGGACTCACCTCACCATGTTTCAGTAATGCCAGTGACATCATAGCCCTGCAGACATGTGTCCATCTGTACCCCTTCTTGCTTGTTCCCCATGCTCTGTGCATTACTGTGCATGCATTTAAGCTGGGGTCCCATTGAAGCTGGCTTACTGACTGAGCGTCATCCTGCCCTTCAGGTACTCTCTTCATAGCTTGCTAGCTTCAGGCCCAGGGTGCTTATTAGTATCTCTGGCTCTGATGTGGGATGGATTGATCACCCCTTCCCCCAGTATCTCTAGTTTAAAGCCCTCCTCACTAGATTGGAAGGCTTTGGTCCAAAGATGTTCTTCCCTTTCTCTGGAAGATGGACCCTGTCAGACCCCAGAAGACCACATTTATAAAAGTTTCATAGCTTAGACAGTCAAAGCCCTGTTCATGACACATTTAGAGCATTAGTGTGTGAATGTGCAAAATGCCAGTTTTTAACCAGGTCTAATTTTTAGGTAATAGCTGTAAAGAAAATCTTCATGTGGCTCAGAGAAACCCATAAAAGAAGACACCTGTCAACAAGGCTTGTCTGAATCTGCAAACAGCCCTCTAATGAGTCTGAGTCCTGGGTCTAAATCTTGCATTGCAGTGTATTTGGCAATTAACTCTAGAACATAACATTGAAAATGGCAATATTGGCACTTTTCACTATTTACTTGTTTCTCATCTTAGTGAAAACATCAAATGTACAAACCCCTTCCAATGATATTCTGATGCTTTCACATCAAAAAATCTCAGTCTTTCTCTCCCTGCTAGACTAAACATTCATCTCCTGTCGGTGTGGCTATTTTCTATATGATATCCAGCAGCACGTTGAATACAAAACACAAAGTGGGAACATTCAGCTAATGCAGTGAAGTAAAACACAGAATCATGTTTCACGCTAATCATTTCCATAATCTGACAAAAGCCTACCCCATTTTTAATTTATCTGGAGCTGTCACTGAGTTTCCAGTCTGCTGCACCCAGAGCCATCCAAAATGTAGGTCAGGCTTGCCAAGACCACTTCTGCATGAAATAAGCTGTGTTCTTCCCCAGAGGATGGGTGCCTCTCCTGCTGCCAAGGTACAGCCAACCTTCTGTGGCTCTTTCTGCTGGCTGGTGGCTGCTTCACTCTGCTTCAGATGCCTTGGGTGAGAAAACTGCAAAGTTATATCTTTGCACCACGAGACCACGAGATTATATCTTTGCACCACGAGATGGATAAAGAACTGGCTTGATGGCCGTACCCAAAGAGTGGCTGTCAATGGCTCCATGTGCCAGAGGAGGCCAGTGACAAGTAGAGTCCCTCAGGGCTCAGTCCTGGGACCAGTCTTGTTCAACATCTCTGTCAGTGATATGAGTGCACCCTCAGGAAGTTTGCTGATGACACCAAGCTGTGTGGTGCAGCAGACATGCTGGAGGGAAGGGATGCCATCCAGAGGGACCTGGACAGGCTGGAGAGGTGGGCACAAGCCAACCTCAGGAGGTTCAACAAGACAAAGTGCAAGGTCCTGCATCTGGGTCGAGGCAATCCCAAGCACAAATACAGGCTGGGCAGGGACTGGCTGGAAAGCAGCCCTGAGGAGAGGGGGCTGGGGGTGCTGGTGGACGAGAAGCTCAACATGAGCTGTCAATGTGCACTTGCAGCTCAGAAAGCAAACCAGATCCTGGGCTGCATGAAGAGAAGTGTGGCCAGCAGGTCAAGGGAGGTGATTCTCCCCCTCTACTCAGCTCTGGTGAGACCTCACCTGGAGTACTGTGCCCAGTTCTGGAGCCCCTGTTACAAGAGGGATCTGGACATGCTGGAAGGTGTCCAGAGAAGGGCCATGAGGATGATCAGAGGGCTGGAGCACCTCTGCTATGAGGACAGACTGAAAGAGTTGGGGCTGTTCAGTCTGGAGAAGAGAAGGCTCTGACCTCATTGTTGCCTTTGAGTATCTGAAGGGGGCCTACAAGAAAGCTGGGGAGGGACTTTTTAGGATATCAGGTAGTGATAGGACTGGGGGGAATGGAATAAAGCTGGAAGTGGGGAGATTCAGGCTGGATGTGAGGAAGAAGTTCTTCACCCTGAGAGTGGTGAGAGCCTGGAATGGGTTGTCCAGGGAGGTGGTTGAGGCCCCATCCCTGGAGGTGTTTTAAGGCCAGGCTGGATGAGGCTCTGGCCAGCCTGATCTAGTGTGAGGTGTCTCTGCCCATGGCAGGGGGGTTGGAACTAGATGATCCTTGTGGTCCCTTCCAACCCTGACTGGTTCTATGATTCTATGATTCTATGATTTGTGGTGCTCTGGCTGGATTTTGTTTGCATCAGGCCTGTGAGAATAGCCAGCTATCTCCAAACTCAAGGATGGTGGTACCAAGCCTTGGAGGGTGCCCAAGTGACACAGCGGCAATGACTCCAGTGCTCCCAGTCTGACACAGGGCACAAGCACGGGGAAAGGGGAAGGTACATGGCAATCCTCCCTCCCAAAGGCTTGTGCATAGGTTAAAAATTATAACATATCTTCGAAAATAAGTCCTGGGAGCAAGATGAAGGCAGTGGTAAGGGCTCCTCCCCATGTTCACTGCTATTGGCAAGGAAAGACTGGGAGCTGGACAGGAAAAGGCCAGGGGTAAGCAAGCCCAAGCACAGTAGTGGGGCAGCTGTGCTTTGGACAGACTCAGTGGGAGCAAGCTCAGAGCCTGGGGAAGCAGCCAAGAAAGAAGGAGGCTACAATACCCAAAGGCATTATATATGGAGCGTCTGACTTGCCTTTCGTCACTGTGACAGGCAGACTGGGCTTCTGTCAAGCTTTGGAGAGGACAGGAGAATCCACAGCTATGCTGTGCAGTCAGAAAATCCTGTGTTAATTCACCAGAACTAATATGTAGTCTGAGGTTTCAGTTTCTCTGCTAAGAGTCACTGCACATCACTTGGACAAAGCACTGCTCAGATTGCTAAGCTGTGTGCAGCACATCAGCTCAGGCAGTTCTAGCAGTCCTTTCCCAGGCTTAAAAACGGGGGGGCTCTCTTGTGTTTTAATCCTTTTTTGTAGAGCGAGGCACTTCCTATATCCTGTGGGAACTGTAGTAGCTCCCTTGTGAATGACATCACGTCCAAAGACAACTGTTTCCCAAAACAGGGTGTTATTGGGATGCATTTTCCTCCCTGGTTGTGTAACACAAACCTGAGTGACGTGATAAGCATGGGTGCTATGAAACTGATGTCAGGTCTGAGGCCTCAGCTCCATCTCTTCCTAAAAGTTACCTTAATAAGTTGAGGACTTTGAAATTCCACCAAGTACAGATCTAACGAGGAGATACAGAACCCAGGTTCTGTATGTTTAGCTATAGGGAATCATTGGAAACCTCTCTTGCATGGCTGGGGAACTTTACAAACGACCCTGAAAATCTTTAACGTATCATTGTTGCAGGGAACATTTATTTTTCTGAGGGTTTTTCAGAGACTTCATGAGAATCCCAACTCTTCCTGACCTATGGAGGTATAAATGCCAGCAGCTGTGGTTCAGATTGTACTGAAGATGTTATGATTCTCTGTTAGTTGTTGTGGGCTTCCTGACTGCAAGCCCACAAAGAGACCAGCTCCAGGGCAATGTGCCATGAATATAACCCAGGTTCTTTGCTATGTCTTGTGCACTGGGCTGGATAATATGATCACTGACGCTGCCTGCTTTGGACAAAATGTTCCTTACTCAGTGAATTGGCAACTGTGGACTGTTTCCATTTTGAGCTCATGCTGTTGAGCTGGAAAGCTCTGTGCATCTGTACAGGTTGGGAGAGGCCAATGTGACAGAGAGCTCTGAAGATGATGTAGAAGGGAAAAAGAATTAAAGAGTTCAGGGAAAGTCTCAAGTTGAACAAGCAGCTAATCTGACAGAATCCATGTAGTAGTTGACTTGCTGCATTTGTCCCAAGTAGTATGATGTGACACTGGAAGAAATACCAAGATTTTAGTTCTGCTAGCATTGTTCTGGTCTATCATTACCTTCAGCTTTTGGTTTGTAGTGCTCAGGTTTGTCAGAAGAGAAAGTATCCACACACTGTCTCTTTACCTGCAGAAAGCAGGTTCCTGTGCACCCTTGGAAATAGATTAGCACTTCTAAGGCAACATGCCCAAGAGTCTCTGCTTCTTGATTCTCTGGTTAATGATTAAATGACAGTGAACCACACCAGGGGCAGTTTGCAAGAAAATGGTGCTATTAATTAGCAATTATTTTTTTCTATGATGTGCAGTGATCACAGAGAAGCTTTAGAAATCCTGAGACTCCTCCAACTTACCCCAGAAATGGATCAGGGCTATAATAAGGTTCATAACTCAAGGCAAGCTTTTATTTTTAAACTTATGGCATGTCTTTCAAAAGTTTCTGTAAAGGAAATCACCCCATCTATTTGGTCTGATGAACAAATGAATGTTGAGCCTTCACGGCCTTCTTTGCATCATTTCTAAGTATTGTAGCATTGATTGTAAAGTTCTCCACTGACACTCTTCACTGGCTAGAGGGCACAAATATAGCCTTAGGAGTTAGTTGCTTTTCATCAACTGGCACGCCTTGTAGCAGCTTTCCCTTTGTAGAGCATCAAAAAGAAGGAAAAATCCTGTGGGTTATTACTGTCTCTGAATACCCTTCATTTATAGGGCATTTGAGTCATGTATATGGTGGCAAGAGCAATGGTGAGTTGAGCCTGAGCATCAGAAATGGAGCACACGTTGTAAATGTGGAAGTTGACTGCTTCTTTGACAAAATTCTGTCCCAGAATGCTCTTGACATGACAATTTTATACATGCATACGTGTGTGTTAACATCTACATAGAAGTGTGTGTGTGCCTTCGAGCGTATGCTTCTACTGCTGCAATCCTATGCCTAATAAATCACTATGACCCTATAAAATCCCAGTTACTGATGGGTTTAAAATAAAACAGGAATGTATATTTATAATGATGTGTAATATTTTTTTATATAACACTCAAGAACAGATGTCCAGGGAGCAGCAAATTTTTAATTAAGGTTTATCATTGCTTTTCCAAAGAAGTCAAATCAAAGTCCCACTGAAAGACAGGAGTGAGACATTAAAAAAAACCCACACAGTGACAAATGTTTGCATCTATTTTATAACTTACTCTGTGAGAGACATCTGTGGCTCATCCAATATAGAAAAGCCAAGACTAGCTCCTATGAGGCTTTTCTCTATATATGTTTCTGTAATGATCGTGCTACAAGCAACGTGAAAAAACCTTCAGTGTCCTGAGTTTCTCTTAGCATTCATCACATAATTTATGAGCACTTTATGAAGAGTTATTTTAGAGCATAGAAACTACTTTACACAGCATCAGCAGCCTGTGTGTTGCTGAAGCTAACAGCACTGGACTAGAAACCCATGTCCCAGACAAATTCCAGCTGGAAGGACAAGGCCACGCTCGAGGCAGAGGTACAACTGCCTATAAAGAGAGATCCAAACAAGATTTAAAGTAGCAAGTGTTGGAGCTGGTAAGAGTGTGGCTGTGACACCCTGGAGTATGGCATAGCTTGGACAGCTGTGCGATTGCCCAGTGCTATAGGCAGGATTTGCAGTGATGCTCTTCCTACACTCTCGTGGAAGCCAGAATAGCTGGTTTAAAGTAGGCAAAGATAACATGGACATAACAGCAGAAATATGTTTAACCTCTGGGCTGATGCATTTTTAAACATAGCTCTTAGCAACTATAAGGCTGCTGGCTGAGATCCTCACAAGTTTTATTGAATTTAAACCATCTTTGGACACAAGAAAGTCTCATGCCTGGTTTATGAAGAGGTACCCAAAGGAAGAAATATTCAGATGGTTGCTCAATGTCCTGGAGGATGTCCTTCAGTGCACTCACTCTACACAGGCTCATGCCTTTACCTCAGTGCCAGCCTCTTGCCCCTGTGAAGTTACTAAGTTGGAGCAGCTGTGGTGGACAGTGGACTCCTCTTGTATGTGAAAAGGGGGATCCTTCTGAGTGTAAACCAATTACTGAGCTGATCCTTGAGGCTCAAATAATGTGGTAGTTTTTTGTGGGTTTTTTTTTTTTCCCCCCAGAGACCAAGCCTCCCAGCACACAGTGCTGGAGTCCATGCTCAGGGTCCTTTTTGCATATTAGGACAATTCCCTTATCACTCCAGCTTGAAAATATGTGATAGGGAGGTTATCTCCAGACTGTTGGCACCTCCTTCCCCACCTTATACTGAGAGTCTGGAAGCTTTCCTGGCTCCATGTGGCTGGGCCAGGGAAGATCTGCAGGAAGACCAGAGACAGAGTATAGCAAAAGAGGAACAACTTGACTGTTTCAGTGTGTCTTTTCCTTATTGAAGCAGATCCAGACTGCCTCTGAGCCAGGCTCCCCAGGAGAGTCATCAGCCTGCTCAGAATGGAGTGGTATAGCACAAGAATCATTTACTTGCTGTCCTCCCACTGTGATAACTTCTGAGTTCTATCAGGAAACCATGCACTAGGTGATGTAAATGGCTTCCAGTGCAGCATCTGTTTCTTTGCAGCCTGTCTTCTCTTGGGTTGAACAGTGCTGAGGCAGGTCACACACCACTGAGCTGGGCTGGCTCTGCAACTTCTCCGCTCCGATGGAAGCGCATTTACTAGATAAACTGACAGGCATCCCCATCTAATCTGTCCCAGTGGAAAACAGATAGTATTTTTCACTCTGCTGCATTCATTTGAAGCCCTTTTTTCTTTTTTCTGTTAATGTAAACATTGATTTTGCCTAACTAATGTAAGTGGCCTAATTACAGCCTGTTTCTGAATAGGTTTAGAATTGCTGGTCTTTCCAGGCTGCTCATGAAGCAGCAGTGTATTGAAACATTTGTTCTGCTTGGTTCATTTTATTCAGTATCTCAAAGGAAATTTCACAGATAAAAAGTGCTGTGACAACAGTAGTAAGATGTCCACTCTTGATTCTCATTACTCTCCATGGTTATATTTAAGCATTATTAGGCATGATTAAGTGCATGATCAATACACAGACCTGTTTTTATCCACTGCACTTAACATTCAGTGATGGTGGCTGTCATGTGTACCTCACAATGTGTGTAATGTGATGGAAATCAATTGAAAGGTGAAAACCCAGGCTGGTATGTTAAATACTATCTGAAAAGGGCACTAGTTCTTCCTCAGGATCTTATTCATTGCACAACAAAAGGAAACCCACACAGACACAGGCTGAACCATTCATTTGGCAGTTTTTATTTTTTCCCCTAAGGGAAACTAAAGAATATTTTTAAACTGTATACTGTCTACAGTGTTATAAATCCCCCTTTTTATGCCTAAACAATTTGGGGTTTATAGTTCATCATATATGCTACATTCTCTACAGATATTTGCTTACTAATGTGAGGGAAGTTAACCTCGCAGAACTTCTCTGTAATGGGGAAGTTTGTTACTCCCATTTTACAGGTAGGAACACTGGAGGACAAAAAAGTTGAAGACTTTACTCAAGGTCATGCTGGAAATCTGTGGTGCAGGCAGGAGCAGAGTACGAGTTTCAGTGGAAATTTAAAGTGCAAATTACATAGTTCAGAAACATGAGCTAGGGAAACACTGAGAGATCTGCTAATGTGTGTGAGGCACCACAGGATTATGAAGATGTTCTGTGGGACACATTTTTCAAGGCCTTGGCTTGACTTCTTGCTTGTCTCAAGTTGCCTGAAAACCAGCAAATTGCCATCTTGAAGGACACCATAATGTCCTGAAGATATGGGGAGCATCCACTTCCAGCACAACCAGTAGTGCAGCTGCAGTTTCCAGGGTAGCTGCACCTCATCAGCTTCCTTGTGGGACTTGGAGAAAAGATCTGTGGTGTGGCCCTTTTCAGTGCGATAAGAAAGGAAACAAGTCAGTCCTGGCACCCTACTGAAGCCAAGGTTTTGAATGCAGAGATCATCATCTACAAAGTAAGGCAAAGTAATCTTTTCTGCAAGGTACTGTCTTGAAGTGGGACTTAAAGTATTTGGTTTTCATTTTTTCTTTTTTTAACTTCTGAAGTGTTTACAACTGTTCTGTGAAATGGGACACTTTATGAAGTAGGCAACTTCCAGACTTGTGCTCAACCAGTTTCTTTTCCAAACTCCCCTCTACTGCTTTTCCTCCTTCCTAACCTGGGAAGTTAAGTTTCTGAGGCAAGAGTTCATCTACCCAACACACTGTCAAGCAAGCCTTTTTCTTAACTGCTAACAAACTGACAAACACCTCCTGACATGCTATAGGTGTTGTTCCTTCCAGATCACTTTCCCTTTTTTCCTATATTTTTATTACAACTTCTCTTCTTTAGTACATGCTCTGTCCTGAGAATTACAGTAATTCCTGTTTAGTCCTGTTTGTATACCTGGAAATCGACACTTCTCCATGTCTGCAAGCAATTTATCAGTTCCAAGATGTGTGCAATCCACTGTGCACGCATTGTAGTCAATTGAAAGATGAACTATGGTGTTTTGTCTGAATTTCCCAGACATTTGTCTTCTTGGCAGGTTATCTGTAAAAATTAATGTCTTTCAGGCAGAGTTATTAGATCTGACAATGTACTGAAAATAAGTGACATCAGATATCATGAAGACTGTGAGAGACAGAGTAATGCCACATCCACAGACTAATGCCACCAAATAGGTCTGCAAGGAGTATGTATGGCCTTGACTAGTTATCACGTTAGGCTTTGAAAAAATCATTGGTGCTGACATGTTTGGTGTTTGTAGAGAAAGGCTTATAATTTCTCTGGCCACATTCAATCAGTGGGGGGAAAAAAAAAAGTGTCATTTCCCTATGCCTGGAAATGCAAATGCTTGAAGAAAAGTGCATTCAACCAGACCTGCACATAAACAACATTCACTGACTGTGACCTTGGGGGGTATCTAGAAAATCTATGGCAGAATCCCCGCTTCCCTACTCAGATGTTCAGAGCACTCATTCCTCCTTCTTTTCCTCTGAGCCTTGCTGCTAGCAAATGACCCCAAGACATACGTTTCATATTTGCATGGCTATAACTTTTCAAGTGCATGAAACTTAACAAAACAAAAAGAAATAATAAAGAAAAAAAATGATGGCAGATGGTCTAATAGGACAAAGCTGAATATGAGGATTAACCAGACCATAATAAAAGCTGTCATTACAGGTTGTCATCGTTGGCGAGTTATTTATTAGCTCTAAACAAACAGTGTTCCCTTCAGATACCAAATGTCAAACGTTTTAATATGTAGAAACCAAGTCTTCCTCTTCCAGCTGCTCCCATTTTGTCCTGCCAGCTGTACTGTGTCATCTTCTAAGACCTGCCAAAGAGCCTAACATTAACATACCTTATTATGCACATTATTTTGCCAAAAGAGGCCAGATGAGGCCAAATCATTCTGATAATAAGCACTGCAGTCATTAAATACTATTATGCATGCTACTGTTGATCCTAAAACCTTCATGGAATACTAATGAGAGCATCCCTAGCATTTGCTGCACGTAGTCTGGGGCAAATGAGTTTGGAACTTACTAGATCTGTCCACAGGCTGAAGGGATTTGTTACTATATTGGTCACTTCTGTAATCCACGGGGATAAAAATAAAGAGGTGTCTGATACGCAAAAGATATTCCAATTCCATCTAGATTTCTTTCTCTTTTACACCATTTGGCTAAAGGAATAATGGTTTGGAGGTTTGATTTGGATCCTTAGTTGTAAAGAAAGGGAGGACAAGTGAAGGAATTCCCTGAGGATGATCCAAACATTTTATTCCTTTTTTGAAACCCTCTTTTAAGGTCAGATTGAAATGAAAATGTCATTGTGAAATGAGCAGCTGAAAATGCCATTGTGAAAACAGAATTTTAAATTCTCTCAATGCTTCTCCCCACCCCACCCCCTTCTTTTTTTAACTGAAGCAATGTGTGAGATTTTGACCTGAAGTTGTGAATAGCTTCAGTTAACCTAGAACTACATTTTTATATTACCTTATTGCTTGGACAAAAATAGTCAACTGCTCTAAGTGTTCTGACTTTTGAGGGAGAGTATTTGATGTTTATCTTGATGTTTTAAGGATCCTTCCACTCAGTGTTTGAACAGTTATTGGAATATTCTGATTTGCTTTCTTAACTTATTTATATTTTTTTAAAAAATCAATTGTTTTTCCTTTTCACATCCATTGTCTGCAAGTCTTTTAACACTCTTTATGTAGTGTGATTTCAACATGGCGTTAACACACAAAAATGGTTGTGGAAAGTGCCATACACTCTCAGTTTGTAACATGGCCATAAATTCAAGCCTTCTATCTGTTATGGGTGGCCTCTTCTCAGATATCTAAAGGTTAAAGCCTCATTTGGTGTGATTAACTATTAAGAATTTGAGACAGCTCACACCCTTTACCAGGGATCAGTGAAAGCAGAGGTGGAAAATTATTGTGATCTTTTTTTTTGCTGCATCACAGAGAGAAAGCGAAAAAGAACATCCAAAGGGGAAATATTTTTGAGTCATAACACTGGGCTGAGAAGAGATTACAGGCCGGTTGAAAAGAGAGTTTATGCCCCTAGGGGTGCAAAATCTTACTCTTTTAAGAATGTGCTGTTTGCTTTCTCTCCCCACAAGGAAATACAAAATTATGTGGGAAAGAAAGAGAGTGGACGCACAGGTAGATGGGTGTTCTGCCTGACAGACATCAGGGGGTTTTACTCTGGCCCCACAGTGATCTAGAAACAGCATTGCAGGTGACTCTTCTAGGCTGCAGGGAAGGTGAGGACTTTGCAGGGAAGCTTGCCAGAGCACAGTATTCTCAACCTGTCCATAGAAAGCTGGTGCATACTGGGGTAACCCATGTAATCTGGAAGGTAGAGCTCCCCAGTAACACTGAGCAGAGACCCTGAAGGAAATCATGGACTGGGAGCCAATTATGGTATTTGACAAACTGGGGTAAATGTCTGTGCCTGGTATAGTGTGCAACCACTCAAAGCTCAGCTCAAACACCACAAACACAGACTCTGAACAACATACCTCTTCCTCTTAGCTGCACTCTATTTAAATTTTGTTTGTTTGTTTTGGTTTTTTTGGTGTATTTCATTCAGATTTCTCATCTTTCAGTACTTGAGCAGCCACTAACTTGTTTTCCATGACCCTTCTGTGAAGTTGTCTCTTTAAGTATTTTATTTCAGTTCATGTCCATCCCAGAAGCTATGCCTGGGGCTGTTTCTGGCCTATAAAAAAATGTGCATGATTGGACAAGTCAAGGTTTATCTATACATTTCATGATCTTCTTTACATTCAAAGGGTCTGTGAATGGGACAAAATTTGCAGTGATATAGGATCAAGCCAGAGAGGCTTTTAAGAGTCTCAATGACAGTGCAGCTCCCTGCTGCCATAATACTGGAATACCAAACAGCCTTATGAAAACATCTGCTTGCCATTGCTCTGCTTTGGCAAAGCTGAAGGTTTTAATCATACTTTACTGCAAGCCTTTCCACATGTGTGCTTGTATGCTCAGTGTAAGTGTGGTTATTCATATATTTTTGTAACAAAAAAAGGGTAAAATCTAGTGTTTTTCTTTTCTCATATAAACCATCTACGGTCTGGTCTCCATCCAGAACTCAGGACTCATTTTCACAGGAGGCAGCTCTTTTTAATCAAGTTTTTACTGCATTTGTTCCACTATTGCTTGCATCACCTAGGAAAGCTGTGATGACTCCCCAAAGCACATGGCCGCAGTAGTTGACAGTGGTGGGAGGATGGAGGGGTGGAGAGGGAATTTTACAAGCTGAGTTCTGTGCTGGTGGGAGAAGGAGGTTTCCAAGCATGATACCTCCGGGTGGTGACGGGAAACGGGTGAGAGACCTGCTCTTCCTCCTCCAAGGCACTGGCTACCCCAGGGACATGTGGCTGCACTGAACGACAGGGTGTGTACAACTTGTGGGTAAGGCAGGTTGCAGTGCCATATGAGACAGAGCCAGCACTGCAGCTAACACTCCCCTCCAGCAGAACTCCAGATGCAGGGTTTAGCCCACATGAGGCTCCTCTGCTTTTTAGCTCCTTCACGACCCCTTGCTGCCACAGATGAGCTTCTCTAGTACCCAGAGGAGCCTGACTGTAGGTAGTTCAGGTGGACATGGAATAGCTGTACAGCAGCATCGGTGCAGCTCTTGTTTTTGAAGGGCTGTGAATTCCCAGCTCCTCTTTGGGGCAAGAAAATGTGGTGAAACCTCCAATTTGTGGGAAGTGCTGTGGGAGACAAGGGCAGGAGTGTATCATGCATTCCCTGCAAGGCTGGGTCTGCCAGTGCAGTTAAGGAGCTGTCACTAGGTGAGCAGCCTGTCAACCTGGCATTCCTTGCCATTGTCCTTGTGAGGAGCAGTGTTCTCCCAGAGCCTCCAGAGTCATCCTGCTGGTGCCTTCCTGCGCAGTCAGAAAATCTGACCTGAGCCACTGCGCCTCCCCTCTCCTTGGATAGACAGATCTCTGGGAAGGATGTGACACCTCTTTGCAGGTAATCACTCTCTCTTCAAGCTTCCAAACCCACCATTTTGGTTGAAATTTGAAGTTTTAGCTAAAGATATATAATTTTCATTATCATGTTGGGAAAAAATACATTTCTTGATTATATATTCTTTCTATATGTCATTGTGACTGGCAAGTAATTTCTTTATCAGTAGTTAACAAAACTGAAAGATGTAATCAGCAACCTAAAAACTTATAAAAAGTTGCTTTCTGCTTCTGTTTCTAATAATGACTGTTAACCAACTTATTGAAAGCTTTTCACAGAACATAGAATGGCTTGAATTGGAAGACACCTTAAAAATTATGTAGTTCCAACCCCTGTTGGGCAGGGACACCTCCCATTAGACCCAGTTGCTCAAAGCCTAATCCAGATTGGTTTTAATCACTTCCAGGGATGAGATATCCATAATTTCTCTGGGCAGCTCATTCCAGTGTCTCACCACCCTCACTGTGAAGTTCAGTAAACTTCAGTAAAGACGTTCAGCTTGCGTCCTCTGGATTACATATCTTCAATATATTTTTGTGATCCAGGCCTCTAAACAAAGTTCTCTAAAGGAAATTGCAGAATTCCTCCTGACTTATTTTTAGATTAGCCAGAAAGATCAGATCAGAACAGCTCTTAGAGATGGTATTGTAGCACACACAGAGTGGTATAAAGCAAATTTTTATGTTAATCCAGTCCTTCTGCTTAAAGAAAAAATTTCTGTGTGAGCAGGACCATTTTGCAGAAGCTCATCTGATGGTATTAGAATTCTGTGACAATTTGAAAAAAATACGAGCAAGAATTTTGCTTCAGCTAGTCTGCAGTCTAAAAAAATCTTGCCATAAACCAGGGACCTGCATTTTTTTCAACAGACAAAAGGCTACAGATTATAACATACCTTATCAATGCTATACCCCAGCTGTTGCAAATTGTGTGCCCTAGTTTTCATAAAAGGATTTGTGGAAAGTCCCTGTTAAAATAAACCAAACAACTTCTTAGGTAACATTTTCTGTCACCAAAAAGAAATAAACAGAGAGTACATGCCTAAAATCAGTCAGAAGAAAGGGCCAAAGTATTTTGAGATTGTCTGGGTTCCCAGTCTAAGTAAGGGAATGACTTTAATTAAATTCAGTCAAGTCTCAGCTGTTCTTATGTGGTTCACTTCAGTTGTACATCTCACATCTTTGAACATCTCTCCTCAATCGCACACAGTCAACTTTGTTTATAGCCTAGGGAAGGATCAAATGGCTTCCACTGGGGGGAAGGGAAAGGCATTTTCTTCATAGTGATCCTTGCCTACAGAGGAAGCCTTAGAATGTCAGAAAAGAGGGTGCAATATGCTCAGCATATGTCTGTGCTTCCTCCCAGTGAGCAAGATTAATCACCTGTTTTCTCTAGCAGGGAGATGTTTAAATCCTCTCTGGTCATTAGGAATAGGGACCAGCTTTCTTATTATAGTGTATATGAGTAATAATCCCTACAAGAACAGTAGCATATGCAGTTGATGCCTCAGACTGGCCACTGGTGCAGACAGAAAGGATCTTGAGGAAAGGTCTATTTTTCATGAATAATGCAAAGTACAGTGTTTGCAGTTCTAGTTAACTCAAGATCCAGGGTAGGAAGGCTGGTCCATTCTAAAGGGGTCACACTTCCTCCCTGAAGATACTAATGATGTGGCTGGAAGACCACTGCAGACATGGGAAAAGGAATTGTGTCATCTCAGAGAACCAATCTGTTTTATAAATTCGTGTGATCAGGGCCTGGAGAGGAGCAGGACAGGCAGCATATCTTCCAGGGAGGTGGGCATTAAAAAACACGTAGAGCAAAACACATATGTATGGACTTCAGTGAAACCCTGTTCAAGAAAGCATTCTCAGTATAGAATAACAGCAACAATTCTGTGGTTAAATCTTGCTAAAAGCCAAGTTTCTGTCTGAAACTTCACGGAATAAGTGCAGTTTGCAAATCAGGCCTCAAAGTTAAGGAAAACATTGCTGTATAACCTCAAGAAGGGCTAGGGAGGCTTCACTGTAAATCAGATATTTACAATTCTTTTTCTGATGACAACACCCACCAGCCTTAACTGGAACGTATTTGTGCTGGGACACTGCAAATAGGATAAGAAACTGCTCCTCCACAAAATTTGCAAGATGAGTATAAGCCAAGCCAGTGAAGGGCAGATAGAGCCCAAGGAAACCATAATATCAGGTCAACCCAAAATTATTTTTCTGATGGATAGTTTGATTCTTCAGGCAATTTGTTCATTCTGACAAACTGCAAATATTTCAGAAGGCAACATACATCATTCTGTGATAGAGTCAGGAATTCCTCTCAGCTCAATTCAATGTTTAGTTTGAAACAACTTCTTTTAAAATTGTCATAAAAAGAGGAACATAATTCTTCTCTTGCCAGGCAAGAGCAGAAAAAAGTACTACTTTGAAAAGTCAAAATGGTTTAAACCGTGTGGTAGTTTTAGGCTGTGCCTAGGAAAATTTTCCACAGACTGAGCAGGAAAGTGGTAAAATGTAAATAAATTACCATTGGATGTAAAAGCGAAAATAATGATAAGGTCTAAATAATCCCATTGGTCTGGTAACTAACATAAAGTTAATTGTGTAAACTAACTTTTTTTTTGTTTCCTCCCTCTAGCAGATACTAGCTGTTGCTTCTGCTAGCTGTTGCTGACCTTGGCTACGTTTCTTTGTGGTGGCTAAGAACTAACAAGCTACTCTTTGCTCTTCTCTCTCTCTCTTTTACCTTGTATAGGGTGGGGGAAGGGAGCAGGGAGAGGGAAGCTATTAATAGACCCTGGTTTTATCCAGGGGGGTTCTTGACTTGTTTATAAATTGTAAATATATATAAATGTTGTATATTTTGTACATATTCATTGTATTTCATATTTCTAGATTGTGGTTTTGCTTGTAAATATAGCTTCATTTGCTTCCACTGAGCTAGTCTGGCAATTTTATTTTGCAGGGTAATTTCAATCCACCACGAACAGTTTTTACCATCAGCCTTTCTTGATATACAAGTTGATTGGTAATGTGGGGGCAAATGTTTCACTTGTGCAGGCAGTCATGCTTGCACTGAGGTGAAGGAGAATACATAACTCAGGGTAGGTCAGGATCCTTAGAGCCTGACAGGTTCATCATTCATTTTTGTGTGAACAAGAAATAAAAACTATCCAAAAAGCACCCTGTGTACTCAATATCACAGTTTGCTTGCGATCAGGGCAAGAAGTGGGGAGTTGAGTGCAAAAGAGAAATTGTTGTTCTAAACTCAAATTGAACTGAAGTAGTTCAACAAATGAACATTAGTAAAGCATCCTGGGAATTAAAGTATGGAAGGATTTATCTGGGAAGCAAGCAGTTAGAGCAAACTTTAAAGAAAGACCCTTGACTTCTTAAAATTTGTGATTTAAAGTGTCTCTTATTGTCTCTAACTCTCTTATCTCTGGAAGCAGAGATGGTTGCTGGGGAAAGAGTACATTTTACCAACCCTGTTCTGTGCATACCTTCTCTAAACCCCTGTGAACATCCACTCCTGGCAAGGTGAGCTAGCAGAGAGCATGTATATATGGATATACAGCTGCTCTTTTGCCCCTTCTCAGAAACATGGATGTGGTGGGTATCAGGACAGTTCTTTGATCACACTGCTTTCATACATCGAAAGTCTATACGCTCACTCCGACAGCTTGACAGCTTTTCTCTTGTTCATTCTCTTGTTCAATTATTCAATGCCTAAGTGCTGATTTGAGTGAAAAACTTCCTCAACTCTTGAAGTATTTCACTGTGGTTAGAAAAAAAGGAAGATAGACACCACTAGTCCATGAGGTCTTTGGAATCAGGTTCCTGTTGATGCATTTATAACATAACAGAGCATGCTGTTCACATCAGCAACTTCTTATAATACCTACTAATCATTTTAATCCTTTGTAAAATATGCAAGGGAGTATCATGTACATAATGTATGACCTAGGTTGTTTAAGTGTTAGGAACTGTATTTCCATAGCTTTAAGATCTTAGGAAATCCATTTCCTACAAGGAGAATAAAATAAATCTTTACCCTGACTAATTCCATCTTCCATAATGTCTCTGCCTGTCACTGAAACACTCCTTGCATTGCCTTGGCCTGAGTATAGGAGGTGGTAAATTTCTTGCAGCACCTCGAATCATGTTTAAAGTTCTTCAGCGGTATAGAAATATTCCTTATTGATTTATGCAAAGTAAACATTCTAGGTTCTTTCAGAATAATTCAGAGAATTATTCCACTTTTAAAAAACATTTCTTTTTGAAGTTGAAAAGTTTAATTGTAGCCCCAAGCACAACAGTTGTGGAAAAGCCTGAGGCTGAAACTGTACTGCCTTTGGATCTCGGATAGCCAATTTTATACACATGATGTTTTCCTTTCACCAAGCTGGGGAGTTAAGGTTATGCAGGTCTATTTTGAAATTAAATAAAATATTGTGCTTCTACAGCTTGTCAGTTTATGGATACTTAGATAAATGCATAGGCAGTGCTTCAGATTAATACCTTTATTATAAATCTGGGTATTTTAACTTTGAAAAATAGTCTATCTGGAAAAATCTCTTTTGGTGAGGTGTCTCTGGTCATTGACTAGACAGTATTTAAAGATGTGGTGGTTCATTTTTCAGTGAGGACAGCATGACCTTACCCCTCTGACCTGTATTTATTCCCTCCATAAAATCAACCCTGATGTTAAGGGCCCTGAACACTGCTAAGCACATAATGGCTGCTCTGTTTGCCTACAAAGTCACTGCCCTCAGCACTTCCAATTTGCACTATATAAAGTGCCACAGCCCAGTGACTCATAAAACTCAGTTTTAGTGGAATTTGGGGTGGGAGGGGCGTAAGCCTCAAACACCATCAAGCTGTTGCACTTGGGCTATACCCTGGGGTTCACTGCAGGGAAAGTGCTTCCTTGCAGGGCCAAGGACATCCAATGGACCCTGGGTGCTGGGGAGCTGGCAGCATTCCAGGCTGCAATGGAAGGTCTAGGTATCTGCACAGTCACTTGTCCTGCCAGCTGTTTGTAGTCAATGGTTTCTCCACTAGGGTGCTTTCTGGAGAGCATTGGATTTGGTCCTTTTTGCTGCCATCTCTGCAGCCCTCTCCTGTCTTGGCAGCTGGAGTGGCCTGAAGGGGCCTCCACTGCTGTGCTGTGGCACCTGAGCCCAGCTGCCTGTCAGTCCCATGTTGGGTGCCCATGGTCCTGTGGCTACTCTGGCTGCCTTTGAGCCCATGGTGGGCAAGCAGTGCCTGCTGTGTGGGAAGGATCAGGCAAAACCTCCTCGGGTGCTCCCTCCCATGAGGCAAAGGATGCAGGCCCTGCAGAGCCACCAGGCCCAGTGTGCCATTGCCTGTCACAGCAGAGGTTACCTGCCATCTACATTCAAGGAGGAGGACTAGGTTCATGGTCCTGCCCCTTTCCTTCCCCAGGGCCAGGCATTCAGCTCCATAGTCCCAGGGGCAAGTGCAGGGAGAGAAAACACGGGCTAAGGCCATCAAAGATGGTGCACTGCTCAGTGAGGCTGGCTGTGTGCTGCTTGCATGCAGATTTTCTACCTCCTGGAGTCAAGGTGTGGTCAGTCAGAATGGCTGGTGAGGCAGCTCCCTGGCACCCAGGGCCATGCATCTGCCTGGCCCTCACAGTAGTGACAAACTAATTTCTACCCAGACAGGAGCACACAACTTGCACAGTAACTACAAACCTGTGTGCCCAGTGAGCTGGAGGCATTGTCGCACATAGCATTGGGTCCCTGAAGGACATAGTAACAGCAACCTGAAATCACTTACTTTCCTTGGGAACATTTGAAATTAAAATGTTAGCTTATGCTAGCTGCATTCATAATTGATTTATTTTTTGTTTGTTTGTTTCTTTGTTTGAGGAAGCCTTTGTATCTCCCCTGCCAGGGCTCTGGATTCTGTTGGAGAACAAACCCCTGTGTCAGGCTTCCACTCCTTGAGAAAGATCCTTCCCAGCTGCCCACAGGGATGCAGTGGCAGGCAGGCTGCCACAGCTCCCTGCCATGCACAACTGGCCTCAGAAAGGCCACAGATCCCTGCCATGCGCAACTGGCCTCACTGGGCAGGCAGAAAAGGTCAAGCAGATTGTGACAGTTCTCGGACATACTGTTCCTGAAGCTATCGCTGTTTTCCAGGCCCTGAACTCATGGACAAAAGGCCAAGAACAGATCATTGTCATGTCTGTGCCACAGTCCAAGGCAGCCTGTGTCTAATATGCTACAAAAATGAATCCAGAGCCAATATTACACTAACCTGCCAGTCAGCTGGCCTTTAGATTTCACAGGAAACCCTGCAATTTAAAAATTAATTTTCACTCCAGATCAATAGTAAACTCCAGGTTTCATAACTGTCAGGGAATTTAAGTCTTATAAAGATATTTTTCAAGATTAATTTTGAGACCATCGATACAGCACAGTTAACATGATTTCTATCATTTATTACCAGGAGGAATCTTGGATGTATTAATTTAATGGTGCACTGTTTGTTTAAAAAGTTGCAGTCTGACATTTTTAGATTTCTTCCATCGTGTTTCCTCTTCATGCAAAATTAATGGCATAATATTGTAAAACCCAGGTGTGTAATTCTCTGCAAATGAGAGCTCATATATTTCAGTGTATAGGTAGTATTTTTGTATATGGAAAATCAATTGAATTCCCTACAGAAAGTTTCTAGATTTACCATCTATACTTACTGTCTGTGAAGATAATTCTTTGGGAACCAAGTATTTTGTAATGCATTGCAGGAATGCAGTCTTAAGTCCTTACTCAGACAGAACTGTTGCTGATTGCAGAGTCTGGCTCTAGGCAAGCATGATACACGGAAACCACATGCTCAAAAATGTGCAAGTGGTTCTACAGGAATTATCAGGATTTACTACACGTATTTGCCCAAGCTGATAAAGGGCTACATTGTCAAACCCGACTTTAAGTGTCAAAATCTTTTGTGTCTACTAATTCACTTTGTATGTACACACCAACATTTTACAGTGTTGTAGTTTCTCCTGCCTACTATAAATCTCTTTAGAAGGGATCAGGTTATACGCACTGAGAATACATAAAGCTTATTGAAATCCTGGCCCTGGTAAAATGAGAGGGAGTTTTGCCTTTGGCTTCTGGAAGTCCAAGATTTTACCCACAAAGTTTAAAGATCAAAAATATTAGACATGTTTTTCCTCTTCTTACTGGTATTTAGAGTTCTACTGCACTTTTTGATTATTTGATTATTTTTTTAAAATATTGTATCACGTTGCCTCAAGAGAAAGAAAAGACAGTGCTCTAAAGTGAAATAGAATCCTTTTCTTCAACAGAAATTGCACTTTGCCCTGAGCTTAATGGTTTGCTGATTCTGAGAAGAAGCAGGTTCTGGGCAAATTTTATACAGTAGTAGATGCAGAGTGATACCTCTACGTACACACTAACACACATAAAGAAATTACTTTCTAGTACCTTTTAGCTAATTCATCTGGCTTTTAGAGCAGTAGAACAAAACTAAAATAAAAGTTATGTCAATTTAGCTTTCCCACAAACTCCTTTCAGTCTACCCATTGTGTATTTTTGTCCATTTGCTCCTGTTTTCCATGCAGAAGCCCAGACTTGAAAATTATTTTTTTTTGTCAGTCCTCACCTTGGGAAGACGCTAAGTCCTCAGTCACAAGATCAGGCATCTTTATCATCTGTGTACAACTAAAAAACCTCCAGGCAGATCACTCAACATAACTAACTTTGATGTTATGCTCATCCTGAATTGCTGTTATATGTAAATAATTGTATTCACTCTAGGAATACATCTTCAACAGAAAATCAATTGAATTCTTACATAATTATGTTGTCTGTCTGGGTAAAAAAGCCTCTGACTCAAGTTAGTCAGAATGCAGACTGAAAGAGCTGGCTTATCTTAGATGAGAGGCTGAGACAAGGTCAGATCTTAATTCTGTCAAGATAAGAAATATGGTAGCTTGGCTGTAGTGGTAGAGGCAAGCTCACAAAGTTCTATTTGGTCTCCATTTCCCCTTTATGGGCCACATTTTTGCAGTGGGCCTGAGGGAAATGCAACTTCTTCCCCAGACACTAGACAGCTAATGTAGAACCACCCAAATCAATGTAGGACCTCACAGCTCTGCTCCTGGGGTGCTCGTCTTGCATTAGAGATGTATAGCCACACACCAGAGGAAATGGATTCTTGGCTGGCTAAGATGTATGCTGCTTACTCCAGAGCTGAATCTTGCCTTTCCTGTTTCAGATGTTTGCATTCCCCTAAATCCCTTCTTCTGTCAGTAGAAATCCCTGGCTGCCCATCCTGACAGGCACACTGCAGCCATAGTTATATTCATTTTGTTGCTAGTCCATCTGTACCTATTGTACTAGACGAAAAGGAGTATTTCTGAGACCATAAGCAGCCTCAGAAGCAATTTCCTTGGAGACAGTGGCACTATTGGCTTATTTCAAAGACATCTCCATAGTCTTCATTCCTCATAAAAGTGTCTGAAAACATTACTGGGCAGGGATAATCTGGACAGACTTTGGAGGGTTTTGTCTACTTCTGACTCTTTGTTAGAGTGTGATCTACAAGACCCTGCTGAGGCAGTGAAGATCACTTCTTTTACCTCTTGGTGGGAGAATGCTTTCTGTAACAGATACACCACCCATCAACAAAGTAGTGTCCTTCCTATTTTATTCCCTTTGTCCTTGAATTAACTCTCACAGAGAGGCTGCAGCTACTTTAAAGACTAGACACTGCAGGACTGTGACTTCCAAGGATGTGTGCTCTGAAAATGAAAAAATTATTCATTTACTTGTTATCAGCCCAGCCTAAATGGGAACTTGATTACTGAGATCTTAAAATAACTCTCTTTATTTGCATTCCCTTTGCCTGTAGAGATCATTTGGGCCCATGTGTAGTACTGATTGGTGTTAAAATTTCCATTTTGTTTTTAAGAACAAGAGGTCTCACATGCTTAAAACTACCTCTCTCTTTTTCATTAAACCAACTGACAACTGACAACTTTGTCAATGTTTTAAAAAAATACCATGAAGTTCACAGCAGGTTTATGTGTGGAAAAACTTTACTTTTCTCAGAGAGCCAGCTGGACCAAAGCCATGTCAAAAACCTCCTGTAAGGAAGACACAACTAGATAACGAGAGAATAATTTTTCAATGACCTTTTCTGCATTAGAAGCAGCTTCACAGTGCTGCTGGCTCTGACTGCTCGCTGATCTGGGCTCTGCAAGGTCAAAGCTGTAACAGGCTTGAAACAACTTCCATGAGGGTATTTCTATAGGTGTATAGAGCTGGATGCAGCTGTTTTGTGGAGGGAGAGCAGGGGGCATTCAGGAGTTACATGGACACTACCACACCATGCATCTGGGTGTGTGTGTGTGGTAGTAGATGTGGCTAATGGATAGGATAGTTGGGCCCCCCTCCTATTGAGTACATTTCTCCCTGCTTCACTTTGTACACACTCTTTCTCTCCTGTCAGTGTGTGTAGCAATGATCCAATGAACTGAGATTATGAGCCTGGATTTCATCCCTGCTCCAAACATTGTCTGCTGTGCAGCTGCATCCTACCATGAGACATTTATGCTGCATGTAGGTTTACTCCAGAGACCGTCACAGTCAATGGGAGACTTTCCAGCAATGTTTATGAGCTTCTAATCATCCACAGGGTGAAAAGCAGAACTCATGACCTGAGGGTGATGCAGTGCTGTTGTATCTTCTGCCCATGGCCATGTCATTACAGGAAAACATACCTCGTTACCTTACTCCAGTGGGTAGCTTGCTGAAGAACAGTGAAAGATGAGGCCACCGCTTTGTGCAGGACACCTAAACAGTACATTTTGTGCTTTGGCTGGGTCTTACAGCACAGGCAAATCTGAAGCATAACACTGGTTTCCAGCTAGCTAAGCGAGGAACATATCCTTCCTCTGAATGACCTCCTCGGACTGGTATTTGAATCACACTGGGGAAAGAATGCTAGTTAAAACTTGCAGGGGAAAATGAAAATAAAAGTGTGATGTAATGTATGTGCTGACTGGACTTATTCCTCCTTGGCTTTTCCTCACAGGAATCAGCAGCTCAGGGCCTGGAGAGACTGTATGCTGCAGGTACTATAGGAGTTACCTTTGCAAAACAGCAGTACATGGAGCCTATGGTTTTCTTTTGTCACACAAAAAGAAATTCTACAAGGAGTGGAAGAAAGGACAGTTAGAATGGGGGCATATAAGGAAGCTGCCCGAGCAATCAGAGACCTGGTTAGAAAAGCTAAAGTTCAGTTAGAATTAAATCTAACCAGGGAGATCAAGTGGAACAGCAAAAATTTCTATAGGTATATTAATGATAAAAATAAAACTAGGGAAGTTGTGGGCCCCTGAGAAAGGAAACAGGTGAATTGGTGACAAGGGACATGGAGAAGGCTGAGGTTCCCAATGATTTCTTTACCTCAGTCTTCACTGGCAAGGGCTCCAGCCTCACTCCCAGAATAATGGAAGATAATGGCAGGGACTGGAAGAAGGAACTGCCCATTGTGAGTGAAGATCAGGATTGTGACCATCTGAAGAACCTGAAAGTGTTCAACTCCATGGGACCCGATGAGATACACCCACAGGTGCTGAGGGAACTGGCAGATGAGGTTGCTAAACCACTCTTTATTCCAAAAGTCATGGCAATCTGGAGAGGTCCCCACTGACTGGAAAAGGGGAAACATAACCCCCATTTTCAAAAAGGGAAAGAGGGATGACCCAGGGAACTATAGATTAGTCAGTCTCACCTCTGTGCCTGGTAAGACCAGGGAGCAGATCCTCCTGGAGGCACTGCTGAGGCAGAAGAATAACAAAGAGGTGATTGGGTACAATCAGCATGGCTTCACCAAGGGCAAATCCTGCCTGCCAAACCTGGTGGCTTTCTATGACAAGGTCACAACATAAATAGATGAAGGCTGAGCAGCTGACATCATTTACCTGGACCTGAGCAAAGCCTTCGACACTGTCCCCCATGACATCCTGGTCTCCAAGCTGGTGAAGTCTGGGTTTGATGGGTGGACCACTTGGTGGATAAAGAAATGGCTTGATGGCTGCACTCAAAGGGTGGCTGTCAATGGGTCCATGTCCAAGTGGAGTCCAGTGACAAGTGGAGGACAAGTGACACTCAAGGATCAGTGCTGGGACCAGTCTTGTTCAACATCTTTGTGGGTGACATGGACTGTGGCATTGAGTGCACCCTCAGCAAGTTTGCTGATGACACCAAGCTGTGTGGTGCAGCAGACATGCTGGAGGGAAGGGATGGCATCCAGAGGGACCTTGACAGGCTGGAGAAGTGGGTCCATGACAACCTCATGAGGTTCAACAAGACCAAATTCAAGGTCCTGCATCTGGGCTGGGCAATGACTGGCTTGAGAGCAGCCCTGAAAAAAAGGACTTGGGGGTGCTGGTGGATGAGCCAGCAGCATGCACTTGCAGCCAGAAAGCCAATCACATCCTGGGCTGCATCAAGAGAAGCATGGCCAGCAGGTTGAAAGAGGTGATTCTCCTCATCTGCTCCACTCTGGTAAGACCCCACCTGTAGTACTCCATCTGGAGCCCCTATTACAAGAAGGATCAGGACATGCTGGAGCGTGTCCAGAGAAGGGCCACAAAGATGATCAGAGGGCTGGAGCAGCTCTCTTATGAGGAGAGAGTTGGGGTTATTCAGTCTGGAGAAGAGAAGGCTCCGAGGAGACCTTATTGTGACCTTCCAGTATCTGAAGGGGGCCTACAAGAACGCTGGTGAGGAACTTTTTAGGGTGTCAGGTAATGATAGGACTAGGAGGAATGGAACAAAAATAGAAATGGGTCGATTCAGATTGAATGTTGGGAAGTAGTTCTTCCCCATAAGCGTGGTGAGACACTGGAAGAGGTTGCCCAGGGAGCTGGTGGAAGCCTCATCCCTGGAGGTTTTTAAGGCCAGGCTGGATGTGGTTGTGAGCAACCTGATGCAGTGTGAGGTGTCCCTGCCCATGGCAAGGGGGTTGGAACTGGATGATCCTTGAGGTCCCTTTCAACCCTAACAATTCTATGGCTCTATGATTCTATGATTCTTGGCTGCTTCTCCACTGTTTTCAGCTCTACCCTTGATTATGGTTGTTCTGCCTTTAGTGTGTTACTGTTTCACAGCGCTCCTTGTCGCAGCCCATTTTGGAGCTCGATGTGTAGACTTTCTACGTAGCATCTGTGCTCCTCCAGCAGAGAACACATGCTTAGTCTCCCCTGACTCACTTTCCAGGCCTCATTGCTTGTGAGCAGCAAATGAGGTGGAATCCCAGATTTCTTGGAAGGTTTAGATGGGTGATGTTCTGCTAGGCAGCAGAATCCTAGCAACATTGGGATGAAGAGACGCAAAGCAGGATACACAGTGTGCTCTTAGCTGTGGCATGTGGGCACAGCTGATATCTCCTTCCTTGGGATGGGACTTAGTCAACCACAGTGGGTACCAAGCATTTGGAGAAACTGCAAACCACTACTGAGGCTCAAAGATAATGAGATAATGGAGATTTATAACTTGAATAAGGGTATGTCCTTGTCTTTCATTTAGTATAAAAGGAAAGGGCAGAGAGTCAGCCAGCCAGCTGGCTTCCCTTCAAGGTACAGGACTGTGGCAACCAGAGACACCCAGAGGTGTTGAAGGGCAGCTATACTGCCTGTGTTGCCAGATGAAAGTGAGAGAGGGTCATGTGGTGATCAAGAACAGCATGGTGCTGAAAGCTCTGATTTTTTAGGAAGGCCAAGGTGACCACAGGACTTAAAGGTTTCATCTGCTTCAAGTTGCATCAGGCTGGAACTTAGCAAACAAATATGACAGAACAAAGCATGTACATTTGCAAAGTATTAAGTAGTATCTTCAGAGCAGGACTTGGCTTTGCTTTTACTTGCCATCACAGCTTTGTTTTATAGGACTCTGAAGCATGAGTGTGGGTTGCTTTTGAGGGTCTAACTTCCCTGGTGTTTGAAATGTCAAAAATTTTCCAGTCTGCAAGCAGCAGTCCCAGTCCTCCAGTTCACGATGCATTCGGTTTTAATTCTTCATTGTTGTGTAGCTGTACATCTGGCTGAGCAGAGGGTAAATTTCCACATCAAGACCACACAAAAGCCTGCCATTACATGCCTGTGGAGATGGCACAAGTGCATCATTGCAACCCCAGCACAGTGTCAGTACAAACACACAGGGACAGTATTCTGGACAGGGGGACTGCTTAAAAGACAGAGGAAGTTTTTTTCATGGACATAGCAGATTGGGACATTTGAACTCTGAAATTCAGACACTGTTGCACAAAAAAACAGCATGGGAAGAGATAAAGACTGAAGCAAAAATTCCAGTTACTTTTAATTCTGGTCATAGATGAGTGAGAGGAACTGGTTGGCCTTCCTTCCATAGAGGTATGCTCTGATCCAGAGCAGAGGAAGGGAATTTGAGATCCCTCAAGCAAAGGCAGTGTCAGAGGTGCAGCAAAGGAGATTTCTCTTGCAGGGCTCTGGTTAAGGCCTGCTCAAGCTAATACACAGTTGTTTGTCCTGGACTTTGTTGGGAGTTTCAGTCACTGAACCACAGAAAACAGTTAAGTCTGGTTTAGCCTCAAGTAGTTGGCTTTCAACTCACTGACAGTTTGTGGTGATACCATTTCTTCTCAGGACCAGCTCCCAGGATTGCATTGCTGTTGCTGTTGAAAATGTTATTTTCCCCAAAACCAACAGCAGAGGTCAGAATGGATTTCTTAACATCCAAACCAAGATCCTCAAGTTAATCAAAACTCTACTATTTAAAAAGCCCAGTTAATCTCACTTTTTCACACACCAAAAGATTTCAGGCCAAACTAGTTATCATAGGTGTGAACCTCTTTGTTCATATTAGCTGAAAACAACACTGAGGAAATCTATTTTCTTTCAAAAGTAGAAACTGAATCAAAAACACCCCAAAGCAGTTTGTACTCCATCTGGGATAACCTGAATGAGAAATCTGTTTAGATGTCTGAACAGTGCTTCCCCAGCAATCTCCTTTGCTCTGACAGGAGAGCAATTCCAATTCAGACTGGAAATTCCTTGTATGAAGAGAAAAGCATTTTACAGGCTTGTTTTGAAGCTCACAGCTTCTCTGTATTTCCCACTTCAGCTTATGACCAATTTACAGCTGGAAGGGCTGAGAGCTAAAACCCAGGTAATTCAGCAGGCAATTAAAACCAACTCAATTCCATGTGCTAAATGACTTTCAAAAGTGGGTTACTGAGTAGTGCATGTAGATTTTTATGCCCAGGGGAACATCACTGAGATAATTGCCTTTCCATTTAGAATAAGTGTGTTTTATTCTTTGCTGCTTAACTTGGTGGTTTTTAACAAAACCATCCCCATTAATGTGAGAAAAGAGAGACTGCTCTTTAGGCACAAATGCCTGGAAGGACTCCTTAAACAGGAAGAGAGCATCTGCCACTAATGTTCACTGTTTTGCAGCTGACATTCTGGGGTCTTTTCCAGTCTAAGCAGAGTTCACCTGCATAATTTTGAGACTCTCTGCACATTGCAGCATCTACCAATATTAGACCAGATATGTGGGGCTTGGGGTGGATTTTTTGGTTGGTTTTGGTTTTGTGTTTTTGTTTGTTTGTTTGTTTCCCATTCAGCTAGCTCTGTTAAGCTTCTCTTCAGAATTTTCCACCTAAATCATTGTTCACAATCGTGACTAACACAGCTCATTTTTGTTGCCTGCATATGTTGCCATTTTACGGTTTGTGGGGATTTTTTAGTCATTCATAATACCGTTTTGATTTGAATTAAATCTTTCTGAATGTGCATGTTTAAGTAACCTTCTTCCCTTCCAATTATTGAATGAAATACCTCTGTGTTACTAGGCAAGCCTTCCCAAAATGCAAACATATATAACAAAGGGATGATGTGGCACAGGGAGTGAAAAAGGAAGGTGAAGACTTGGGTGTCTCTAGAAGGGCAATAGCAGAGAGTTGGAAAGAATTAAAAGAGAATGCAGTAAAAAACACCAGATGCAGCTTGGCTTATCACTGGAGATACACTATCTAGAAACTCCTCTGGGAATATTTTTAGTTTGAGAGTTTGCTGAAAGGAGCCTGAAAATTGTAAGCAAAGATTTTGGCTTCTGCTGTAGGATTTCCACTGGGTCCAGTGCAATGGAGTTTTGTCCATCTTTTGTAAACTAACAGGGTTCTGTCACAAATCTTCAATTCCACCATCCGTTTCTCCTCCTAAAAGCAACAGTCAAAGGGGTCCTGCTTGCGGCTGATGGCTCAGATCAGAGGGGCTAACTATATATTGGGGCAAATTCTCAGCTTACTGTGGGAAATTTCATAAGCTCAACGAGGACAGGGCTAGAAGGTACCTCAAGAGGTCAATCTCACAGCTTAAATGCAAGATCGATTGTACTTAATCCTTCATGCCAGATGTTACTTCAGTTTGTTCTGAAAAACTTTCCCTGATGGAGCTTCCTAAGTTTCCCAAGGCAAGCTGCTCTAGAGCTTTGTCCAAAGCTCATAAGAAAGCTTTCCTCAGAACAAATCTAAATGTTCCCTTGAGGCCATTAATGCTTTATCTGTGCCTAAGCACATGAAAGAGCAGTTTATTCTTTCCACTGTGCAGCTACCTTCTACGTATTTGAAGATTGCTGGCATCTTTCCCTTCACTTTTCTTTAGTCTAAGCATTTTTATTTCCTTCAACATTTCCTCACAGGTCTTGTTTCTTAGACCTGGTTCTCATTGCTTTCCTCTGAAATATTCTCCACACCCTTCTTGGAGAACAGTCCATAAAACTAGACAGAGCAGGCCAACCAACATCTTCACAACCAGACCCAACAGAGTGAAACAATTATTTTTGTTCATGTTATGCATAGCATTCCTGTCCATACCTCTCTTAACTGGGTGCTTTCTTCTCAGCGGTTTGTCATTCCTGATACAAGTTCATCCTGTAATCACTAAATCACTCCACTTTTTTATGCAAAACCACTTCACAGCTGATTGTTCTGTCCTGTATCTGAGAGGATGGTCTCTATAGATACACAGAGCAGTGTGGTTGTCTCTAGTGGATCACAACCTATGTTTTTCCAGACCAAGTCCCCAGATGGACAAGAGTAATCTAAATTCCATGACAGTCCTTGAGATGGTTTACAGTCCTACACAGCTTGATAGCTATCTGCATAGCTGTGAAGTGTCTTATCTCTTTCATCAGCCATTAATGAAATTAGTGCATTGCACTGGCTCCAGGAAGCATCCCTGGGGAACCCAGCTCAGTACAATCTCACAGGCTGACAGTGAATGACTGAGAAATATTATCTCATTATCTTCCACTTTCTCTTTTTGCAGAGTTGTGAGTAGATGACAAGGACACTGACTGAGCTCTGGCCTCAGGTTAAGCTAACTGGACAGGACGTGGGAAACTGCTGGATGGGGCATGATAAATTGCTGGACCTGAGAGATAACGATGTGGGAGAAGTCAACAGAAGTTACAGAGAGCACTGTAAGGCATGGCTGGATTTTGCAGGTGGTTAAGGAGGTGCTAAGTGAACAGTGGCCAGAAGTCACAGATAACTGAAGGGAAATACTGGGAAATCTTTAGGGGAGTAGGACTTTGCAAGGCTAACAGTACATAGATTACCATACCCAGGAACACCATATAAAGACAAAATTACCTAGGTACCAGTATCAGAAATATCAAATTTGGTGCAGATGTAACAAAACTGGGCTAAATTAAGTAAAAGTAATTAGGAGTGGAGGGAAGAAATGGAGCAATAAGCAGGAGGATTAAGAGATGGGAAAGCGGAGAATAACATACATGAATCATGCAACCAGGATTGCATGCCAGGAAGTCCTGAGCTTGATTACAGCTCATTAAGGGCAGTGTACCAGACCTATTGTCCTGATCATGCCATACAGGCCCAGCCCAGATGTCTGGTCAGAAGGATGGGGAGAAGGAGGGCTTCTTTCCCTGGCAAATCCAGGAAACATTCAAAGACAGATCAAGCATCCTGGTGTCACTGGGTCCATGCCTATGCTAGTCTGATGGCATTGCTGCCTTTCCAACAACTCCTTCAGAGCTTTTATTTTTGAACTTTTTGAGTTATTTGAGCCTGTTTACAGCATGAGTCCACAAACAGTTTTGTCAATGCAGTAAGGGCATAATGTGGTGTTACTCAGGAATGCAAATGAGAGGCCAGGAAAGGCACCTATTTAAGACAGTGTTGTCACTAAAGCCTCCATTCCATCAAACCTTGGCCTGACAGTAAAAGAAAATTACTTTACACTGTAACCTACTCCCAGCCAAAATTCAGCCACTTCTGAGTTGAAAAGTTCTGTGTTCCTGCCTCTCATTTCCTCTGTCTCCTTTTATTCAGACATTTATTTATCATCAAAACCCAGAAACCTGGGAATTAACTTATTCTTTACACAGTATGTTTTCCTCTTCCAGATCTGCCGTAAAACTAGGAGAGAGTATTTATCAGCAATTAATTTGTCCCCATTCAATTTCTATTTGCATTCTTTCTTCGCATGATAGCTACTTCACTTTTCCCTCTGACATTTTATTAGTCTGAAGTGGGAAACTCTAGCCCCACTAATGTTAGGAGGAATTCAGCTATTGGTTTCACTGAAAATGCAGTTTCAAAGAGTGACCCTACAGACTGCAAAAAGCTGTGCCCAGGCTCTCTGCATGCAGGGGGCTGTCATGCTCATCACACATCACTTTCATTTTCCTCTTATCCATCTCAGAAATAGTCATAAGAATCAGTAACAGACTGGAAAGATGTGAGCCTTGATATTAACTATCTGCTTATATAGTTTCTCTGATGTTGGCTTCAGTTACCCATAACTGTGGGTCATGCTTTCCTGCCAAGTCACTGAGCAACTTCCTCTGTTTAAATAGAATACATAAGCCTTACTCTTTTCCAGAGTTCATGACTGTTTTGTAAAGTGTTTTATGATACAGTTGTTAAAGAATCCACCATCACAGTAACAGCTACAGACAAGGCTTCACTGTGGGCCTGGCTTCAAGCCCATTTAATTGCCTGGAAGTTTTTCCATTGCTATCAGTGGAGACATACATCAAACTGCACCAAACATGTCGCTGTAATAACCACATTGCAGTGTTTTGAAGGACATGTCTAGTTAATGTTTTTCTAGGGAAAAATCAGAGATCATGAACTAACTTATGTACAGAGGATCCACAAAAGGCTCGTGCACCTCTGTGGCCCTTAAAATGTGTGTTGAGTGGATTTTCCGTCTTTGCACACGTTCTCAGCACAGGAGCCCTTTTTAATCATTACACACAAATTCACACAAAAGGACCGAACTTCTTCTCTTTCCCTTTCGTCCATTATTTTCAGAGACTCTGTGCATGTGACACTTAATGTTGACTGTTCATTATTGAAAGGTGAAATGACTTGTGGGGTGTGTGATACATTGTTTTACCACAGTGTTAGGTCAGGTCAGCTAACTATCCCTCAGCTCTGCAGTAATAAAGTAAAGCTGGGCAATACACTCCAATTAGCTCAGGACTGTAGGCACTTCTGCACTTCGGGTTTAGCATGGGGACATGTCCCCATTACCACAGTATCACAGTACATTAGAGGTTGGAAGGGACCTCAAGAGATCATTGAGTCCAACCCCCCTGCCAGAGCAGGATCACTTAGGGTAGTCTGCACAGGAATGCATCCAGGTGGGTTTTGAAAGTCTCCAGAGAAGGAGCAGCCTGTTTCAGTGCTCTGTCACCCTCACCGTAAAGAAGTTTCTCCTGATGTTAAGGTGAAATCTTCTATGTTCAAGTTTGAACCCATTGTTTCTTGTCTTATTAGTGTGCACCACCAAAAAGAAATTGGCCCCCCTTCGCTTGACACCCACCCCTCAGATATTTATAGACATTGATGAGATCCCCTCTCAGTCTTCTCTTCTCAAGATTAAACAGCCCCAGGGATCTCAGTCTCTCTTCATAGGGGAGATGCTCAAGTCCCCTAATCACCCTCATGGCTCTCTGTTGGATTATCTCCAGCAACTCTCTGTCTCTCTTGAACTGGATGCAGTATTCCAGGTGTGGTCTCACCAGGGCAGAATAGAAGAGTAGAAGAACCTCCCTTGATGTTCTGGACACACTTTTCTTGATGCACCCCAGGATACCATTGGCTGTCTTGGCTGCTAGGGCACACTGTTGTCCCATGGAGAACTTTCTGCCCACTAGGACTCCAAGGTCTTTCTCCATGGAGCTGCTTTCCAGCAGATGTCTGTATCCTAAGTGCAGCCATGCCACAGCTTTAGCAGCTGCCTTTCCACAGAGAAAACCTTTCAGTGTAGTTCGTGATGAAAGAAACACCATATTTTTGCATGTCATTGGCTTGCATATGTGCACCATTTCCTTTGAGATTATGCTGGGTGGCATTTAACTCAGCAAGTGAAGCACTTACTGTGTAAAAGAGCGTTTGGGAGATGGTGCCATTGGAGGCAATTAAGGAAAAGGCTGGATCAGCACATTGTATCATGTTGAATAGTGGCACATTAAAATCACAGTACCTTGGGAGGGATGTTAAGAATTCAGAGCAGCTTTTTGATGTCATAATTTTAAGTCTCACAGAATACATTTAGTGTTAGAGGAAAGCACAATCTTTGTCTTAGATCCTTGATGTGACTCAGCTGTTGTGTGACTGGATGAATTGAAGTACATTCATAGTGTTCTTGTCCATGCAGTAGAAGCTGAACAACTAGAGGCACTCAGATGAGATTCATATTGCACTGTAGTGATTGCATGTTCTAGAAACAATCTTACTAAGTCCTCATACAAACAAAGCTTTTCCCCCTCATTCCTTTAGGTTCAAATTTATCCTTTGTAGCCTGACTCCAAGAAGTGACTGCTGCCAGGTGCTGCCGAACAAGGACTGGACAATTTTAGAGCATGCTGGACAAAAGGAAAGCTATTTCTCGGCGTTAGTTTGAAACACCAATTGGCCTAACTTCTGAAGCGTGTGGGGATACAATAAGGAAGAGGCTGCACTTCCATAAATTCCCCTTAACATAGACCTGACACAATTTTTGTTTCCTATATGAATGCAGAGTTTCTTTATCTCCTATTAAAAATGATCATGAAAAAATACTTGTAAACTGAACATTTTAGGTCATTAAAAGGGCAGAAAATATCTCTAGTGGCTGTTAGGGAACTGCAGCTAACGCTGAGCGATCAGTGCCCAGCTACCCTGGTCATCTATTTTCCTAGAACTTCCCTGGGTGTTCTTCCTATGGGAGTATCTGGTTTTTCTGTGGTAATTGTTACTGCCTGGGCCTGAGGGAGTTCAGCAAATTAATTCGATTGCTCTATTTGCCATGTCTCTGTTTTAAAAGCAAACCAGCCTGTATTTCAAAACCCCTTTGTAATGGATAAAAAAAGTAAAGAGAGTGCCTCAAAGTCCCTATTAACATGCCAGTTTAGTTACAGTGTAATTAGCCAGAACCCTTACTCGTTGAAATCCTGTCAGTGAAACTAATGTGCCATTCCCCTTCAGATTACTCCAGCACCTCCATCTACTTGACAGGGATGTTTAGAGACAGAGACCATCTTCCCTTCACACCTTTCAAACTGAAGCCAGGGAACAAAACAGAGATCTGTTAATCACTATGAACCAAGGAATGGAGTAAAATTGGGGGGGGGGGGGAGGGGAGGGGGGAAGTACAAAGCTGTCCTAAACAACCTACATTTGCTCTCCCAGGGTAGAATAGGACCCTTGAGCAGACTCTGCTTTCTCTACTGTAACGCTGCAGGCTGCCACTATCTTCCCTCATTTATGCCAGCGCAGACAGAAGGAGCCCCATTCCAGGCAAGCTTTATCTGCAATTCATTTAGGAAAGAGGCAGGTCCTCTCCTCTGCCCTAATTGAAAACAGACGACCTCCTTCTAATTGTGTGCTCTAACTGGTTTGCATGTACTAACAGAGGAAATTGGAGAGGAACAGGGTTCTGAATTGTCATTAATTTCCCATACTCAGAGGTCCATACTTTGGGAATGGAGGCTGTTTATAGATATGGTTTTTATTGTTCTGTTTCCTTTATGCAGAAAGTGGACCTCAGGCAAAATGCAAGCACTGGGAATATTTTTCTCCTCTGATTCTAGGCAAGTATGTAGAAATATACTGTTTTGTTTTGTTTTTCTGAAAGACACTTCATAACCTGGTGGATTTGTTTGTTTGGGGTTTTTTTTTTTTTTTTTTGAGGGGGGGTGGAGGTGTTTTGTGTGTGTGTGTTTTTCTGTGGTTTTGTGTGTGGGTGGGTTTGGGGTTTTTTTAATATAGAAAGCCCTGTGATGCCAAAAGATCACAGAATCACAGAATGTTAGGGGCTGGAAGGGAGCTTGAAAGATCATCTAGTCCAACCCTCCTGCCAGAGCAGGATCACCTATACTGGGTCACACAGGAACTCATCCAGGCAGGTCTGGAATATCTCCAGAGAGGGGGACTCTACAGTCCTCTTGGGCATCCTGTTCCAGTGTTCTGTCACACTCAGAATGAAATAATTCTTCCTCCTGTTTCCATGGAACTTCCTATGCTTCCACTTCCACCCATTGCCCCTTGTCCTGTCATTGGACATCACTGAGAAGAGCCTGGCTCCATCCTCTTGGCACTCACTCTTTATGTATTTATAAACATTAATGAGGTCACCCCTTAGCCTCCTTTTCTCCAAGCTAAAGAGCCCCAGCTCCCTCAGGCTCTCCTCATAAAGAAGATGCTCCACTTCCTTAATCATTCTCGTGGCTCCACGCTTGACTCTCTCAAGCAGTTCCCTGTCCTTCTTGAACTGAAGGGCCCACAACTGGACACAATTTTCTAGATGTGGCCTCACCAGGGCAGACTAGAGAGAGACAGGAGAACCTCTCTCGACCTACTGACCACAACTCTTCTAGTACACCCCAGAATGGCATTGGTCTTCTGGGCCACAAGAGCACATTGCTGGCTCATGGTCGACCTGATGACTGTAAAGTTAATATTGCTCAAAATTTTGCTCCTTTTCCTCAAAATGCCATTTTCATGTTTGGTTCTGTCCACCTGCAAGGAATCCTACAAGAAAGTTGACTATTTTGATTAAAATATTTCAAAGAGGTTGCTTGGGAGCATCACTTTCTGTTGGGAGGTACGGCCAAGGACACCTAGATACCCAGCTGAGTGTTGTAAAAAAGCCCTGCAGACATGGCTGGTCTCTTGCTGCAGAGGTCTTGCAGTCTCAGAGGGGAGCAGAGTGTCTCACAGAGCCTGGAGAGCATTTAGCAAGTCATAAAAATCACATGCTGGGAGCAGCAGAGGGTCTAATTCCTCCAGCCATCAACCCTTGTTTGGGGAAGGTGTCAGGAGCTGGTAACTGCCCCCAAACCCAGGTAAGCAAAGGGTCTCAGCATCTCACCCTATCCCAGCACGTAAATGTTTTAGCATTGCTTCTGCCTTTGTATCTGTTGGTGGGACCACCCTTCACATGTCTTCTGCTCCCCACCAAGGGCTTCCTCAGGCAGGAGCTGCTCTGGCCCCATGGCAATTGTCTTGGAAAACACCCTGTTGTTTCTGTAGGTGGTTCACTTCAAAGCACCTTTAAGAAGTTGAAGGTTTTATTGTCCTTGCACTGTGAAGATACCATCACAACTTCTTTGCTTTCTTCTTTTTTCCTCTTCTCCTGTTACTCTTCTCCATGTTTTTCAAAGACAGGCATTTCCGCCCACTTGAATATGTATGTAAAATGCTGCCCTTCTAAATTTGTCCTACAGCTCCTTTAAAACCACCCCTCTCTCAGTTTAAGTCTGCAAGGGTTCTTAAACATTGATAAGTTTGAACATGAACCTTACAGCATTGGTCAGCTGGCTCCATTCAACCCAAAGGTGTCAGAAATTTCAGGACCAAGAAGTGTACATCCAGTCTGGGTAAGCCCAGGGGGAGCTGAGCCCCAGCAGCTCCTGTGCACAGCCTCGCGTCATGGAGTCTGCTGTATGGAGTCCATATGTGGTCTGCTGGTGTCCCTCCCAGCAGCCTGTGGGCCCCCCTGTTACATTTCCCAGTTTTCCACTGTGGAAAGCACAGGAGGTGGGTGCAGCATATGGACCTAAGCTGTGTTTGTTTACATACCTACGCAGTAAAAACTGTGATTGGAACCCAGCTGCCTTTATGATTTCCTCATGCCACTAATGAGAAAGGCTTCCTTAACTGTGTGCTATTAAATATTATCAAGTCTGAATGAAAAAATAAATTCACAGCTCGTAGATAGGTGTTATGTGCACTTGAGTTAAAGAGATGACAGCATGTCCCGTCCTTTGGACCCAAATCACATCTGGATAAAGAGACATGGCTTTACCAAATTCCTCCTAGCCACTGTTACTACAGACAAACAAGAAGGTTGAAGAAAAAGAGGCTGGACTAATGAGGAAATCTTTCTGCAGTTACTCTAGCCTGAACTTTTATATGCTTATTTCTGGAAGTAAATATGCAGTAGAAAAATGGATTTTTTTTTCCTCCCCCCAAAACTATTTTTACATTACTTTGGTCCAGATCTCTTCCATCTCCAGCTTAAAACCTTCAACAAATAAGCAGGAGCCTGAGGATGAGAAATTCCCTCTTCAGTCAGCAACTTCAGGAGTTTTACATCCCACAGTCATAAGCGTTCTGAATACAAAGTTACATTGAAATAATACAAAACAGCAATAAAACCTCTACTTAGCATTTGTACCTCCAGTGTGCCTGTATCTAGACAGTTCTCTGTCCTGGGAACTTTCACACAGTCAGATAACTTAGAGCTATTTGAAAGTCACCATAGGACTTGGAATCTTGATTCAATACACTGAATGTGCTTAAGCAGAAATAGAAATTACTTTTAATTGCAATCAGGCAAATGTACATACCAAAGTCACTGCAATATGCTAAGGAGTATGCTAATGTCCCCCAGCATCTGCTGATGCAGTGACACCAAGATGGAGAGAAAGACAGAGAGAGATTTTTGGGGCAGGAGGTAAAACACAAAAGACAACATTCTGAACTTCACTGAAGGTAGCAGAAGTTTCCCTCAGCATGTAGTAGTCAGGCCTCAGGATCTGTGGATGTTCTGAGGCTTTCTTCTGGCTCTTTGCTGTAAGTGGTGCAGGGGTTTCCATCTACAAAAAAGCTCTGCTGCAAAGATAGAAGGCATTTCACAGCTCCTCTCACAGCCTTTGTTGTAGTGTCTCTTCTAGGATTCTATTCACCAAATAGAGCGGTTTTGCAATGCACATAACCAAGGTAGACCCTTGGGGAAAACTGCTGCTTACCAGGTGGCATTTCTGGAAGCCAGTGAAGCTGGGACCCTCCTTTCAAGGTTGCCATGGACCACCAAAATGGATGATGCTTGAATTATTACCTGTACTCATTCCAGGTCTGCTAAAGCATGTGAAAAAGAAACATGCCTTCACTGTTATGGTTAACTGCAGAGTTATTGATGGGAATTTGAAAGCAATTTATCAGGTGGGTATTTGGGAAACCAAAAGAGGCAAAAGATTTAAAGCAAGTCTGCTGGATGCTGGCCAATCATGTAGACCAAGAGTTCAAAGTGGGTGGTCTTGGTAAATAGCCAGTTGAAACAGGGCCAGGAGATGGTGTCATCCTTGATTCAAACACATTGATATTTTGGCTTTCTAGTAAGGGTTATTTCTTCTCTTTATTCTGTAATTCAGCACAAATCTCTCTCTCATGTTCTAAAATCTAAGAGATGACCTGTTCCACCCACCAGGTGCAACACCATTGACCAGAAAAATAATAGCAAATTACTAGAAATTATAGACGAAAAACAGGCCAAAACCAAAGCATTGCACCTGCCCAGTTGTCCAACTAGCAGAGCTCTCAGAAAGGTGTATAAAACATTATTGAGAAATCACAAAATAAAGAAGCTTTACATCAGTGGGACCTGCCCCTGCACTGAGCCTTTAAATCCTACCTTAAAAGATTTGCAGGACTGGTGTAAGCAGGGCGTCACCTAAGTTTTAAGATAAGCAGCTTGACATTTCCCTAGCAGTAAGAGGGATTTTTCAAATTTAAAATGTTATTTATTCTTCTTGTTTTCAGTAGGGGTTGGGTTAAGTGCACACAGATTTTGTAGCAGTTCTGAAGAATTGCCAAAATCTGACTCCAGTCAAGTTGAGCTGTGCTCTTCATTATGGTGTTGGAACTGCAGGGCTCTTCCCAACCACAGAGTCCAAGGTGTGCCTCCCACTACTCAATTTTGACAAATACATTTCAAAGATATTCGATGATAAAGCCAAGCTAGGCAACATTGTGGTCCTCATAAACATGATCACCTTCTCTGCCTTGCTTGACTTCACTTGCAACTCAGAGTTTCCCATCTCTGGATTATGATTAACTGACCAAAGGGGCAAGAATTTGGATCTAAAGTTGCTTTTATTTCATAAATAGTTTCATTCTTAGTATAAGTCACCTAGAAAGCCTCAGGGTTTCATACATTTTTGAGCACAGTGGAGATTTTTGTTCCTATAACTGATGGTATTCTGTTTTCTTGTTAGTTCACTACTATGACATCATAAGGATTTTGGGGGTAGATGCATAGTTGAATTGTAGTGGTGATTTGGGTTCCATATTATCTTTTTTAGGAAAAACCTTGCACAGTACATTCAATGTTGTGTTTTTCAGAGGGGTGCAGCTACAGCTGTAGCAGCTACAAATAGGCAGAGCTGTCAAAGACTTTAATTTGCAATTAAAGTGTAAATACAAATGAAAAAGAAAAATGGTGGTTTTTTTCACAGTCACAGATTGCATCATGTTGGAAGGGACCATGAAAGGTCATTTTATCTAACCTCCTTAAGTCAGCAAGGACACCTCCAACTACATCAGGCTGCCCAAGGCCACAAGAAGTCTGATCTTGAATGTCTCCATTGGGCCTCAGCTACATCCCTCAGCAACCTGTTCTGGTATTTTACCACTCTCATTGTAAAGAATTTCCTCCTTATGTCTAACCATAATCTACCCTGCTCCAGTTTAAAACCATTGCCCCTTATCTGTTGCTACAAGCCCTGCTGAACAGTCCTTCCCCAGCCTTCCTGTAGGTCCCCTTCAAACACTGAAATGTAAGTAGAGGGTCTCTCTGGAGCCTTCTCTTCTCCAGGCTTAAGAGCCCCAATTCTTTCAGCCTGTCTTCACAGGAGAGGTGCTCAGCTCTCTGATCATCTTTGTGGCCCTCCTCTTGAATCTCTCCACCAGGTTCTTGTCTCCCTTGTGTTAGGGGCCCCAGAGCTGGACACAGTGCTGCAGATGAAGTCTCACCAGAGCAGAGCAGAGCAGAGCAGAATGGAAGAAACACCTGTCTTGACCTGCTGGCCACACTTCCATTGATGCAGCCCAGGATGTGATTGGTCTTCTGGGCTGCCAGAGTGCAAGTTCATGTCCAGCTTCTCATCCTCCAGTACCCCCAAGTGTTTTTTGGCGGAGCTGCTCTCAATTTCATCATCCCCCAGCCTGTGTTGCTATTGAGGGTTGTGCCAACCTAGGTGCAAGACCTTGTACTTTGCCCTATTGAACCTCATGAGGTTCTCCTCAGCCCACCTCTCCAGCCTGTCCAGGTCCCTCTGAGTGGCATCCTGTCCTTCAGTCTTACCAACTGCACCACTCAGCTTGGTATCATCTGCAAATCTGTTGAGGGTGCACCTTAATCTGTCTGTCTATATTAGTGATGAAAATATTGAAGAGCACTGCTCCCCATACAGACCTCTGAGGGACACCACTTGTCACCCATTTCCATCTGGACATCAAGCTGTGGACCACTACCCTTTGTATGCATACATCCAACCAATTTCTTATCCACTGGACAGTCAACCCATGAAATCCATATCTCTCCAGCTAGATACAAGTTGTGGGGGACTGTGTCAAAGGCTTTACAAGTAAAGTCCAAGTGGTCTTTCCTTGTCCACTGATGTAGTTACACCACTTCAGAAAGCCAGTAGGTTGATCAGGTAGGACTTGCCCTTGTCAGGCCATGCTGCCTGTCTTGAATCACCTCCCAGTCCTCCATGTGTTCCATTACATCTTCCAGGAGGATCTGTTCTGTGATCTTCCCAGGCACAGAAGTGAGGCTGACAGGTCAGCAATTTTGAGGGTCCTCTTTTTCACCCTTTGAAAAAATGGGTGTAATGTTTCTCTTCTTTCAGTCTCCAAAGTCTTCACCTGACTGCCAGGACTTTTCAAATATCATGGAGAGTGACTTTGCAACTACATCAGCCAATTCCTTTGGAACTCTGGGATGCATGCCATCAAGTCCCACAGGCTTATGTATGTTGAGGTTCCCCAGGTGGTCCTGAACTTGATCTCCACTTACGGTGGGAGAGACTTTACCCCAGTGGTCCACACCTAGTGGTCCACTTGAGTTCTTCAAATTCACCCTTAAATTTCAAGACTTGATACGGAGCATTTCAGGAGAGCTTATTGGGTGCTGCTTAGGGCTAAGAAAATAAAAGTGAATTTTCACTGCATCAGCCAAACAAAGAAAATCAGCTCAAAATCCCTTTGGACTGAGCTAAGTTATGAAAAATTTCAAATTCATTTCTTCTGAGAGAAAAAAAAAATCAAACCCCAAAAGAAGACATTCTTTTCTGCATAAAAATAACCTCTTCAACCTGAAAAAATGCTGATTTCTATGCTTGTGGAAGAAAACAAAATAAAAAGGAAAACTAAGGCATTACAAACTGTGAGAAGAAATGTCTCCATTTTCTATTTCAGGGATTAAAGGACTCACTGGTATGTGAGTAAATTTAGTTCTTCCTCTGTTTGAGGAGAGTAGACTCCCACCTCCCAACCTCTAGGCAGTTTTATGAATCTCTTCCCCAAATAAATGTGTTTCCAGCTGAGACAGTTCTAAAGCCACTAGATGAAACCAGAAAGACCAATGCCATATTTTTTCAATGCATTTATTATTTACCAAAATGTATACACTACTCTGCCCCAGTCTAGCACAGAGTCTTATAAATATCACTCATCCAATGTGTTACATGTCTATTTTTATGCTATTTTCCCATGTTCTGAGCAGTGAAAGCAAGAAAGTCCAACTGAACTGCTGTCTGTGAATGTGGGTTTAAGATGACTCTTTATCCATGAGAGCTTTCAATGGGACTGGATTGGCCAAGCGTAGGTAGGAAATCTGGCCACCTCATGAGTTCACCCAAAAGGGACCAAAAGGGGATCAAACAACCTGAGACCACAAAGGATGCAGCCTTCCTCACTGCAGTGTGTTGGGGAAAGGGAAAAAACTCTCCCATTTTCTTTTTTTTTGCTTGAGGTTTTCATTACACTTGTACAGAACGGAAAGCAAGAGAGAGGGCATTTGGTAGTTGCTCTCTTTAAACACCAGGATGTCTTCCTGTGGCACTGAATTTCCAGAAAAAAAAAAAAAAAAAAACAACAAACCACAAACTTCTGGATACCACTGCTGGTAAGGTGGAACTGTTGCTGCCTAAGCCTGAGCCCAGCAAGCCCTGCATCCAGGCATGTCGAGCTGGGGCTGAGCAGCACCCCAGGCACTCAGACAAAACCAAACACACTCTGCAACATTGTCAGGGGATAACATTCCAAGGCAGCTGAATCCTGGATGTTGACCAAGGCAGTGAATCCTAGATGTTTTGCAACCTGTTTGAAAATCTTTTCCAACATGGCAGTCACTATTTTCCACGTCTGACCATTTTTATACTCATGGCAAAACTTTCACCTCAGTCATATTCATGTCACAGTGTATATTCATGGGAAAGTATTTCCTCTTGCTAGGTTTAAAGCTGTAAGATCTTTGTCCAATGATCTCTTGTTCTTCTGTCTCTGAGAATAACCTTGTCAGGAAGGTGTGTCTTCTTCTGGTGTGCTATGCCCTCGTTTCATGTCTGTCACTGCATGTCAAATGGAAGAGATGAGGGACTGAAACCAGGAGCTGCCCTCAGTGAGAAGACAGCCAAGTACATGTGGAGGAACATAGGCTGGATGGGGGAAATCTTTGATCTCCACCTTGGCCTTGGAGGATGCCACCTTGGAAGAGCAGGATGGAGCCATGGCTAGGTCTACAAATAAAAATATTCAACCCCTGGTGACACCCAGCAAATACCAGCCAAAGAAGTCCAACATTTATGGGATTCTAGATACAAAACACAGACATAAACAGAATTTCCTTTAGTAGAAGACAAAGCAAAGGCCAGTCTGTGTGAAAAGCTAATTTTAGCTATCAGCAGCTAAACTGTTCCTTTGATGTTGCTGAGGTATTTATAGAGGTTCTGGAAAGGGATTTGAAAATATGCTATAATTAAACATTTGAACTGGAATAATGTTATGATAAATGATCATATGGAGGTCCCCAACACGTTAAATAGTCACTCTGTGCTCCTAAAGCAGAATGTTATTGGCTCTGATCATGATTTAATGCCCTCAAAAGGGGCTTTAAAAGCAAACACAGGACAGAGAAGTCAAGCATCAAGCTTTTATTGTAGAATTCAAAAGCCTAATGAGGTAAAGGAAGCTACCAGGAGAATTATAAAAAGAAAGGCAAAGGATTGAAGAGTCAACAAACTTAAATAGGAGGTGGCTGCAGATGTTCATGATGTACAACATACGGCAGCAGCTAAACTTTTTATTTGAATGTTAATCAAATCCTTCCAAAATAGAGGCAAGAAAATAAAGGATAATTCCTTTTCCTGTGCTTCAGTTTGCAGTTCGAGAGCCCATCAGCTACAAAGAGGCTGATAGCTGAGTGGTGCTTGTCTTATGTTTTGATAATAAGGTTTTGATGAGGGGGGTGCTTTTTGCCACAATAATGATATTACTATGCTCTCTAACACTGATGTAGCTGAATGGGCATAAAGGTATCTTTCACCACTGATCACAGAATCATAGAATGATTTGGGTTGGAAAGGACCTTAAAGATCAGCGTGTTACAACTTCCCCACTGTAAGCAGGGAGATCTTCCCTTAGATCAAGTTGCTCAAAGCCCTATCCAACCTGTGCTTGAACTCTTTCAAGCAGGGGGCATCCACAACTTCTTTGGCAACCTGTTCCAGTGTCTTGCCACCCTCAGTATAGACTTTCTTCCTAATATCTCAACTTTCCCTACCTTCTTTCAGTTTAAAACCATTACTCCTTGTCCTATCACTACACTCCCTGACAGAGAACTTCTTTTTCTGTCCTGCAAGCCCCTTTAAGTACTGTCAGGGAGTTTATTCTCCAGGGAGAATAAACCCTGACTCTCACAGCCTGTCCTCATAGGGGAAATGCTCCAGCCCTCTGATCATCCCTGGACCCATTCAAGCTGGTCCACATCTTTCTTACACTAGGGACCTCAGAGCTGAGTATCAGTCCTTAACGATGATTATTCAGTAGCTGTAAAGTATGCTGAAGAGACCATGCCAGTATCCAGCCATCTCAGACCTTAGTTAAACTGAAAGGGCTTTACTTGTACAAAGAACCCTTGCAAGATGCAGCAAAAATCACTCTGTGAAAGCAAAGGATGAGGATAGTTTTATGGAGGTTTTTCCAAACTGCATTTGGATCAAATGGCAGAACAGCAGAAATTTCTGGCATGTGCCATGCCCTTGAAAATTTCAAAATGCAGAGAGCAGAGGGAGTCATGCTTTTTCATCTCAAATAACACAACAGTGGTAACACAACACTGGTAAGGGGAAACACAACCCTCAACAGGAACTGGCAATGTGTGCTTGCAGCCCAGAAGGCCAACCCTGTCCTGGGCTGCATCAAAAGAAGTGTGACCAGCGGGATGCTGGTGAGACATCACCTGGTGTACTGCATCCAGTTCTGGTGCCCCTAGAATAAGAGTGACATTGAACTGTCAGAATGGGTCCAGGGAAGGCCATGAAGATGATCAGAGGGCTGGAGCACCTTCCCTAAGAGGACAGCCTGTGAGAGTTGGGGCTGCTCAGCTTGGAGAAGAGAAGGCTCCAGGGACAGACTTTAGAGCACTCTTCCAGTACCTTAAAGGGGCCTTCAAGAAGGTTTTCAAGTGACTTTTTACAAGGGCTTGTAGCAATAGGACGGGAGGGAATGGACTGAAGATTGTGGAGGGTAGATCTAGGGTAGGTATTAGGAAGAAATTCTTTACAGTGAGGGTGGTGATACACTGGAACAGGATGTCCAAGGAGGTCATGAATGCCCCCTCCCTGAAGGTGTTCAAAGCCAGGTTGGATGAGGCCTTGAGCAATTTAGTCTAGTGGAAGGTGTCCCTGCCCATGGTGGGGAAGAGTTGGCAGTAGATGATCTTTAAGGTCTTTTCCAACCCAAACCATTCTATGGATCTATGAATTACTGGGCAAATTTTGGAAGAACAAAGAATCCAAACTGCAAGGGGCAATGGACATACAAATCTTTAATATTTTGGTACATCCTCACTTGATGTGTCTGCTCATCAATACTGTAGGAACTATAACAATTTACAGAAAAACTTCACAGATATTCCTTCTTTACTCTACAACTATAAATAGCACAACGCTTTTCTTAAACTGTTTTTTTTTTTGGTGTGGGATAGCTGGTGGGGCTTCTGGAATCAAATACAGTAGTAGCAATGAATGTCACTGTGAAAATACCAGTGAATTTTCCATGGACAGTCTTTTCTATCATTTTTCTGTTGCTTTCCAGACAATTTCAGGACACTATTTTTAAAATGTCTTTACAGTTAATACTTGCCTCTCTCCATAACGAAGGCTGGAACTCAGACAGGTTTCCTTGTCCTCCGAAAAGCCACTCAGCAAAAGAATTGGGGAATCCAAACAATTCTAATAGCAAGGTATGAGCAACCTGTCTTCCTTCAATACACATGCCAAACAAATACCCTGACATCATCCCCATTCACCACACAAAATCTATATTGAGTGCAAACACCCTTTTCCTTCCTTTCAGTTCAGCTTTAACTATGCAAACACTAACCTTCAGTCACCATGGGAGAGATGGTCTGTGTATGTTTTCTTCTTCCTCTTCTTCTATTAATAAACTGAGTTTTGCATCATTGTCTACTCTACCAACACTGTTTTCCTTAATCTCTTTGACAGATAAACTGGAAGTGATGCAGCATATGATCATGAGATGAGTCTGTGGTACTGTTATTTACAGTAACTCTGCAAGCAAAGTTTTCTTGACTTCAGTATGCTGAATCCTGCCATGAAGTCTTGGGTGGAGCAAATGAGGATATCTAAGTGTGGATCCTAAGGAGATGCAGACCTCAAGAACACTGAGTGATGTGAAAGTATTAAATCAGTACTCCCCTGACTTCTGTGTATAGAGTTAATATTTACATTCATGGTGTTTTTATGCTGTCATTCAGATGAATAAACCAAATATACTAACACTCACACACAAATGCTAAGAGTATTTTAAGTTCCTCTAAGATTTTGTAAGCATGGGGAATAAAGCTAAATGGAACAACTATTCTAGCATAGTATTATATACAGTTACATCCTGAATAATTCCAGATGTGTGGTGTCTCAAAGAAGTGAAATCAATCAGTCAAAAGCAATTGGTCCAGTGAAATTATGAACATGTGTGTGGAAATAATAAGACATGAGGGCCTTCTGTGATTTTTTAAGAGCTGCTAGAGGTTCTTAGGGTGGGTTGTTCAGTCAGCATCCTGGCTTTGTTTAAACAGACAGAAGTATTTCACATGTGAACTAACATCTTTTTGCAAGCAGCTAACACAGCATATTTTCATTTCCCCTTACTATGTCTGTGTGTATATGTACATGTATGCATGTGTGTATGTGTGTGTGTGTATATATATATATATATATATATGTGTGTATCAAACATATGCATGTCAAAATGAATTTCACTGTAAAATGCCTTCTTGTACAGAATCCTGACTAGGTTTCAAAGCCTAGCAGGGCTTTAATCCTGTCTGCAGCACAGCAATAACAGGATATGCCCTGATCTGTGGCTAAACACAGCCTGCATCTCTCCCCCCTGGTACAGAGGGACAAAATTAATGATCTGTGTTTCCTAATGGAGTCAGTTAAAAGAGAGTTATGCCCAGCTGAGGCCCTCACCTCACCTCATTTCTCTGAGGATGGAAAAGCTGTGAGCTCAGGTATGGTTTGGATGTAGCTGCTGCTTTACTGTTTCTTTTCTCTCTTCAAGGCAAAGCAGAGTACAGGTCCGTTGGAGGACTACTCTTTCCTCCACCCCTGAAAGCTGCTGCACAAAAGGCAATTCAACCCTGCCACCAGTGTATGATCTCTGTGCAGCACTGACCCTCAGGGGACACAAGTGCCTCCTCCCCTCCCCTGCCTTCTTATCCCTCCACGTGCATGGGGCCTTTATCCCAGTCCTTTATCTCTGCAAGGGACACCAGCCCACTTGATGATGCAGCCAAATGCCGGTGATTGCTCATCCCTTGATTTTCTGCCTTGGCAGCATCTCACCCCAGGAAGAAGCTTACAGCCCTCTGACAATTGCTTCTTGGAGTTTGAAGTGTCTTTTTTTGTGGATCTGAATTCACACCCTCAGCCTGAACAGGAGAGCATCTGAGGAGAGCTTGAGTCCAGACTCGAAATGTATGTCTCGTTCTTGTTTATGTACAGCAAAGGCAAGAGCATGATTGGATCTGTGCATATGAATGCATTCAGACTCCAGGGAAATTTGGGGTTCAGACGCGCTGCTAGCCCCTTGTTCCTACTGTGAACTGAGAGAAAAAACCACCCAGCTCACAGAGCAGCTCTGGGTCTGGGTCTGGATGTTGCAGCTGGCTGTATTTATAACACTCTTAGGAGTAACAAAATCCCATTCTGCAACTAAGATGATCGTGACGACAACAGGAACATGCTCCACTTTTCCTGGGCAATTCCTGGCTCTATCTGTCAAGCAGCAGTTGCATGAGAGAAAATACAATTTATGGGCTGGATGTTCTTTGTCTACAAGGGTAAGACTTCATAAATAATTTTAATAATTTAAATCAACAGAAGCATGATTTTTCCTTTCTAGAGTGAGTTGCTACTTCTTCAGATGGCAATAAACACTCTCTGCACAGTAGATACCAGCAATTAGTCAAAGAAGACCCTCAGAGTGTGTCACCAGCACTGGGAAAATCCTCTTGGGTTTAACTACCAAGTTTTCCATTTTATGGATAACCCTAATGTCAGCCATTAAAAATTAGCTGGTGAATGAAAACTTTAACTGTCAGGAACATAATAAGGAAAAAAAATCATAAAAGTAATGAGGGAATTACTCAATCAGGACCACGTTCAGCTTCCTACTGCTCTTGTTGGCTTCCCACTAGACCTGTTTAATGTCTTGTCCTGCACTGGACATGGAAAAACTGGAGGGCATCAAGGCAGCCACTGAAGTCAGCAGGAGCTTTCTTTTGGCCTTTGGTAGAGCAAGGTGCTTGGGAATTCACCTGGACTTGTCAACAAAAAAATCACAGAGCTGCAGACTGGACCTTGCTATAAAATATTGAAGTGGTTTTGTTAAACAAGGGAGCATAAAGCCACACTGCAAATTCACCAGGTTTGCTCAGTGTATTTCTAGGGCTCTTTGAGGACAAAGCTCTCTAAAGAGTTGTGCAGTAGCCATAGGCAAATCTGAACTACCAGCTTGCTGTAGGAAAGCTGGGGCAGCACCTCACCAGCACTCACTCTCACTCCCTCACTTTTTCACATGTGAGAGCTGCCTGGCCAAGCTGGTCAGCCCTCTACGATATGCAGCGTGGCTCCAGGCCCCCATGCTGTATCTCGGCTATGTTTTGTGCTGCCAAAAGGCACTGGAGAGGATCCAGCTGCCTCACAAGCTCTCTTCCCTGCAAATTACCACAGCACAGAGTTTGCAGCGATGAAGCCAGGTGGACAGTATGTTGCTTCTCATTTTTGGAAGACGAGCAAAGGACTTGACTGATCTCCAGCTAGCACTGCAATACATAAATTATGTTAGTGCGTGGAGGATTTGGCAGAAGGCATACCCCATAGCAAGAGTACAAATGCACTGGCCCAAAGCCCCAGCGTTAATCAGAACCAGAGGAGCTGTTCAGCACACGCAGGAGCGCCTGCAAGGCCATACTTGCTGGAGGAAGCTCAGCCTCCAGGCCTGGTGGAAGGGCAGCCCAGAGTGGGGCTAGGGGGAAGCTTATCCTGCCTGGCAGTTTCTAGAAAGGCTCGTGCAATTTCAGTAGCCTTTAGTCACAGGGGTTACGGTGGGCAGGAACAGGAGGGGAATGCTGCTTCAGCTGCTTAATAAGGAAGGAGATTCTACTGCACTTACAAAACTAACAGGAGTATGTTTGTCTCTAGTTTCTGTAACACTTGGGGGAGGGGGTGCTGGGCTGCTGGGTGAGGAAACAGAAACTTTGTGGAATCGGACTCACATCTGCAGCACTTGGGATGTTTTCTGAGCAAGAGTCATGTTCTGCCAGAGGGAACTAGGAAGATGGGGCGAAGACCAGTGGCAATTTTGGCAGTTGCTGTACCATTCATCATCGAGATAAGTGAATTTTAGACACACTGAAAGTTTCCTCTGTATTCATCAAGGGTAATGGCTGGGCTGGCCACTAGATGAGTGACAGATGCTTTCTATTAACCCCACTTCCTTCCCAAATGAGAAGAGAAAGGGAATAATGGAGAGGGACTTATGGATTGGAAAAGAAAACTAAAGCAGCTTTAATGAAAATAATAACAATGAAATTGAATATATACAAATACATTAAAAAACAATATTGAATCCAACTCCCCACCCATGGCAATTACATCGCTGCCACCACTGATGCTGTGGGCAGCCACTGGGGAAGTCCCAGACCAGACACAGTGGCAGATGGGAACCTGCTTCACATGCTGGATTTTGGAACTGGATTCAGGAACACATGCGCTGGGATTGAAGGCAGAATGGACAGATACCTATCTCAGATGCTGGCTGTTGAAGAAGAGAGCTTAACCTTCATGATCATTCAGCTTTATACCGAATATGCCATATAGGGAACAGAATCCCTTGTTGGTCAGTTCAGGGTCATCTGTCCTGTCCTTCCCATAGATCCACCCCAATGTGGTACACAAGTTTTAGCAGTGACTTGATTTTGGTAGCAGTAAGTATAAGCAAGAGCTTTTCTGCCTACCAGTACTTAAGCAGTAACTATAAACACCAAAAGTTATCACCTCTAGAAGCAGACACTGTTTGTGAAAATAAATTAACTTGAGAAAGTGCCATGACTTAGCTGAAAACTACTGAACAAAAATCATTCTGTTCTAACTCAAGCCAGGAGAGTCCTACCCATGCTGTTACACAACATCCTCTACCTGTGACAGTGAGATAATAAAGAGCAAGGTTGCTTATTTCCTAGGTTAGATATTCTAACCTGGGAGTAACTATTCCATCCTCTTTAGTGACAGATTTGGAAAAGCAAAAGCATGTTTGTAAGGGAATGAACAGAAGGAAAGGAAAACTGAAAAGACGAAAGTCACCTCTCCCAACAAGATTTTCACACAAAACATTCAGGTTGCTCAGTGAGTGAGCCAGGATGGGAAGAACAGGACTCGGCATAGGTGACCTGCAAGGCAGCATGAGACAGGACTTGGGCTCTGCAGTGGAGCTCTCAGCAAGAGAGGTGCCCATGGGAGTCCTGAGCAAGGCTGCTTAGGGCCATCCAGGACTGCACACCTGGGGCCCCAATTATGGCTGAGTTGGCTTTTGTAACAGGGAGAGTCAAAGGCTAGGAGACCATGGAAGGCAGATTGCAAACATGCAACCTGAGCCTCCAAAAGTAGATGTGCATCCCCAGGGAGCCTAAGACACTTGGGCTGGACCTGGACATGAGCAAAAAGATCTCCTAGTTGAAACACATGCTTCAGGAGTCGAAAGGCAGAGACTTTTCTGCCTTGTACTTAGTCTCTGGTGGCACTGGGCATGCCTCCATGGAGGCTTCAGCAGCTGCCTCTTTGCCAGCAGCTCAGGAGGCAGCAGGGGCAGCTGATGAGGTCGGCTGGGTGGCTGTGGTGGCCAGGGAAAGGCAGCTCACCTTTCTATATGTCAAGATCTTTTCCAGTGACATGTGAGGACTGACATCCATGTGGGCATGCTTTGCAGCTGAGTATTTTAGTGTGACTGTCTTCGTGACCAGATTAAGCTTAGTTTAAGGCATTTTCAAAGCAGTAACCACAGGATAGTATCAACTGACTTGTGTTTGCAGGAAAAACATAGTCACTTTTCTTTAGACACAACCTGAGATTACTCAGCCCACATTCACAGGGCGTGTCAGGTGGGATGTTTAATGCCAGTATGTCCTACAATCTCCATGACATAGCCATATATGGTATAAAAATCTCTGTGCTAAGCACCAACTGAGTGGCTTTCCCACACCTGATGCTTAGAGGGGGAACACCATAAAATCAGCTGCTAAGGAAGCTTCTATCCATTTTGCTGCCATGTTGTGCTGTCCAAAATAACATTCTCCCTCTGCTTGCAGCAGTTGAATTTCTCCTTGTGGTGAAGGTCACACCTTGCACAACACAGAGGCTCTTCTGCATGGAGGCTTTGGGAAAGAAACCTTTACCAGCATTAACTATTGATAAACAGGGCTGCCTGTGGCCAGGCCCTAGTCATTTGCACTGAAGCTCTCTAAAAGTTTATTGCTCTTGGTCTGGCTATTGCTGGAAGTTGTTGCTCCTTTGCAGGGTGACTGAGGAGGTCATGTGCCATTGGCTCTGATGGCACACACCCAGCCCACCACCCTTACTCTGAGAGGTTTGGTAGGCAAACAAGGCTGCGAGATGAGGCAGTAAATCAATCTAGCCTGGCTCATGGGAGATCTGCCAGACACATCTCTGCAACTAGACCCCCTCACAGGAATTCATGCCCTATGCTTGTACAGGGAAACCTGGTCTCATGGGCCAAATGGGAAGTGTGGAACCCCCACAGGTTCAACAGATAAGCATCTTGCAGACTGACGGTCTTCCTAGGGCCACCTGGGACATGTTCCTACTTGACGTCAACCACATGGACTCTGCTGAGGTGGTTTCTATCAGTCTTGGGTCTGGTCCTCAGTCTTTACACAAGCCTCATAGTGATTTTAATCTGATCATGGCACATGGCACATTGCAGGTTTCTCCATGAAGATTTCACATTATCCACTGTTGTCAGATCAGAGCAGGAAAGCTTCAGTAAGTTTAATCATGCCATTGGTGTTAGGCTGCTCCACAGACAAAACTGCAAATTATTAGGAACTTGGCCTCTGAACGTAGGATGGTGCAGTATCAGCACCTTTCCACCTTCACTTATGATTAAAAAAAAAAAACAACACCAAACAACAAGAATCATAGCAAGCCAATGGGACTGCCATCCTTCTTTTTCTAAGGAAAAAGTTACCATCATAAATAAAACAAGCAAACCCAACACAGTTCTTGTCAAGTGCTGAATTAACAGAAGATATCATTATGCCTCTTATTATACCTATCAAACTCAGGAAAACATGAGGACCTGAAACAGAAATAATGAACAGAGAGGAGAAATCACCCAGAGGCACATACAGACATGATGTACCATGGAGGGATTTTTCAGGCTTTGGTGACAGAAGACATTTGGATTCAGAAACATTTGCCAGGGGCTATTGCTTGCTGGGAAAGCTGAGACCATGACGCCTTTCAGTTTGCAGCCTGGTGCGTGTGGCTGTGCAAGGCAAGTGGCAATGAAACAAGTGGCAGCAGTTTATAATCACTGCAAACACTAACATGATTTTTCTAGCAGATACTTTGTTGCTCTATTATTGTTGTGGACTCTTTTGTACTGGGATGGATATGGACCTACTGTATCATCATCTACAAATCCAGTAAGTTCATCTGATCTTAGGAATTTTTAGTGTTTGAATAACTGTTTCATAAATGAACATTTGTCGATAAAGAACAAAAACTAAGGAGATGGGGAGGAAGAATGGCTCGGTCTTTCATCTGCTGTGAAGGTTATTGTGGGACAGCAGAGAAGCCAAGGGTGCCAAACCATGTGATGTGACAGCCTGCAGAGCTTCTGACAAATGGACTTTGACAAGAGCAGTAGACAAAAGCAAGAGCCAGTGCCTGAATTTTAAGGACTCTCTGTTTTTTTATTTTCCCCTTGCTTTCAGGAAGGCAGTTGTCAGCTGTTTGATGCAAAGCAGACTGATATATTACACAGTCCCTGTGGGGATCTAAGAAAGATGAACATACTATCCAGCCCACCCTCTGGCTGCCCATCTTCAACATGTCACATGCAAGGTGCCCAGCAGCCCTTACCTAGCATCCCACCTCACTTCAGTGTTATTAGGTCATCTCCCACCTCTGAGGGGCCTCTGATGAAAGCTGTATGAACTTCATTAACAAACATGCCCTGCCTGATTTCTCCATGGTAGCTAAGGTGAAATTCCCTTTAAGCATCTGTAAAACTAATTTAGACTTTTCCTCCTACCCCCCACATAAATGCTCCTCTTTGCAGGCCTGCAAATTGTAGACACAACTACAGAACGTGTAGAAGTTTATGACACTAACCAAAATTAACTCCTTGTTACCCTGTCCTTTTCCATTTGCTTGCTGCAGGCTGCAGTATCCTTGGAAGTACCCATATTCATCATGGATATTTGTATAGTACTTAGCATAAATTCACAGAATTGTTAGGTTTGGAAGGGACCTCAAGGATCATCCAGTTCCAACCCCCCCAGCCATGGGCAAGGACACCTCATACTAGATCAGGTTGTCGAGAGCTGCATCCAGCCTGGCCTTAAAAACATCCAGGGATAGGGCTTCCACCACCTCCCTGTGCAACGTGTTCCAGTGTCTCACCACTCTTATGGTGAAGAATTTCTTAATGTCTAATCTAAATCTACTCTCCTCTAGCTTGGATCCATTCCCCCCTAGTCCTATCACTACCCAACATCCTAAAAAGTCCCTTACCAGCTGTCTTGTAGCCCCCCTTCAGATATTGGAAGGCCAGAGTAAGGTCTCCTCTGAGCCTTCTCCAAACTGAACAATCTCAACTTTCTCAGCCTGTCCTCATAGGAGAGGTGCTCCAGCCCTTGCTGGTCTTGACAAAGTCTTTCAGGCAATCCAGTTACCCACATAATATATTAAAGCAACGAGTAGCTCTCTCACAGGACTTTAACTGGGACCCTCATACATTGTTCTTTCCTCTACAATCCTGTTCTCTTAGTTTCCTTTTCAAATATTTAAACAAATTGTACTTTTGTTTCAGGCTTTTTAAGTCCTTCTCACACCTTGCGAGATCCTCTCAAAGAAAAGTGCCAGGGTTCCTATATCCTTATCATCCTAGTTAGAGGATATGTGCATGTGAGTGACACACACTCAAAGCTTCACCTGTGCCTCAAGAGCTCTATGAAATCCTACCTCAGCCAATGTTTTCCCAGTAGATATTTATCCCCTGTCTCCGTTCTTACAGTAGATACAAGCAACAAGCTTGGAAGGCAGCTAATACCTGGGGGCTATGCCAACTTCAGGATTGCTTTACACACATAAAGCTCCAGAGAGGAAAAACTAGTTCTATCCTTTCAGTTCAGTGATTTCACCTTGTAATTTATAGCTTTGCCTTGAAAAATTATAGCACAAAACTTCACAGGCAGCTGGTGATTGATACACATTTCAGGCAAAAAACTGGAAACACAGGATGGGAAAGGATGGGCTGGGACAATATGTCCAGACCCTGAGTAGTATGGAACACCAAACCCTACCTGAGAGTTCAGAAAGGCAAGCAGGGGGTTTAATCTTTTTGTGAGCCTGTGCTCAATATGTAAAAAGTGAACACAAGGAGTAAAAGTTCCCAAAGCCATCACTGCAGTATGCCATAGGGAGAAAGCAAGAGGGGTCAGGGAGTAAATCAAGCATAGTAAAGCTGGAGAGACAAAGAAAGCCTGGAGGAGCAGTTGGTGAGAAAGGAAGGGGAATCTGGGCTGCAAAGAGAGCTTGTCTGTGCAGCATCTAGGCTATGTCTGGAGTCCCTTGCACAAAGGCTGTCCACCAATTAGCACTAGAGTTAGGGTAGGGTTTTGGGTTTAGAGAGGCTGACAGAAAAAGACTGGAGGTACAGTTAACACATGGATGGAAAGGAAAGTGTGGGTTGACAGAAGGAGTTTCATTTTGGGCAAAACCCTTGTCTAGTTTCTCAGTTGGGAATATATTGAGAGAGGAAGAAATCTAAGACTGGCAGTTGGAATTAGGATGGAAAGAGGCTGGGCTATGTTCAAAGGCTGTGCCTCAAGCAAGTTTAGGGGTAAAGCTACAGTTGAAGAAGGCAGCCTGGAGTTGCATCTGACTTGGGGATGGAAAGTGTGCCAAGAGAACTTGGCTGTGAGGCTTTTTGCAATCTGGGCAATGTCTGGAACACCTTGTCCAAACATTGATCATTGGTTAGTGTTAGGTTTGGAATTTGGGTTTGGATTAAGAAAGGGAGATGGCTGGAGCTGCTGATGTCTTGGGGTAGAGAAGGCTACAGAAGAAAAGTGTGGTCTGCCAAGAAAGCTTGGATGCAAGGTATTTGTTTTTTTAACAATGCCTGGATCTCCACGCCCATAAGCCAATTGTCAGTCAGCACTAGTGTTAGGGCTGAGAGGGAAAAATCATGGAACTGCGTTTGACATAAGGATGGAAAGGGAAGTGTGGGTTGCTGAGAGAGTTTGGCAGTGAGTTGTATTTTGTTTGGCTGCCCTCTCCAAAGGTCTGCCATCCTTTATTGATTAGGTGAGGTTAGGATTAGGCTTAGGGTTCAGAAGGCTTGGAGTTGCTGCTGAAGAGAGACTCTAAGAGAACTATCAAAGGGAAGGGTGGGTTGTGGAAAGAGCTTGTCTGTGAAACAGATTTATCTGGGATATATCTGCAGGAACTTGTGTAGCAGCCTGCCTTCCACCAGGGCTGTAGCTGAGATGAAGCCTAGTGCTGCATTTTGAGAAGAAGACATATGAGGGAAGTCTTGGCTACAAGTCAAAGGTGCATGTTTCAGGTCCTCCTATTCAGGTGTGCCTTTCTTGTCTGCAGAATAGTCCAGACCTACACTGAGCAACTGAGGTAAACCTGAAGCAGTTCTGGGCCAGTTGGGGTCCTCTGTCTTTTGTCTGTACGTGGAGAAAATGGTAGTGTAATCTTGAGGTTATTTTTCCTGCTTGACCTCCCCCTAGTGCCCCAAATATAAATTTGTTTCTGTGTGTTGCACAGAGCCCTTATCTGGATTGCTGGGCTGGTTTGAAAATAAACATTCTTTCTCTCAGCTATGATCAGGGAGTGAAGTTGTGGGAGTTTTATTAACACAGAACAACCCAGCTGCCAAGGTTTAAACAACTCTGTCTAAGATCAGCTCATTCTGCCTCCCTCCTGCTATACCCCATCCCTGCATCCAGCCCCTTTGCAGGGCTATTTGGCCCTGTCCCCTCTGAGAGCTCATGGGGGAGCCCAGGGTCTGGGCCTGGCCCATGAAATGTGGTCATGGGGTCCCAGCATGGCACTGCTGCTGGGAGAACAAGCCTTTCTGGAGACAGTGCTCAAGAAACCTTACAAGAAGGGGTTTTTTTCCCAGCTACAGGTTGAGAAATTACTTCTTTCTCACCACACTCTCTGGACCCAAGTGGATTTTGAGAATCACTGGTGTGCAACAGAACTGGAAGCTCAAGGGTCAAGAGAGCTGCTGGGAGAAAGGACCAAATTCATTGATAAAAGCACTGCCTATTTATGCTTTACTGTCAGCATCCTGTCCATGGGGACAAGACTCTGAAGCTTAGAGCAGAAAGAGAGAACACAACTCACCACAGCTGTTTGCAGCTGCTCTCTGCAGAATGTAGCTGTCACCTGTAGAGGAGCAGGACAGGGGACGTTCCAGAGTACTAGCTCTACCCATCCAGCCAGCATCTCCACTTCCTGGAAGGAGTCAACCATGTGCAGAGCTTCCTGCAAGCCAGCATGGCATGAAGTTTAAGAGCAGTGCTTGCAGTGTAAGTGCTGTGAGGCTGCCAGTAAGGTTTTCCTGAGCTGGCTTTACCTCACTCCACTGTTCCTACTCCCCTTGCTTGCCCAGGGTGTGCATTTACCTAAAAAGGTGCCAGTTCACATTTTTGGAGTTTTGGGCTTGCTTGCTTTTTTATTCCCCATGGAAAGAGAGAACAGTCCCAATGCAGTAAGGCACATGCTAGCCTTAAATTCATGTCCCTAACACATGTTTTGCTGGATCAGGGCTAACACAGATGTTTTCTTAGTCAGAAGCAGCTTTACCTCAGTTAGGAAGATGTAGCAGTCCATAGATTCACAGGCTGCATCGAGTTGGAATGGATCCTCAATGGTCATCTTGTTCAACCTCCCTGCAGTCAGCAGGGACACCTCCAACTACATCAGGCTGCCCAGGACCAAATCAAGTCTGATCTTGAATGTCTCCAGGAATGGGGCCTCAACCACTCCCCTCAGCAACCTGTTCTGGTATTTTACCACTCTCATTATAAAGAACTTTCTCCTTATGTCCAGCCTAAATCTATCCTGCTCCAATTTAAAGCCATTGCTCCTCATCCTATAGCTACAAGATATTCTAAACAGTCCTTCCCCAGCCTTCTTGAAGGTCCCCTTCAGATATTGAAATGTAGGTATATGGTCTCCTTGGACCCTTCTGTTCTCCAGGCTGAACAGCCTCAATTCTTTCAGCCTGTTTTTGTAGAAGAGGTGCTCCAGCCCTCTGGTCATCTTTGTGGCCCTCCTCTGGACCTGCTCCCGCTGGTCTATGTGTCTCTTCTGTTGGGGGTCCCACAGCTGGACACAGTGCTGCAGGTGAGCTCTCACCAGAGCAGAATAGAGTGGTAGAAGTTGGATCTAATTTGCAGACACAAATTATCTTGGTCTTTTACATAATTTTAACAAAACCGACAAAGCTGTTGTACTTAAGTTATTCTGGGGCTGTGCCCCCTGCACTGAAAACATGAGGCTGAGGAAACTTGCCAAGATTGAGAAGTAGGAAAAACAGGAGAGAAGAGTCATTAAAACACTTAGAACCTACCACAAAAGCGATTTTCATCTCTGTTGTACTGTAGAAAGACTAGCTACATTTTCACAGTAACACTCAGGTATAACCGACTTGTGTCCCTGTTTCACACAAAATCCAGGAGATAAAGATTGTAAAAGCCCAGATTTCATACCTATCAGGGGCCCTGTACTCCCCTCAGAGGTAGGAGGAGCTGCAGGCTTTCTGCCTTTGGAAGCTCCATAGGAAACACCTGGTGGGATATACATCCAGCAGAGACCCCTGAGGAAGCAGTGACTCAGAGTCAGACTTCTCACAGAGGCATTCCTGCTGTGCTCCCATCCTGCTGTCCTCACTAGACTACATCAGCTCATCCAGAAATTGCAGGCTGCTCCTCGTCATCATGGAAACTGTTCTTCAAGCGGAAATCAAAAGTGCTATTTCCCAACAAGCTAGAATTCAGGCTCCCTTTTGTTTCCCTCACGATCTCTAACGGGAAACAATGACAGCAAAAATTATGCCTGACTCATGCCTTTACTGATTCATGCCTGAGGAACTCCAGGATTGGGAAGAGCCATGCAGATAGTCAGGGAGAGTTGTTATGAGGTGGGTTGAAAAGTATTTGCGTTTCTTTTCATGGAGCCTCTTGGCATTTCATGAGTTGTGGTGCAGTAAGTATTCGACATGAAGACATGGGTGATAACCAAGGAACTTCTCACCATGAAGCCACAGAGCTGCTGACAGTGAGGAGGCCCTTGGGTTTTCCTTGTCAGAGTATCTGGGAGAAATAAGTGCTTAGCACAATTTTTTGTCATAGGTCGGCAATCAAGGACCAAAAAGCTGGTATCATCTTATGTGAATCTTTCAGGCCTGTCATGTTCCTGCTTCCAAGTGCAAGAAGGCAGGACAGTGCCAGGTGCAAAGGACTCCTCACCCTATATCCCAAGCAAAAGCAAACATGTTCTTGGGGCAGCTCAAAATCTTGGCAAATACCAGACCTACAACCAGCAGATACCAATTCATGCATTACAAGGAAAGATCATAACAGACTAGGGACTTAGGAAGCCTATGCCCCAGGCTTCTGCTGAAGGAGCCACAGCCCAGATTCTCAGCCCACCCAGGGCCACACTGGGTCTCATAATGCCACCCCATCCTATACTGCACACCTGCTTGCTATGTCCAGCTGAGCCTTGTACTTTCTTGTTGTTCATGCAGTCCCAAAACAGCACAGCTTGCTCCACATAGTTGTTCTGCCCTTCACAATCCCTAGTAAGATACATTTCGAGGCCAGAAGATCTTGTAATCGAAACAGGATGAGAAAAAGAAAGAAGACAGCAATATGTCCACTCAGATGAGAGGGAGAGGGGTGTGATTTATGGGATGGGGAGGGTCTTACTGCACAGAAATGTTTTATGGCAATCATTGGCCTAATAGAACAAAAATAGGACAATGACTTATTCTGAAATCTGTCCATGCTGCTTTAAGTGACCTTTGGCAAAGCAATTCATCCCTGTCTGTGCCTCTGGTAAATGGGAATAATACAGCCTTGCTGTCTGGAGAACACTTGGTAATTCTCAGATGAAAGATGCTTTATTGGTACCAGTATCATCCTTCATTGTCATTAGCATGATAACAGATCTATCACCTAGCAACAGAGCAGCAGCTCTCCCTGCTCTGGTTGCATGTGTATTTTTGTTGAATTTTGGTTTTCTAGCAGCCTGCTTTTCATTTGGAGAGACCTTACAACCTGTGGCTGTTCTTCCCTTAACATTGCCTGCTACAGACAAACACAGCTGCTATGGCCCAAGTTGCCCCTGCCACCCATCACACCCCACACTCTGCTGTACATGTGAGTGGTGAAATGTATCACCATCAGCTACACAGCAAACAACATTTTCTTCTCTTAGCTAAGGCACCCCAGCAGAAGTCTTGAACTTTAACATGTAAGCATAAACTTTATGTGACCTTTAAAATGCAGTTATTTATCAGGTTTGCACAAATTGCAGGGTCAAAAACAGTGATTAGGAGAGCTTCTAAAATTTTGCAGAAGCCTCACAGACATTCCAGGCATCAGTTCCAAGGACAAAGACGCATGTACATAAGTAACACCAATCACTGAAGATCAGGAGTCCTGCCAAGTCCTGTGATACCTTTAGATGTGTGATAGGAGCAGTCCTTCCACTCTCAAGTGATATGTAGACCAGCCTAAACCAGTAAAACCATTAGCAACAAATTGGAGAGAGGATCAAAGGGAGAAACAAGAGTAGAGAAAGTCCAGAAAAGCTAATCCTAATACTTGTTATTTGTGTAAGCTAGTCTTCATATCATCACTTAAGGGAAGTAGTTCTTAAAAACAAAACGAAACACAACACCACAACCAAAATCTCCAATGTTTGAGTCTGAGGCAGAACCTGAAGCCAAGACCAGATCTGTTGGTTCATTACTGTGGCAAGTTACCTTACCTCCACTGAATTAAATGAAGCATCAACTATATCCTTCAGCTGGGGATTTTGGCTAAAATTACTTTTAGTTATCTTGCAACTTTCACTTTTTAAAAGTGTCCATCTCTCTGATTTGAGGGAGGATGACTCTTTAGCCAAAAAGTGAAAATGCACCACTTCTGCTTTTACTGCAAGATACTTCAAGGACTGGTACCCCACTGCCCTTTGAGGGTGAGAGATCTGGTCGATTTGGCTTTTTTCCTTGGGAATGACTGCTATAAAACCTGGATCATCAGTCTGACACTTCACAGGAGGACAATGTGCCAGCAGGACGTTTATTACCAGTAAACCCCATGCTGATCCCTTAGGTTGTTGCTTTAAGGCAGAGTGATTGCTGGCATTCAGTGCATATGCAGCTCCTTTCTAGGGCTAGGGACAGGAGGGAGTCTGAGTTTCAGATGTTTCTGAGCACCAGTGTGTGGGAGAAACCCCTCCTTTCTGCCTGAGAAAATGTCTATCAGGAGGAACACAGATGTTCACTCATGGAGCTGACACATCCATCATCATTAGGTTTCCTTTTAGAGAGAACTCTTTAGGACCATTGCTTTTTCCATAGTGTTTGTGCTTTTGAGTGAGTTTTTTGTGTGCATTTCTTTCTTAAAGGTACTCTGGTCTCAAACACATGAGAAGAAATGGTGAGTTTGATCTCTCAGCTGGCTTTCTCCAGTCTCTGCAAGTTGCTTTTCATAGCAGTGTTTCCAAGCCCTGGCAACTTTCTCAATTCCAAAAGAAGTGAGAAAAAAACAACATGGGAAGAAAAGTGAATGTGGAATAAACAACTTCTTCCTTCCACTCCTTCCCATTGCCCTTTGTTCTAGCATGCCAGCTTTGAAAAGGCTCCTCACTGGAAGACAAGCTATCGTCGTACTGCTTATGCAGCAGAACACTCAGAAGTAAAGGAGGACTAAAACCACAGGATATCAGGCCTGTTGAATGGAAGCCTGAGTGCACAGACTTCACTAGAAGCTGCAGTTTCTGCAAAGATATAGATAGGGAGGTAATCAGACACTTCCCTCAGTCAGCAGAGGCAGGGTGGCTCCTTCTCAGGGCAATTGCAGATCATTCAGTTCTCCTCCGCTGGCTGACTCAGAGCAGGAGCCTGCCTCTCCCCATTGTCTGGGAAGGAAGCTTCCCTGCCTAATCGTAGGAGGGCCTCAGCTGCAGGCATTATGAATGTCTCCCACAGCCTGTGCTGGTCAACATCAGCATATGCATTTCAGTTACAGACCAACGAGCAAGAGAGGAGGCATTAGTTAGATTTGTCCTTACTCTATTTGTCCTATCTTGGCTGTCAGAAGCACGTCTCTTCCTCACTGGAAAAAAACCACCCTAGTATGTATTTTATAGCCTCACAGCTTATCAAATGAATGTAGACTAGGGAGAAATAGGAAGAAGTTGTACACAAGGATTTTTAGAGCCTAAATTAAAAAAAAAAAACAACCAAAAATCAAAAACCCAAAAAACCCCAAACAAAACCCAAACAAACCAACCAACCAACCAAACCACCAAACACACCCAAACAAAAACAACACAACCAAACCAACCAACCAAACAAAACCACCAAACACACCCAAACAAAACCAAAACACCCAAACAAAAACAACACAACCAAACCAACCAAACAAAACCACCAAACACACCCAAACGAAAACAACACAACCAAACCAACCAACCAACCTAATCAAACCACCAAACACACCCAAACAAAAACAACACAACCAAACAAACCAAACCAAACCACCAAACACCCAAACAAAAACAACACAACCAAACCAACCAAGTAACCAACCAAAACCACCAAACACACCCAAACAAAAACAACACAACCAAACACCACCACCACCACCAACAAAACAACCAAAAAACCAAACAACCCTCCCCCACAACAAAACAAACCAAGCACCAAACAACCAAAAAGAAAAAGCCCACCCCTTTGTGCTTGCTGGGGATTTGAGAAGGTTTGAGGTGACAAACTCAACAGCCAGTTGGAAGCAGCAGGTTCCATTTTAACCACTGCATGACAAAAAGAGGAGTTGCATGAGCAGAGGAAGTAATTAAGCCAAGCATCACATGGATCAGTCCTATGTCCGAGGTTTGTGGAAGACACAGGCTTTGAGTGAAGCTTTTTCATGGCTGTGGTGGTCACAGCAAATACATCCTGAGCAGGTACCCTAGCTTTTCTTTGAGCTTCAGTGTAACCTGCAGCCCATCTTCTGTGAGGAAACATGCAATGGCTCCTTTCTCTGCTTCCCTGTGTATTCTCACGAAGCTTATAGAAACAGTGAGATTTCTGCAAGGGTTGCATCCCTGTGAACTGCAGCTGAGCTTGGCCAACAGTGCAGAAATGACCAGGGAAGACACATACACACTGAGACAGAAAACAACTGATAATGTCACAAGCCTGCCTGCTCCTATTTACCTTGTGTGTGAGTCTGGCAACATTCACTTTTGAATTACATATTCATATACAACATATCCATGGATAGTAAAAATGCACAAATACATGACTGTAACTCTCAGTTTATTTTAAAAAATCCTGTATAGTCAGTATCTCTTTAAAACTCTGAAGGCACAGCAGCAACTCGAATGCTTTGATCACTTTTTCTTTCAAAGATGAAAAAGCTCTGTCATGTCTCCAGGTCAGTACCTAGGCCTAAGCAGAGCAATCACCATGGTGCTGCCTGGCACTTGAGACTGGGACTGACAAAGGTAATTGCCAGCAGTTTCCCTTTCTTGCCCCTAATCACCTGAGCACAAAATACAAACCACGGTGGTTTTAAGAAACTAGCTTTCAGGAATTCATTTAACATGCCTGAAAGGGTTTTAAAGTAAGGATACTCAAGGTAAAATGCTTGTAAAAAATTGTTTCCAAGATGTCAGCATCCCTTTAAATAGGCTGAGCCTGATCTATAATTGCCATATAATTCTATCTTTCTAACATGGGATGCCCAGGTAACTAATCAGTTTTCTAATTTGGCTGTGAGATAGGGATTTGGTGTCTTTATTCAGAGGATTGAGGGTAACCAAATAAAGGTGAGACAGGACTTCCTGAAAATGACACTGTCCATGCAAACTGCTCTCTTGGCAACCATAATTTGAGAGGCAGAAAATATTCAGAGAAAAGGGTGGGCTGGAAAGAGGAGCAGTTGCCTGAGTACACAGATGCTAGGCTCTCTCTAGAGACAGAAAAAGTGGAAGATATTTGTTTCATGACATCCTTTCTTCCATGTAAGGTTTGGCCACCCTTAAATCATTCTCATCAGAATTTCACCCAAGTATGCCACAGAACAGGCAACGAATGGGCTCAGGTGGATGCCACAGCCCCATGTCCTGGAAGAATTGTTCAGCACACGCATCAGTGAGCACCACAAGAATTTTCATCCTCCACTGCTGTCAGCCTGCTCCTTCTCATCTCTTATGCATTTGGATCAGGTGTAGTAGGCAAGGAAATGTCATCTCCCATGAAATCACTTGTTTGGGTTACAGAAGGAATTCTCCATCTCAGCCCCTAGCTGCCACCTGAGCACCTTCCACAGATCCAGAGAGGCTGAGGAGCAGCAGCAGTAGGTCCACTGAATCAAACATGTCTCTCTTCAGTCTATTACAAACAAGGGGAAGCCTTCTGCTTCTGCATCCAATTTCCCCTGCCAAGTCACGATACCCTGTCTGTGAAGGTACAATTAATCACTATGGAGACTGTTGCAAAGTCACCAGTTTGAGCTTAGTGTTTCAGCTGAGCGCTAAACAACAGGTGCTGGGCAGCTTTTCAGAAAGATCTTTTTTTCATGCTGGTATGCAGTGCCTGAAGGCAAAGGGAGGCTTTTCCTTCCCAGCTAATGGTAAGTGCACAGGCCAGGCACTTAGGATGGATTTCCTGAAGCACAAGAGTCCATGTGACATGGATCAGACCCCTGTCACTGATGGAGGTGGTTAGAGTCAGGGCTCATGCATCAAAGGAATGGTTGGATTTGGAATTGTTTGGAGGATCTCCCATTTTTCACACTACAGAGCATTTTAACCCCCCAGAAAACTCTGCACTGTATGTAAAGCCTCACAATGGCTTGTTCAGGGAGCAAGTACGCAGAGTTCCAAGGTAGGTCTGTGGGGGTAGGGGCAGGAAGTTCTCAAGTTTCCATGTCAGGGCCCCCAGTCAGGCCTGGACCAGAGGCTGGACAGCCATAATAGCCCAGAAAGACAAACCCTGCTGAACAAAACACTGTGTCTTTCAGCAGCTACAGCATGTCTGGGTGTGCAGCCCCCAGGAAGCAGCATGTCCTCCCTGATGCCAGCATGCAATCTGAAATGCAAGAACATGATTGAAGAAAAAACTGGGGTGGGAGCATTTGGCTGTCACTTACAGACACAGTAAGCAAGTTACATGCTCTAATCACAGCCCCAGGCCATGTATCAGACCAGCTCCTCACTCAAAGGCTGGAGCATCTCTCATCCCTCTACCTATCGCTGTGGATGGGAGCAGTGTGGCAGTCAGACATCACTCTGCCAAGCCCTGCATGAACACATCTTGAAGCTGGGGCTACCACATACCTTAGACATGTGAGTCCTTTCCTTGTGCTTGGCACAGGCAAACTGGGAGACTGCACTCAGCAGTAGGTAATTTAAAGTGCCCTTCTGGAGAGCAGACCTAAATATGTCATCCTGTCCATTTGGAAAAGAGAGCACAGCTCTGTGTAAAGAAAAAAAAAAAGAAATTTGCAGCATCCATGAGATTTGCCAGAACAGAGACAAACTGCACTAAAGCACCGGCAGCTCCTTGCTGAATTCACAGATGACTCTGCCCCATTCTTGCCCCCTCAGCCAGTCAGCATGACATTGGACCCAGCAGAGGAGGGGAATAACTATTGTGGTTAACAACTGCACAGATTTATGCATGGAATGCTGTGTGCATTTCAGCAGGCTTGGTGGGGCTGAATCTACAACCTGACAGGCACACTGTGGAACGGCAGTGATGAGTATCTGCATCCAGAGGCACCCCAGGAGAGCAAGGCAAGAATTCTTTAACCAGGTGCTGCTGATGAAAAGCCATCAGTGCAGCTCCATGTGAAACTCCCAGCACAGCTGAAGGTTCACATCCTCACCCAGTCACTGGGAAAGGACAGAGGGGTCACATCCAGATGCACCCACGGATGAAATTTTTAAATGAAATGCAGTGAAGGGGGCCCTTGATAATATATTGGTTTTGTAATGCACAAGACAATCCACCCTAACCTAGGGCTCTATTTTCCCCACTTCCATTACTGTAGATGTACAGTAAAGTCACCTGATGTAGATCCTGAATAATTGCCTCTCTTCCCTTTTGCAGTGGTTTCCTGATAGGACAGAGATGCTGAAACAGCTTCCACAATGCCACAGTGCAGTTTTGGCTATGAAGTGTACCATAGTTGAGGAATATCTCCCAGAGGAGATGCTGCAGAGCCCACCCTCTCCTGTAGCCAGAGGCACCTAAGCCCTTAAGGACACACAGGTCTACATGTGATTTAAAAGCAGCTCTGCAGCTGCACTGCCTGGGCTAGGCCTGAGCCAGTCTCTAGGCAGCCCTACCTGGCAGGGACCTTCCATATCAGCTCACTGCCTCCCCTTTCATATGTTGCATCACCCCCCGAAACTGCGACGGGGATACTCCAGCTGAACTGCGTACGGTGAAGCAAGTACTGAAAGTTTTGCTGGTTCAGCAGAGAAACTCAAAACACAGCTGCTGGGAAGGACATGGCATGCTTTCAAACGCATCAGTTCTAGCTATTTTCCAAGCTCTGGAAGAGGAAACTAGCCTCAGTTTTAGGAAAAGTACCAGACACGTTCTCATTTTATCTAAACCCATGTTCTCAGACTTGGGCCATATGTCACCAGCATTGTGGTCCTCCCAGAAGACCGTGGTGCTTTGCCTTGTTACATGTCCCTTGAAAATAAAGAAGTTAGGCAACTATCAAAACTGGCCTAATAGAGGTCTGGGACAGCACAAGCCACTGGTGAAGCTGGACTTATCTGTCTTTAATGCTGCAATCAGGAAATCCCCTCTGATTTTCTTATTTCTGAGCAGTTACTAATAAACTTAAAAAAAAATTTTTTTTGGAAGTTGCACTGCTTCATTAGGAGGAAAAAATAAACAAACTGTAATTATTTAGTCCTATTTTTTGCACAGGATGTTCTTTAACTAGAAGGCATCATCCAGGACACATTGTTTTGGCAGCTTTATATTCCTAAACACTTTCACTGCCTCAGCATCAGTGTCTTTTCACCTGGGGCTTTGCACTCAGCTGTCTAGCCTAGATGCAGTATAGCCTCTGGCAGAGTCTCCAGGCTACAGAAATGTAAACAGCAGATTGAAATAGTTCAGATTAATTTGTGAGAGGTTTGGGTCAGAAGTTTTGTTGTCACACTTCTGACCACATGCTGAGGGAGCATGGCCCCATTCCTGACAACTGTAATGACACCTTAGCACAAACTTGCTGCGTCCTCCTTCTCTCATGCAGGAGAAACAGGGATTTTCCTGCCTCTGAAGTCACGGATGTGAAAAGTTGAGTAGGTTTTACTATGATGGTGAAGGCAGACCCTTTGTGGAAGCCAGCACATGCATCTTGGTGCTCTTGCACATCTGAAATCTGCCTTCACATTTAAACAATAAAACAGGCTCTTGCTTTCTGCTTATGAGCTGTCAGAATTGGTGCCACCTGGGAGCAGAGGACCTGAGCATGCAGCTCTGTAGGATCTTGGACTGGTCACAGGAGCTGCTCTGGCCTGCTGCGTGACAGAAACCCTCAGCCTATCCATGTGCTCCTGCCCCCCACTCTGATGAAAGAAAGTATGTGGGCTCAGGGGAGATGAAAATTACTCAAGTAAATAAGTTAATTAATTTTCAGTTGGGTCACTTTCTGAAGTCACTCCTTGGGAAGGGTCAATAAATGAGCCCCATGGTGCAAAAGGGCAGAAAGAGGTGAGCAGAGCTGGAGGAGGATGGTGTTTGAGAGAAAAAAGGGATGGATGGCTCAGCTGAAGCCTTGGTTTTGTGAGGTTCCAGCTGTGGGAGAGCAGCCCCTCATCTTCTCCTTATCTGCCCTGCTGCTCTCTGGTTTTGCTTTTCTGAGTTAATAATTAGTGTGTTGACTCTGGGAGAAAGCAAAACATGGCCATCTTTTGCTGAGATGGTTTCTGCCATGCTGTTGCTGCACGCAACCACAAGTGGAGGCATAGGACTTACCTATGAATGTACCTAGCAGAGTACAGGCCAAAGTTTTATTTCCCCACCCAACATAAAAAACAAGCCCAAATGAAGGAGGCATCCAGCAGTATGTTCAGAGCCACGGATTTTATCCTGAGATCACTTGTGCTCAGCAATTTTCCTTTTTCCCACTCAAGACACCCATCTCACTCAGCAACTTTTCCTTCAGCATTACCTGGGCTCCATTTGCCTCCAGTTACCCCAGGGCAGCCCAAAGTAACTCCACACCTCAGTTAAGCCCAGCTAAACAGTTCACACACCCTGTGCACACCCCAGCTAGCCACCATGCACCACCCATCATTCTCAACATCAGCTGGCAGCAGCAGCAGCACCTTCCCACCAAGGAGATACCCTCCTTTGCACATCCCAAGTCATACCAACCTCAGTGGCCTAAGCTGCTGCTCTGTTTTATTCCCATCAAACCTGCAAATCTCATTTGCTGAAGTGTATCTGTTGTGTCCTCTTGCTTGGGGGCTCAGACCAGTAACTGGGAGAAGGAAAACCTCTACAGGTAAGGCATGAGGGAAGGGGAAGCTCCATGGAGCTCACATTAACTGCTCCACAGGAACGATGTGGTTTGGTGTCCTGTGGTAATGACAAGCTGTCAGTAGTGGTGGGAAATGGTAAATACTGCCCCATGGAAGTTGCAGAAAAACATGCAGAAACCTGCTTGCTCCAAGTATTCTAGCTGTGGCAAAGAGCAGGAGAGTCCCATTGGAGAACTGCCCTCCTAGGCTTCTGCTGACAGTCTGCTCCTCAACATCCCCCAGCCCCTACCGGTCAAGTCTCTTCCACCTTCCCTCTTATGCTCAGCCAGTTACCAGAGCTGACACCTGAAGGATCCTGCCCAAAGGCCACCTCCCCCTGCAGCAACTGCCTGATGAGGCAGGACAGAGGCTTGTTCTCTTTCCTTTCTCTCCTCTTCAAAGATGTTTGTGAAAACAGCTGTGCACATTAAAATGTTGATTGCAACACCCACTCTGGTGCTGTTTTCATACATAAAGGCTGGTTTTGTAACTTGTGATTTTGCCATGGGCTTAAGTAACTAAATAAGAAGGTTTGCACTGTGCATGGTTGTTAAGAAGGTAAGCCTTAAACCTATAAGCAAAAGCCTGATTTTTTTATCAATAGCCCTGGGGTTCAAAGCAAAATGTAATTAATCCATAAACCATCACAAATTGGTGGCCTCCCCAGAGACTGAAGAGTTCAGCACCGATTTAAGACATTTTCTGTTGGGATAGCTAACCCCTCCATTTAGAAGGCATGTTGTGAAAACGGACTTTTACATCCTTCTAAAATTGTTTTGCACTAACATTTTACTTTTTTGCTCTTTGGAAGGCCATAATCAGTAAATGTGTGTGAGAAATTTTTGCTGGGGTAGTTACAGCCAGTGCCCCAACTAAAATATTAGGGCAAGAGACCCTTCCAGTTTTACAGACATCTTTGAGGGGAGGGGGAGGACACGACACACAACTTCTGCTCTGTATTACCTTTGAAGATAGCTTCCAATTTCCCAGCTCCCAAACTGCAGTGGTGGCTTCAGTGCTTGCAGGTGCTGCTTGGAGGACTTCCAACTGCTGGGTGATGATCACATGCAGTAAGATAATGTCAGAAACTTATCTTACCCTTCAAAACCTTCAGCGGCTCCAAATGCCACCCTCAGCTTTTGCTGAGCCATTTTGGGAGGGGTGTCTCTGCCACTTGTCAAACAAACTTCCTTGCTTCTGCAGTGCCAGAGCCCTCAGGGCAGAGTCTCAGGGGAACTGAGCTATTAAAACAACCCAGCCTCCTCTTAAAAATCTGCCTGCTGCAGTTTTTCAAAGACTTATGGTCTGGTCCAAGGTGGGTGGCTCTCACGGGGACGAACAGACCACTTTCCAGCACAAAGACCACCTGCAGGTGCTTTGAAGGCTTTCTGGGGAAGGGTTTGCACTCAGAGAGCTGCTCAAAGACAGAAGCTGCAAGAACTTGTGAACCTGTCAATTAAAAATAAGTATTCCACCCTCAAGCCCTGTCCGCATGAGGGACAGAAACATTTTAGCTGCATTAAAACAGCACATTAGAAGTGGAGCTTGGCAGCAGGCACCAAACCCCACCCCATAATTTCCAATGGCTAGCACGCCTGTGTGGTCGACTGAACAATCCCAGTGTCAGGCCAGCCCAGAAGCTTGGCATGTGAAAGGGAGCACTGCTGCACAAGCAACCATGTAATTTCTGGGCTACATGCCCTACATATATACTGCCCTGAAATAACACACACATGGGGAGAAAAAGATCTGTCTGCTGTGGATCCTAGATCAGTCTGCCCATCCCTCTGCCAGCCTCAGGAACAATGTGTGAGCCCTTCTGCTGCTTTGAACCAAAGAGGTCTCTGAAATCTGAAATTTTCACAGTGACCAGGTAGAAGAAACTCAGATGACTTCTGGAAACACAGGTCCAAGTCCACATGTGGGGAAGTCAGAAACTAATTGACTAGGGGAGGGTAGAGATGAGAGGGAAAAAAACCCTTTTATCTAATAGCCTTCCTTATCCTATAAGCACAGGATATCCTTCTGTTTTGATATAAAGCCTCTGGTGGCCTTTCTTTTGCTGTAGATCGAGCCAGTCTTTGTAGGTTGTAGGAGATACAAGGAATTGGGGAATTTTTACATTTATAGGTAGAAGACTGCTATTTGTACAAACATTAATAAATACATTACTTTAGTTCTGTATCTCAGCAATGCAGTAGTTTGGGGTTTAGATATTAACTAAAATTTCAAAACAACTTTAGCATCTCGTCCTTAATCAATAAACTTCTTCTTACTATTTCTCTCTCAAGCTTTTCAGTTCCCTGGTATCACCAAGCAGATCCAGTGTATGTGGCTTAGGAGTCCAATGGTAAAGCAGCTTCCTTGGCAGCAAACCTGCTGCAAATAAGACACAAACTCACTTCTGCAGGTTTCTCTCAATGAGAAGGGATGTCTTGAAGTTGAACCCCGTCCTGGTATTCCCCATGCTATTCCTGCTTGAGACCACCTCTGGTGCAAACAAGTCACATAAGCAGGAGGCAGGGAGCTTGCTGAAAGGCTCTAGGAGTCACACCTAATAATGAATTTTCCACAGGGCTGCATTTCTGCACCCGAGTGATTCGTAGCTCTCAGTTCGCAGAGCTATGATAACTTTTTAATAGCAAAAACAGGCCCCAATGCTGTATCCAGCAGTTTTCTTATGCTCCAGGGAAGCTATGTGAAGGGGGAAAGAAAAAAGAAAACTGACCACCAAGCATTAACCAGGGAAAAGGCAGGCAAACTTCAAACTACTGCACACAGCAGTACTGTCCCTTCATTTTTGCTTACTTCTTGATAAGCAAGGCTATCAAGAGCTCAGGGTGCTTCAAAGAGTAAAGTTTAATTACAAATGAGCAAGTAAAGGGTCACTTTTCTCTTGGGTTGGAGCTACTCCTCACACCAGTTGTGGAGGGGGTGCTTCTGTACCACCCTAAGACTCTCTTACCACAAGCAGCAGCCCTAGACTCAACAATACACTGTGAGTTTACCCGCCAACATCACACTCTGCCATGGACACAGTCTGCTTGGCAGACGTACCACAAAGCTATAATGACCACTGAGTCATACCTCCTCTTCTTTCCTTTCTTCCATAAATTAACCTCAGCCATATTGCAGGCCTGAGATAGCTGGGCTGTCTCCAGGAAGTGGCTGATAAAACATCTTACTGGTACACTGGAGACTTAAAAGTCTTCTGCAAATGTGACCCAACTTTGTTGTAGCTACATACCAAAGGATTTTGCTGCAAAGATCAACTGATGTTAAATATGAAAGCAACTACTACTTGCTTTTAGGAATTGTAAACCTGGATAGTTGGGAATTTTAGTATTTATCAGCCTATTTACAGGACAAGTACAAAGACCAACACCTTTAACAACAGAAGCTGGTATGTGTTCTTTGTCTTGCTAAATAAATTTGACACCTATTTTTCACAGGTGGAAGAGCCTGAACAAAATCACTTTATCAGCATGATGTCCAGTGATCAGTTCATTTGCAAAAACCCTCTTTAAACGCTTCACAGTTCTTCCATTGACTGCACTCTTCTGGCCTCTGCATGTAAACAGTAGCTCAGAAAAGCTCCATAACGCCATGATGCTTTCCTCCTACACCCAAAGCACAGCTGTACTTTTCCCCAACCTGAAGTGTAAGGTGTATTTTCAAATCAATCAAAGAGGTTCATCATAGGCTTAATGCCAAGACTACTGCAAACTCCAGAAAAAGACCTCAGCTGATTTTAGAGGTCTCTGGATCAGCTGCTCTAGGAAACACCTCTGGACAAAGGTGTGGTAGTTTTAGGCTGCACCGTTACAAATTTTTCACAGATCTTGAACAGGAAGTGGTAAAATGTAAATAAATCACTATTGGGTGTAAAAAGGAAAATAATGATAATTCTAAACAATCCCATTGGAAGAGATAAGGGACTTAAACTAGTTGTGCAAAACAACCTCTCTCTCTTCTCACTTCTTTGGGCTGGGAGATATTAACTTGCCTCTGCTTGACCTTGGCTGCGCTGCTTTTGTTGTGACTGGTATTAACTTCTCTGCTTCCATCTCTTGTCCCCCGTGTACAAGGGAGTAAGGGGGAGGCAGGGAGAGAGAAGCTATTAGTAGCTCCCCTGGTCTTTGACCAGGGGGGTCCTTGTGCTGTTTATTAATTGTAAATACCTGTAAATATTGTAAATACTGTATATTTGTACATATTCATTGCATGTCCTTGTAGATTGTAGTTTTGCTTGTAAATACAACTTTCATTTGCTTCCAACTGAGCTGGTCTGGCAAATTTAATGTTGGGGGGGAATTTTCAACCCACCACAAAAGGTAAGAGGAAGAAGGAACAGTACTTACAAGACAGGGATCACCAACAATGGAAACGGTCTGACTGATGCTGCAAGGCTGTTGAGGAGTTTGCATGGCAGTGCTAAGCTTAGCAAAGGTAAGACTAGTCCCTGCCACTCGAACTCATTAACTCCAGAGATGCAGAAAGCTGATCAGGAAATGCTTTTGTTTGCATCAGGCTGACTTCCTATGGCTGTCCAAAAGCTGAGTTCTCATCTGAACCAGCCAACCCTATTCCCTCCTTTGTATCTGGATACAGCTATGCCTTGCTGAGGAGCAATTAATCACCCTCATTTTGGACCTCTCTTTTAAGGTGGGATAAACTGGAGATCCCTATCAGCCTTCATCAGTGACAAACAGAGGATGGACAATGACCAGAGACTAGGGGCACAACTTGCAGAGGCTAATAATAATCAAGGGAAATCCCACTTTCTGCCTTTTAGCTCACTCAGAGTTTATAAGCAAAGTCAGCAGCCAGATGCAAAGGGATAATCTTTAATGGGTAAAGGTGAAGGTGCTGGTAGTTCTCTTGTCACCTCACCATTTTGCTGGTTGTTTTTATACTTAGATAATCCTTGCTACATAGAGACCTGGCAAACAAAGTCAGCAATTCATGGCAATCTTCTTCAAAATGTACATGTATTTAATAACTAAAACAAATACAACTTTTTCCCCCCAGAATTGTCACTACTGTGTTTCAGTAAGTCCCAGCAGTTTGACTGTTCATGGCTACTGTCTAAGCTGGGCACATGGTTATGTACTCATATATCCTCTATAAATATAATAAAAGATTTAACCGACATTTCTGTTTTCATTCTGATCCTTACACGTACTTAGTGGGTTTTCACAAAAAAATCCATGTCTCTGTCCTGCCTCCTCCAACCTTTTATTGGGTTCCAAGTAAGCTTGAGTTTGTAATTCAAGTCAGTATCTGCCATCTGTTCAGGCACACAAGTCCTGTGCATGCAAAGACAAGATTTCAGTGGTCCCTGCTCCCTGCCTTGCAGCGCAAACATGTTCTTAGCATGAAGAAAAAGAAAAGGCTTCAATGTTTCTAAACAAAAGGAACAGCTAAAACAGGCCCCTGGGATGCACAGCTGCTCTGTACAGACAAAAGATGATGTTTTTCAATCCCCAAGTAAGTACAACTATTTCAAGGTTGTTTTTCTTATAATATTGGGATTTTTATGTATATTATTTTACAGGTAGCTTAACTACCCCAGAGGGAGGTGTCCTCAATAAACTGAAGAGATGCATTAAGAACTCCTCTGTACCGAACTGATGGGTGGCTTCAGTGCTGAGGTGAAGGTCCTATCTGCAAGGATGAGAAGGGCACTCTGGGCATTCACACTCTGTTGGGTTTGCCTGCAAACATTCAAAATACTGAACAGTTATCTGTCCTGTCAGTATTTGGATTAATGTTCAATTTTTGATGTAAGGTCTGTGCTGTGCTGAAAATCAGGAACACGCATCCAGCTAAGGGCTCTGATGCCTTCTCTCCTGCCTCTGCTGGCTCACCTCCCCAGATCCCTGTGTATGTCTATGAAAGTGGAAGGAAAGCTTCTCAAACAGGGATAACTCTCAACATCTTCACAGAGGACACCACATCAATGGGGCCACAAAACTGTTTGCAAAAACAGTGATGAAAATAGGGCTTGGATTCTGACTGGTGGTTTTGAGGCACAATACCCATCTTGTAACAAGAAGAAGATGACAGTGTTTCTGCTGCCTGGATTTTGAAATGACATTAAGTGGGTCGGTCGCAGTGAGGCACATAGGGGTCAGGGCTGCCTGCTTTGGAGCCAGACTGGAAGAAGCTTTGTTGAGGTGCCCCATACACACAAACACACATGCAAGCACCATCCAGACAAAAAGAAAAGAGTAGTCTTTAGATAAACATTCTAATTTATAGGAAATGGTTTGAACTTAAAAACAGAACCAAAAAGATGTTGCCAACCTCTGAGATGTATCATTTACATAGAAAAACAAAACAGGTATGCTGAACATGGTGCCTTTTAAGAAAGTTAATCTTTACCCCTCATAACAATACTGAGTTTTTGGTAACCACTGCATTACCAATCTTGCAGCATAAAATGGCACTGGTACAGGTTCATGTGTCCTTTATTAGTCTTTTAGATTCACTGCAGTCTTTTAAATTCGCTGTAGTCTCTCAGAAAAGCCTTCAGGTGCATCCAGTGCTGCCTTGCTGTAACTGGTTAATGCCACCTTGCATGTCGGTGTGCCATGAAACTGGTATGGCTGCAAACCAAATGGGTGACTGGATTGTATAAACACGGCGTGTTGCAGTCTGGATCCATGTTTGAAGCATCTGCTTGCAGAGCTATCATGTGAAAGGAACAGGCCTCTAGTGCAGTGGATTTCCACGTGATGAAACTTGCTTTTAAATAATCATGTTTCTTCTGAGTGACATCATTAAATCATAATTTTCTTTAGGAAAGAAAAATTCCATTATTAGCTACTTTATGTAATTAACTGTAAAATCTGCTTTGACTTCCAATCCTCCCACTTTTTCTGAATGTTTAGAACCCTCATGTCTTTGTTCAAGCTTCTGCCAGCTTCATCTTCTTGGCAGTACTTCTTAGCAAGTAGACTTTGGAGGCAGTATCTTGAATTTTTCCACTTGTCTAGCCACGTGAATAATGCCTGTAGCAACACCACAGTACTGTGTGGCACAGGCAGATAGAGCACAGGCAGTCTTACCACAGATCCTGGATGAGATTGGCATTCACGGCACCACACATTACCTTGATGAACCAAGCCATTAATGCTCACTGCTCTCCCAATCAACCTTACTGCAATACTAGATGAGAACAGTGAAAATACATATTCACATAGCTCTGCCAAGACATGTTTTAGTGTACAATTAAGATGCCAGATGCTAGTATTTCTTAAAAGCACAAGTAGAGCCCTCTCCTTTCAATTGTAATATGTAGGGCAATGCCTTCCTTACAAGCAGACCTCTGACTTTCTATGTTGGACAACTGTAGCATATTACATTGTGACAGTAACACGCCTGTGGCTTTCCCTTCTTGTTAGAAGTAAAAAGGTCAGGTTCCAGAGAACAGCAGTGCAAATCCCAGGACATCAGACTAACACTGGCCGCTGACAGCGTCTGCTGCATTGAAGGAAATCTGCGTGGGGCTCATCTGCTGCAGCTGAGGCATCCTGGCTTCCAGCGGCTTGTCACCCGCCGACTGCATCGTCTGGTTCCTCTTCCGCAGCATCTGTCCGATCCCCATCATGGGGAATCTGCCTCGGCTTTTAACACAGTTGGGGCTGCCCAAGGGGTTGTTGGAAACCAGCTGTGTAGGGGATACTGCTTCTTCTTTTGCCGGATATGCTTTTTCTTCGTATGTGAAAGAGACTTGGTTGGGGTGGACAGGGGACGCACTTCCTGGCTGAAAAAGTGGGGACAATGTCCTTTCACTGGAGCTTTTGTAAGGGAAATTAATTGGTGAGCCCAAAATTCTGTACTGATGCGAGGGGGAAACCTGGTCTATCTGGTCCTCTCTGTCAACTGACTCAAAGGAGTGTACAATATTCAGGATGAGAGGAGAGTCCTTTGCCCGGCCCCCAATCCGGGCTGGCTCCTGCTGTGGAGACTCCTGCCTCTTGAGGAGCCGAGGGGTTCTAGGGGGTGGCTGCTGGACTTCAAGGTACTCCAGGGAGCTGGAAGTGACACAGCCTGTCTTGGTCGCCAGGGGTTCATGGAAAGGGCTTACCCCACCACTAGAGTCTGCAAAACAATCAGAAAAGGAACCAGAAGAGCAGACTGCAGTTAATAGCACTGCCTTCTCCACCTTACAGTGGACAGTGTCCAACATCACCTTTCCAAATTTCAGAAGGCCGTAATAAACGCACCAAGTAAAACAAATGGGTTTGGAGATATACTCAGAGCCTAATTCCCTGACGCTCATTTGATACTTACATTGCTGTTTCATGGGTAATGCACCTGCCACTTTCATCAAAGGCAGGAAGAGTGCTTAAAGCGAGTAAGACAAATACATGAGATGGAAAATCACAGATGTCTTCAGCTGTTTGTATTAATTATATCCTCTAAGGCCATCTCTGAGAAATCTCACATCCCTTCTTTCCTAGCACAACTTCGCATGGTTTTACCTGGGTTTGTGTACTGTATACACTGACATACCCAGAGACACAGGGGGCAACAGTGAGTTAATCCCTAATACCTTTACTTGCATTTTGGAACAAAACCTGTTCTTGGTTTCACACATGTAACTAGGGAGTAGCTGCACCAGTGAGATTCAGGCTGTTACAGTTGGATTGACTTTGGTGAGAATCTTCCTCCCCACCAAAACTGAATATAAATAGAACAATCTTTGCAGGATTTGGCCCAGTAAACCAAAATGGCTCATGCCTTTGATTTCTACAGGATGCTGGCACTTGCTAATGCCAAGCTAGTCTGAAGAAAACATGCTTTGCTGCCTTTATGGAAAGCTATGCAAAGAGCCTTCTCTGCTAGGTTCTCCTTAATTGAAAGCATAGCAGACCAGCAGTTACTCACTGTCCCCAAGTTCCCTCAGCCTCAAACCATCTGAAAGGGATGTAAAATAATTTAGGTCTGCCAGCCTTCAGGTCACAGCCACAAATCTCACATGTATTTCTTTTGAAAGGGATGGTCTCAGCAGGGGTTGAAACCTGAATGGATATCCAAGATAAACTCACTCACATTCAGAATTGCCTGGTAAAAGGAGACCAGGTTTAACCTGACTAGTTTCTTTGTAAAACTGGTCAAAATCCTGTGACCACTTCCTTTAATAAGTGTCAAAACATGGTTTCCCTAAGCAGAGAAATGCTTTTGCTGAGATATGAATGATTTTCAGATTTAAGTTCAAAAAAGCAGGAAGAAACCTAAACAGGAAAAAAACCTAAATAGGTTTACTTACTTCCCCTTGTGCCTCCCTCCCCAAAGTAACAACAAATCTGAACAAAATGAGCATTTAAAAATAATTTTTACCAAAAATACGTGCCATTTCTGACTAGTTTCGTAGACTTACTGCTACATTGCAGCAGAGGTACCTGTGCCGCCACTTGACATTTTTGGAACACCATTTTGACATTTTTTAAAAGTAGAAAACATCAAATGATAAATTATCAAGTCACAAGAAAGAGCACAAAACCACAATAAGCCAGCATTCTGAACAACTCCCTCACATCTGTCAGAAAATAGTAAACGTTTGACATTACCACATTCCCTCCCCCTGCTCCACAGTCATCTCCTCTCATTTACTTCCTTCATTTAACAGCTGGCTGCATCCTTTTCCTGCTCCTCGATATCTTCTGTCCTCATGTGCACCACTGATGCCCTATTTCACTCACTGACTCCCCTTTTCCTCCACTCCTCTCCTCTGCCTCTTTTTGAGAGCAGCTCTCACCCATCCCTCCCAGGCTGCCTCGTACTCTGTGTGATTAACACTCTGCTCTCCTCTGGCTGTCCTGACTTTTCCTTTCCCTGCTAATGCTTTTGCTTCCCCTTTTACTGCCTAGAATTTATTTGGGTTGGTAGTTCCACCTGCATTTCCCTCTCGGTTGCCTACTTCCCCTTACTCCCTGTGGCAGTTTTAACCTGATGCCTAGGAAATTTTCCACAGATCTTGAGTAGAAAGTGGTAGAATGTAAATAAACTACCATTGGATGCAAAAGAAAAATAATGATAAGGTCTAAGTAATCCCATTGGTCTGATAACTGACAAAGTCAGTTGTATAAACTAACTTTTTATCTTTTTTGGCTCTTCACTCTAGCTGATACTAGCTGGTGGCTTTTGCTTGGCTGTTGCTGACCTTGGCTGCATTCTTCTTGTGGCCAAGTACTAACAAGCTACTTTCTGCTCTTCTCTTTTTTCCCTTGCACAGGGTGGGGAGGGTGAAGAGAGCAGAAAGCTATCGGTAGCCCCCTGGTTTTGTCTAGGGAGGTTCTTGTGTTGTTTATAAATTGTAAGTATATGTAAATACTGTATCTTTTGTACACATTCATTGCATTCCATATTTCTAGATTGTAGTTTTGCTTGTAAATATAGCTTCATTTGCTTCCATCCTATTGAGCTAGTCTAGCAATTTTATTTTGGGGGGTAATTCTCTCAAATTAGTTGGGGGTAATTTCAACCCACCACACTCCCTCATCAGTTGCTGCCCACTGCTCCTCCCAAGGATGCTACCATTACCAGCACTCTCCTCAGGGTCAGGGATTTCTTCCTGTGCTGCCCCTTAGTTCCCTCCTAGGAAAACACATTCATTTGCAGATCATGGAATTGTTGGTAGGAAGGAGCTTGTCTACTACCAGCTTTGGTTTGTCAGTGATCCGGGGTGGGTGTTGATGCTTTCAAAGCACCCGTGTGAAGTGCAGATCATTTTGTATAAGTACGTATAAATAGGGAAAGAAAGCTTTTTTTAAAACAGTGGGGATTCTGTCAAGTGAAAAGAGAAGTAAAAGTGAGGATTCATGACTGCTGAACATCGTCATGGTTTCCTCACAACGTTTCATTCAGTGTTTGACTACATTACCCAGTCCTCTTTCACACACCACCTCCAGAGCAGACACTGAATGCAAGCCCACGACTATTTACCAACACACACACAACACACAAAATGTTCTCATTAATACTGCACATGCCCAAACATGCACATGCACACAGGACACACCACTGGTATTTCTCCCACTGACCTTTCTCTGGACCTCCAGCCTTGGTGACTTTCCGGTCCTTCAGCAGAGCCTTGGTGTTCTGTATCTGTGAGATAAGACAGGAAGAAGGCTGTCTATATGAAACTGGACTTTTCTCAGTTTTCTTTGGGAGCTGACGGTGAAGAATCTCCCCTTTCTTTTCTTGTTCTTTGAGTTTTTTGTCCTTTAAGTTGTAAAACAAACAAGAACAATTTGGTTTACTTAAGGGAAGTTTAAATGACCCCTAGACTTAAAAGCACACCACTTACCGAAGCCAAATTAAGAACTATACATTTACAAGGAACAAAAAGTAGCTAAATCTTCCATGTCTCATTTTCCCCTGATCTGTCTGACATGATTTCATGGCTCCCATCTGCTCTGACACTCAGGCAGTGTGGAAGTTGGTTTTGAAAAATTTAAGAAAAAGGAAATCTTTCTCCTCTGAGGCCATTTGTGCTAGGAGACCTTACTGGAGCAAGAAGATGCAGGTTCATGTTACTTCCTATCTGAAACTTGCCTCCCCGTTTAAACATTGAAAAAAGGCCTTTGATTTCTTTTTATTACACTTCCTCTGGCATTTGAAAAAAAGCTTTAAAGAAGTTTAAACTCTTTGAGTCATTCCTGTTCTGTCCAAACAAGATCTGGAGGAATATGGCTCTCACTTTTATGGCATCTCTGCAACTGCCCAAGTTGTGGAGGGCGAGAACTCAACCCTTCACTGAACCCAAACTCCTTTCAGTGACAGGAAAGGCAGCTGAAGGTGGGATTGCAAGTGTGTACATCCTAAGAGACAGGCTTGATCTCCAGTGATGACAGAGGTAAAACAGAACTTGAGAGTGGTATCTGAAGAGGAATCCAATTTTCTAAGCACTGTTTTACAGTGGAAATTCATGATATCTTTTTTGAACATGAATCATTAGATTCTGCAAGCTTCCTAACATTCTTCACCTGCCACAGATTTCAGGGGGAGGCAAAAGTCTCATTTTTTCAGGTATCAGATTTGTGGCCTGTATTTTGCTATCCATCAAAGACTTCAGAATCTCTCACCTTTTTGGAACTAACTTGCATTGCCTAGTTTTAGATGTCAGTCTCAAAGAAGTGAGGCTTTTGGTTTGGTTGCTTTAGGGTAATTTCTTGAGAGGGGCATAAATGTGACATTCTCTCTGTGGTTTTAATTCTCATTTAAGTAACATGTTTCACTGCGTCTCACACTGCAACTAGAAGTCTTTTTTTTTTTTTTTTGAAATGCAGGGAGATTCCTTCATCCAGTTATGTGCTGTGGCCCGTATTTTGTCTGATAATTATGCATTGCCAAAGAGCAATGCCAAAGGACATAATTTTGATGATTTTTCTATTAATAGTTCATTGACATGAAGTCTATCAAATCCCTAAAAGGCAAAGTAATGTGCATATATGAGAAGGGGAGAGAAAGACACAGAAGGTAACTTGGGTTCTCTTGGGCCACTACACAGCTCTGGAAACATAAGACACCTGAGAGGAAAATAACTGGACCACGCTCGTTATGATCACTCCCAGCTCAGACAGAATCCAGCCTCCCACATAGAGGATGTCTGGGCACTGCCAGGCTCATTAAACTTTGACTTTTCAGAATTTATGGAGTTGGAAGGAAGAGTTCCAGTGAAGCAGGATTTTTAGGTCTGTTACAGAAGTGATTTAGCGGCGTGGAAGAGTGAGAAACAAAGACCCTCTCTGAGCTTCTCACCATATTCACCTCAGTCTCCCTTTGCATACATGTTTTTTTGTCCTCAGCCTTGTCTCCATCCATACCTTATCCCCTCCAGTTTCCCCTCCTGTAGCTAGCTTCCATAGAAACAAAGCAATGCATTAAGAAGCCCTCATCACTTTGTTCAGGTGATACCTTTTTGTCCACCTGATTTCTTTGCCTTTAGAGGCTGTAAACACTGCTGGCACCAAGCATTTATTCCTCCCTGCCCATCCTGTACTTGGAACAACAGAACATCTGATCAGTACCAGGCACTATCTTGGTGAGCAGTCACTACTGACAAAGAGGAAGAAGAGTAACAGCAACAAGAGCAATGATGATGATGATGATGATAATGCTGTGTGAATAACACCCTGTGACAACAGAGTCAATGGGAGCTGCACAGTTAATTTTGGTCTAACCGCACTGCATTTCTTCTCAAGGCTCTGAAACTCTGCTGCCAAGTTCAGCAGAGATTGGGCTCTACTGAGTATCTTATTTTAAAGGTACGTGTGAGGATGAGACCAAGTGGTGACTATATTAAGCCTAAAGGAGCTGATCAAGATTGTTAGCAGCTTTCTGCTATTTTGGATAGGTGAGGGAAGACTTTGCATGTCGGTTGCTGCAGCATCTGTCAGAATGCAGCACGTTCCAATGCTGCAATATTTTTAGCCTAACAGTGCAAGAGTCAAGCCAGAGCTCCTCACCTGCCAAGTGCTCCTGACTTTGCCTTCATGCTACTGTTAGGTTTTCTAAGAAATAGTAACACAGTCATTCCATATAATTAAAGCACCCATGAAAAAGAAAAATCACATACCCAGTGTTAGCAATTAATTAGTTTACCCTGGATCAACATTGCAAATAGTCTCATAAGTATTTTTAAAACCTATTAACATTGTGTCTCTTAGACTACAGCTGCAAGAGGGGAAATGACCAAAATCCTAACTCCCAACAGGGGAGTTATAAAAGTTTGCTCTTCAGTGTACCGCGTACAGCCATGTAATGGCATGCTGTCACACAATGCTGGAGTTGTACTGTTATGTTACACTTGAATAGGTTTGGCATTACATCATCATCTGCTATTTCCTGTCCTGACCTCGACCCTGAAGCCTACTCTTAGTCCCAGCAATGGATTTGAAAGGAAGATAAAGGATATTTGCCTTGGCCATGTCTGAAACGGTGGTAGGACAGTGACACAAGCTCCTAAAAATTGCAAATTCCCTGAGTTTGAGCCCACTAGCTGCCCTATGGGAGGCACACATCCCCACTGCTGCCTCTCTGGATTAGCTGGAGAGACAGCTACTCATCACCTGAGGCCTCTTCACAAAACAGATAGACTGTTGCCTCCCTCCCTCCTCCCTGCACTGCCAATCCACCCCCAGCTCTAAAATGAAACCAGTCTGCAAAACAGCCTGCAAACAGCAGCCCATAGCACCCTCAGCCTTGGCACACTGATCCCACCATCTCAGGTTAGGAAGCTTAATGGAGAAGAAGGGCTGGGCATGACCACTGCTCATGTGCTCCACTGCCAGCAGGCATACTCCAGGCAAGCAGCCCCCAGCCTGAGGCAGTCCTTATTTCACATAGGTGGAGTGAGGTGGAAGAAATTCATCTGGCTGCTGCAGCTGAAGCTGACCAACTCTCTCCTTGCTATTCCCATGGCAACACACAGCTACATTCTCTGTCTAGTGTCTGCCTAGGAATCAGTGCTGCCCAGTTTCCCACTGGAAATGGGATGTGATAAAGGGACTCCATCTGCAGCTCATGGATCTGCCTAAGATTATGAAACCTGCATTCCTGAGTCCCAGTGGTACTCCATGATTTCAGCAGCACAAGCTACATACTACCAGGGCTGTGTTTCTATCCACATGAAGACATTTTAGGAGATAGTTACAAACAGCAGCAGCATCCATGGGTCCGTATTCACCCATGTGTGCTGCTGCAACTGTCCTGGTACACTGAGGGCAGTGCAATCCCATTGTGTAAATACAGCTAAAGTGATACAAAACATGCTTTATACTCATCTGTGCCCATGCAGGAAGAGAACACACTCTATCATAGTTGCAGTGTCTGCACTGTGATTGCATCAAGGTAACTATTTCAAGAAAAAATGACACCCCCTCATCTTCTGAATAGCTACACTGGGCCTAACTCTGAGTGCAAGAAAGGCTTTGGAGGGAGTCTTTATCCCTAAGCATGTGTACAAATTAAGCTTGGGTCATCCAGTGGACCTACTATTGGTTTTCAATTATCTTTAGGTAATTCAAACAATGGTTTCCCTCTAGGGGTGCAGAAATTTCAGGACCCACCACCAAACCAGACCATGCATTTCTCTCCAACTATGTGCAGCTGCACAGGCAGGCCTTGCTGCTACCTGCCCTGCATGGGGCAGGTACACAGAAACTGTAAGATAATGCTTGGATGGCAGGCAAAGCTATCTGTGGCTACATGTCTCTGCACAGAGAAGTGATACCAGCAGCTGGTGTAAGCTGGCCCAGAGAGCATGAGGATGCACCATGCAACATCTGCAGCATTCACCTCCAAGGACTTGCCTGTGTTTCCAGGGGAAGGGTGCCCTGCAACAGCTTGAAGTAAGCTGTCAAAGGGCATTTTGAAACATTATATTCATTGACTCTACCCACTTCTAATGCACTTTAAGGAAGGTGCTGCTTGTTGATTTATGTCAGTAAAGAATGATGAGTACTTTGCCCTGATATTTCCATCTGTCTTACAGTTCAACTTGTCTTGCAGGCAGTCTTTAAAAATAAACAAACCCAGTCATGATACAAGTTAGTCCTGCAATTAGATCACCAATCCAGTGCTGAAGAGTAGCATTTAAAACAGGTAGACTCTTCAAGAATATTGCTTTTTGTCTTGGTAGGTAAGAGTTAGACAGCTTGTATTACTCTTCTAATTTAAGATCAGCCAGGGAAGAAAAATCCACCCATGAGAAGACTCTTAGTATCTTATGTATATTCTTTTAATACAAACTACCTTCTCTGTTTGCAGACAAAAAGACTGGAGACCAACAGATCAAAAGGTAACCTGGCTATATCTTTCCTCTGGCCAAGGAAAGTCCAGAGGGCTAGTTCTGCATCATTTCTGCTAAGAAGCAAAAAAATACCAACCCAGATAAAGTTCTGTGCTAATACAGTTTCATTGTTTCTGGTAGTAGTCAAGCCAGGGTTGGGCCAGCACACCAGCAATGCCTGGTGACTGGGGAGGGTCGCAATGAGCAGAGAGCTCTCTGTCCTATACCAGCAAGGTCTTGAGAGTCAAGGCAACACAGTTACGGTCATTTTACAACACCAGCAACTCATATCCCAGACTGAAACTATGGAGCCCCTTGAAGAAGTTTGCATTATTTTGCTAAACAGAACATTTAAACCTTTCATTTTCTTCATAAAAACTGAAAGTCACCTTTACACTTCCACTGTAGGGACCTGCTGTTTGCTCTTTCAAAAGGAAATTGAAAGTATTATTTGTCCTGCACGAGCAAGACCACAGGGATTTTTTTTGACTCTGCAGGTCCAGCAATCCATTGCCTTCACCACAATTGCCAAAGATCCTCAAAATGCAGTCTGCTTTCAAAGTACCTTCGAGCTTTAATGAGCTTTAATGAGCTTTACCTCATAGGAGTCTTTATTTGCCTTGTATTTTTCTATCTGGTATAGTTGGTTCTTGTGGCAAATATTGTCCTGGCCTTCAGGCTTCTGTGAAAAGAGAAGCACAAAAAAGTAATGCAAGATAATTAGAGAAAATTGTTTTCCAGTCATTGTTTACTGGACTGTATCCACTTGGCATTCAGTGCAGAGGCATCACCTTACAGAGATGGCGAATTTGGTCCCCTACATTTTATTGATGGCGTCATCACTAAAACAAGCTTGCGGAAAGAACTGAGAAAAGAACAAAGCCTAAGAAGTTGTCTTCAGATTTAAAGGCTGTTGGGGATAATTTCTCTAAAAAGCAAACACCTTAAGAAGAAAACTCCATACAACCCACCCTCCTGCCTGTGCAGTCACACAGAAGCCTGCACATCTCACCCTCGCCAGACCACAGGCAGCCGCTGAGAGGCCAAGGGAAGAGAGTATGTAGCTTGTCTTTGTGTGCTGCACCCGTATTAGCACTTCAGCAAGTACCACACAAAATGTGGCCTGAGAGCTCAGTTCCCCAGGATGTACACAGGGTGATGTGTGGCAACAGAAAACTGCTGTGCAAAACCCATCAGCAGTTTGACCCCCAAGCCATAGTCCGAAGCCAGGAAGGTTGGCAGGAAGAGACTTTATATCCATGTTATCTCTCATGTGAAACTTCCAGCTGTGTTTTCACTTAAAAACTAAATAAAATCTTAATAGCTGTTAAGATTCCCTGAATCAAATTACACTGTTATTCATATTTCAAGTGGCAGAATTATCTCAACAGATGGACACAGTACACCACAAGTCACAAGTAAGGCTCTGCATAGCAACAGTTTGCTGTCTACAGGGTAACCACCTAGCTGGAGGGGATCTCCTATGGGAAAAGGGACTCGTGAGACATAAAGCCTATCAGCAATTATTTCTGCAACCTGGGGAATTCTTAGCTGAAATTATATTAGTTCGCAAGGAATACTTCCCCTTCATGGTTACTGCTACAAATTTAGAAAGAGAAAACCCCCTCAGGTAAAGCCTTGAGATCAAATGCCAGCAATCAGGGAAACTTTTAGCACTTTTTTCATTCTCCTCACCCACTTGTCCAAAGAATTGGCATCAAGCAGTACTTACCCTAAGGCTTGCCAAGTAGCGCTCCAGCTTCTTATTAAGTAGAAAGTAGATTGCAAGCGTGTGACTTGCCCTGTTGGAGAGCACAGTGTTGATGACATCGCTGTTCTTGTAGCCAAGCTTCTCAGTCATGTGGAGCAGCACGCTTTGGCTGAGGTCCTCAAGGTGAATCCTGTACAGAGAGAGAAGCAGAGCATGCCATTTGCATTGTCCTCCCAGCAGCAGGGCTTTGCCAGCCACAAGGGACATGGCAGAGCATAAAGAAGAGACCTGAAAGGCTCAGTAAGATGGGAGTGATCAGCTCTCTCCTCCCAGGAGAAGGCATGAAAAGGGCAGGCTATTCAGGAACCATGAGCAGGAAGCTGTGATAGCTAAACAAGTAGCACTCACCCCACCATGTCCTATCCTGATGTGAAATGGAACCATGATGCTCAGAACACTGCTATTTGTTCCCTACTTCTGACCAGTGAAGACCGTCAAGATCATCCTGCTGCTTTTAAAGGCAAAGAGGCAGAATCCAACCCAGGTAGCTACACCTGGCTTTCTAAAATGACCACTTCCTTGTAATCAAAAACCACTTCATTCAGTTTCAGCCCTTACCTGTTACACGATATTCATGCACTAAGCAGGTATGGCATTTCATGCTAGAGAAAGGGGACATTGAGGGAGAGTTATTACAGTAGCTCTCAAAATGGTAAAACTGCTGCTATGCTCATGTCAGTTCAGAGCAGAAAGAAGCACAAGACAAGTTTATGTATGTGTTCTTCTATAAAGTCTGTAACAGACTCATCCAAAACAAGAAAGGGAGTATAGCAGTCTTGTAGAAATGGCAAAGCATATTCTCAGACTAAGTTAAAAAACAGATTTTCAAAGAACTCTGCTCCTGTTTAGGCCTCTGAATGTGCTGGCCAGCTTCCCAGATGTACCCATCAGCTCTCATCCATCTCCAAAGAAATGCTGGGTTTCATTTGGTTTCTAAAGGATATTCCTTGCTCCTTGTCTTTAGCTGCTAAAGAGAATAGGAAATGCTTCTACAAATACATTAGCAACAAAAGGAGGACTGAGCAGAACCTCTGTCTTTTGTTGGATTCAGTGGGGAACATAGTGGTCAAGGATGAGGAAAAGGCTGAGGTACTCAATACCTTCTTTGACTCAGTCTTCAGTGTTAAGACCAGTTGTTTACTGGATACCCAGTCATCTGAGCTGGAAAATATGGATGGGGGGGCAAAATGAAGTCCCCATAGTCCAAGAGTTAGTGCCTTACACATACATAAGTCTATGGGGCCGGATGGCATACACCCAAGGGTAGTGAGGGAGCTGGCAGAAGCGCTCACCAAGCCACTTTCCACCATTTACCATCAGTCCTGGCAATCTGGGGAGGTCCCAGCTGATTGGAGACTGACAAATGTCACACCCACCTACAAGAAGGGCCAGAAGGAGGACCTGGAGAATTACAGACCTCTCAGTCTGAGCTCAGTGTTGGGGAAGGTCATAGAGCAGCATGTGCAGGGCAACCTGGTGATCAGGCTCAGTTAGCATGGGTTCATGAAGGGCAGGTCCTGTCTGAGAAACCTGATCTCCTACGATGAGGCTACCTGCTTAGTGGATGAGGAAAAGACTGTGGATGTTGTTTATCTGGACTTTAATAAAGCCTTTGGAAATGGCTTCCACAGCATCCTACAGGAGAAACTGACTGCTTGTGGCTTGGATGGGTGGACCCTTTGTTGGGTAAAAACTTTGCTGCATGGCCAGGCCCAAAGAGTGGTAGTGAATGGAGTTAAATCAGTATTGGGGCCAGTTTTCTTTAATATCTTTATCAAGAATCTGTTTGAGGGAATTGAGTGCACCCTCAGTAAGTTTGTAGATTACACTAAATTGTGTGGGAGTCTCGATCTGCTTGAAGGTAGAAAGGCTCTGCAGAGGTATCTGGACAGAGTAGATCAATGGGCAGAGGTCAGTTGTATGAGGTTTAACAAGGCTAAGTGCCAGGTCATGCACTTGGGTCACAACAACCCCATGCAATGCTACAGGCCTGGGGAAGAATGGCTGAGGGAACTGGGATGGTTTAGTCTCAAGAAGAGGAGACTGAGGGGAGACCTTACTGCTCTCTACAACTACCTCAAAGGAGGTTGTACTGAGGTAGGGGTTGGTCTCTTCTCCCTAGTAGCAAGTGATAAAATTCGAAGAAACTGAAATTGTGCCAGAGGAGATTTAGATTGGACATTAGGAAAGATTTTTTACTGAAAGAGTGGTCAGGCATCGGAATAGGCTGAAGAGGGAGGTGGTGGAGTCATTGTCCCTGGGGATGTTCAACAAACATGTGGACATGGCACTTTGGGACATGGCTTAATGGCAATGGTGATGTTAGGTTGATGGTTGGACTTAAGATCTTGGAGCCTTTCTCCAACCAGAACAAATCTATGATTCTATAATATCAAGCCTCACATCTGGCTAAGGCAGCTTAGGTTGTGAGCTTATGTTACAACCTGCCCTTCTCCTTCAAAAAGACCATTCTCCACCAGAACCACTCCTGCCCTGCTGCCCTCCTGTGCTGTGCACCTATGATGTGCGCAATGCCCAGACTGCAGGCTGGGTCTGACATAGAGGACTTAGACAAGATATAAAACATAGTCCTGAAAATCTCAGATAACTCTTTTCCTTTATTCAGCATGCTTATTAGCATTCATCTGCAGCTAAAGAATGCTTGGGGTTGGAGGTTTTTTAAGTTCAAAAGCAAAACTCACCTTGGCCGTTGCACATGAAAGCATCTGGACAGCAAAAGAAATTCAGGCAATTTCTACTTGAAATGCTCAACAAAATGGGACAATTTTGCTTGCCTTTGGGGAATTTATTTAATAAAAGCAAGTATATAAAAAGCCTGGAAGAATATTTTCCTGAAAATGCAGCTTTTGCTATTCCTCCAACTTACCTCCATGCTCTCCCTTTTCCTAACATGATCCTGTTTTGGGAACAACGTGTTACCCTCAAAATGGTGGAAGAGCACTGCAAGAACATAGCACAGCTGCTTGCCTGTGCTGATTAAGAGAGGAAGTGGTTCTCTGAAAATTCAGTTGCTGATTTTTCAGAACTATTTCAATACACCTTTCCCACATCTACACGCTAACAAAAACTCAGAGGAGATGCTGTCAAAGTTAACTCTAGTGGCACTTTCTGAGGCAATCTCAAAACGAGTCAGGCCATGTCTGCAAATACTTTAAATTTTACAGAGTACTTTCCCTATAAGGCTCCAGGATGACAAAGTCTAGGTCAGTCAAGCTTGGAGCACCAACTAATTAAACTAAAGAAATATTAGACAAAAACTGAAGTGAATGAGATAAGCTGTATGGCTTTTATCTTTTACAGCTTCACATAAAATCTGGGTTCAGATAGAAGGACTATCTACTTTGGTTTTGTTCTCTGGTGAAGGGATGAGAAAAGCAGAACAGTGAGGAAGGAAGGAGGGAAAGGAAGGAAGGAAGAGAACTGAGGGAGGGGAGCAGGGAGGGAGGAAGAAGGAATTTTGAACGAATTCAGAAGGAAGGAATTCATAAGGAAGGAAGGAATTCAAAGGAAGGAATTCAGAAGGGAGGAAGACAGGGAGGGAGGAGGGATGGAGGGAGGGAGGAAGGAAGGGATGGAGGGAAGAAGGGAGGAAGAGATGGAGGGAGGAAGAGATGAAGGGAGGGAGGAAGCAAACTAACTGTTGATTTTTTTCAATAGCAAAGCATAGCATTCTATTTTGATGCTCCCTTGAAAAGTGCTTATAATAGGAAAAGATTATTATCATCACCATATACACATATATACAAACATACGCCCTCTCTGTAGTTCACCACTGCATTTTTTCTGTTCTTTCATTTGAGTTGCTTGCCTTTAGGAGGGAATGATTAATGGGCATTCCATAAATAAAAAGCATTGCATAGCTATTTTATCTAATAGAGGCTGGCCTCTTCTGTAAGTCACCTATCTAACTGCAGCAATGAGCAAACTCTAGAAGGGATGCTTCCAACAAACCCTGAATAAAGCCTGACAATTGCAAGCTAGAAATTAGAAAACAGAGGCATGAAAATGTACCCACAAATACAAAAGAATCGTGAAAGCGCATTCAAGCCCTATTTCTGTCTTTTTTTCCCACTTTTCTGTAGATAAAAGCACACAGAAAAAATAATTAAATTATCCATATAGCTCTCAGTTATACTTACATTCCCTTAACAGATGTCACATTTTGTAGATTCATTAGGCTCATTATGACAGTAATTTCATTAGCTTAACAACTCATGCAGTTTGCACTTTGTCTTCCCTTTCTTTACCATGCAATATTCATATGTACTTCAGTACAGTCCAATGCACCACAGACACTCAGATTCCCTTCTGTTGGACAGCATACTACACAACTCAACTGCCCTTCAATTGGAAGCAATAATGTTGAGATACTGAGTCTGCCTGTTCTCATTCTTATTCCTTGTGAAACAACTGTTCATAGGGGACATCTTCATACCCTGTCCACCACTGGTCTGGGGATTGCAAGCAGCCGGACTCACATTTGTCTCCCTTGTTTCAATAGATGACTTCAGTGATGCCTCCAGGCATCCAAGCTGCTTCACATCTATCCAACAATATTTTGAATGTAGAAGGCCTGTTTTCCTCCTCAGGTCAAAGAATGGCACAGTCACAGTGATTCTTCACGATGCAGTACTTGAAAGCTAAGACGCTCCTTCTCTGGAGGTTTTTGAGACCCATCTGGATGTGTTTCTGTGAGACCTGTGCTAGATCCTATGGGCCTGCTCTGGCAGGGGGGTTGGACTCGATGACCTTTGAAGGTCCCTTCCAACCCCTAACATTCTATGATTCTACCCCTAGAAGGGAAATGCTTGCTGCTAAATCAGGGCACCTCCATTCCCTTATCAGTGCAGAGGTAAAAGGGAAGTGACTCGGGTAGGAGCTTGCACTGTACAGGCTGCAATTTGTGAGACAGTTAACAGCCATGTTAAAGGGAAAAGTCTCCAAAAATTCCTAAAGGCTGTCCTGAGATTCAGGGCTCAAACTGATATTCTGTGCCCAGGTGTCAGCTTTGGCAGTCCTTGTTAGCTGCTTCAGCAGTAAGAGAGGGTTGTGCAGGTGCCTCTTAGCTCCACAGGGGCTGGACCCATGGCTCTGAAACACACCCTGTTCATCTGGCTGAACAGAGAGTGGAGCAGAGGTAAAAACGGGTGGGAGGCACTCTTACCAGCAAAGCTGTGACCTGGGCTGAATGCTGCAGGCTGACTATGCATGGCTTGAGCATGCCTACCAGACTGAGTCTGTCAGGGCACTGACACAAAGCCTTGGCTGGTGAAAACCAAATAATTTTAGGGTGGAGGACAGTTGTTCAGATGTTCAGAGAAAACTAAGTTGTCATGCCCTTAGGCATATACTGTATCTGGTACCAGGCAACTGCATAAACTGCAGGGGAAGAAGATAGGATTTTCACTTAGGGACTCTTCTCTTAGCAAGTTAGGACATAAATTTTGGGGCACCATCAGATTTTAAGCACTAAAATTAGGCTTGAAGTTGCTGTCTCAGTGTTATTTAGTAGCCTGGCCTGCAAGGTAGCAACTCTTCCAGTGAATCCTCTGCAGCTACTAGATCTTGTATAAGACACAGCTGGAGGGCTTTGATACAGGAAGAAGGTTTTACATGATCAAATATACACATGTATTTCCAAGTGAGTTGCCTGAGGCTCCGTTTACAGTCACTGGAGAAGAACTCAGATCTCCTGGGAACAAAGCCATCCTATTGCAGAATCAAGAAGAAGCCAGGCAAATCATTCTGTGAAAAATGCCCTTATTTCTCTCCACTGACTGTAACAAAACTGTAACAAGGCTAGCTGGCCTATGTGTCAACTCTACACCTCAGACATTTAAAGTCAAGTTAGACTATTTCTAACCAAAGTGGAGCCCAAGTTATCTTTTCTTATTTTTTCTTTTTTTTCCCTAGATGGATGTTTGACTGGCCATGACATTTGTTCCCTGTATTTAGTTCTGTATTCAGCACTACAGAGGTAGTCACAAGATCAACAACAACAGAACAGTATCATTTACCTCTGATCTTCTCACCAGTTTCCATATTTACCTAATCCATAGAACCTCACACAGGTATCACAAATCGGCATAGCCTCTACTGAAAAAGCAGCTTGGCATTTACCGACAAACAAGAAGATCAGAACTACTTGTCTCACATATACATTCCAAGGCCTGGAGTCATATGTCCTGCACCCCAGACCATCCTGCAAATCATGGATTGTATGCCAGCTTCTAATTTAAAGTGTTGGTTTTGACCATCTCAAGCAACGCATGTTCAACGGCCAATCCTGACCACTTTTAGGATGGAGTCACAAAAGCATTCCCAGATAATGCCCTGGGATCATGTCACACGAATGGAGCTGAAACAGCAGGGTTGTTCATATTTGTATCAGTGTGAGAGCTGAAATCCCCCACCCCACACCAACAATGACCAGGGTAGCTCAGTCTGGAAGCAAATGAAAGCTGTATTTACAAGCAAATCTACAATCTATAATGAAATGCAATGAAGATGTACAAATAGGCACAATTTGCAACATTTACAAATATATACAATCAACAGAAAAGCACAACCGAGCCCCCTTTGCTTCCCCCAAGGGGCCTCCCCCCCAACCAGAAGGAATCCCCCCACACCCCCTTGGCAGAAGGCAGAGTCAAGAAGCAGAGAGGCTGTTAGACTTAGCTTGCCACGCTCAGTGTTCAGCCAGAAAAGAAGCAGCAGCAGCCATACAGCCCAGCAAGCAAGCTGAGAACTCAGACTGCCCCAACTCCCCAATCTTGCTTTGAGTGGTAGTTCTTAAACATTTCTATCTCTCTAATGGAAGTGTTTAGAATAATCATTTTGCTTTCTTACACCCAATAGCGATTTATTTACATTCTTTCGCTTTCTCTGCTCGAACTTTGTGAAGAAAAATCAAAAAGGCAGTCTTAAAACCATCACAACATTTTAACATATCTAATGCATATACACCCTGTCAGGCTTTCTTTACTCTTTCACACAGTACCTGTTTGGGTATGTGACATTAGGTGGTGCTCGTCCAGGGTAATTCTCATTAAGCCATCGATTTGCAAGTGCCTGCTGGATGTTTGGTCTCTTGGCAGGATCTGGCTCTAGTAGAGACCGCAGAAAGTTTACAGCCGCTGTGAAGAAGGCAAGAATAAAAAAGGAAAAAGCTATGTCATCAGCTTTATGACTTAATACACAAGTTCACTACAGGTGTGTAGCCTGACCAAGAGTATATTAAAAAAGACCGTTTTCCTTACGGTATGTTCTAATGTCTTTGAGAAAGAGGAAAATCTGATAAGGGATTAGTAAGTGAAATAAACAATGACTTACAGTCACAACGATTTATAGAGTCATAAAGGAGTGGAGAAAAAGGGCCTTTTGTTTCAGTGCTTGTTTGACGTTTCCAAGCAGGTTAGCCAAAACCTAATTTTTGTATGAGGACAAGAGGCTGGAGTCAGATCAGAGGCAAATTACTCAATTTTGTTTAAAGCAGAAGGAGATGGACTGGGAGTGAATGGAGGGGAGGGATGCAGAACTAGGAGGGAAGACATGGAGAGTTTGGCTTCCATTGACATTATAAGGACAAATCCTCTCCTGGCTTCCACCCAACCTACAATCAGTTACAGGAGGTTTTAGCCAAATTAAAAGACTACAGTAAAATTAACGAGCTTCATTCTGTTCTCAGATACCAAACCTGCAAATTTCAGTGACATTCAACCATCCCTCAGGAGTTTCTTGCAAAAACCCTCAAAAGTTCTTTTCTGATATTTTAAAGTCATGTAACTCTTACATCATTAGAAGCAACAGAATCAAGTGATCTATTTGAAGACTCACAAGATGTGCCTATCTGAGCTGAAAATAAAACCTGTTTTAATTAGATGTGGTCTTTATTCCTCAAATTATCACGGCTAGATTCAGTTTATCAGCTACAAGATAGTAAGGAGTTAACTACATTCCCTACAATTCCTTGCACAGAAGATTAAAGAAATCTCTGAGAAAACCATAATTGGAATGACTTGTAGAGGTGATGCAGTCCAGCAAGACAATGCCAAATGAGTCCTAAATGAAGTCAATGGCAATCAAGACGCAGAAGTGATGGCTGTGGCTAGATGGATAGGAGGACCCTGGGGGCTTTTTTTCTACCTTCCTCTACAGCAGTTCTGCAGATTCTCTCCTATGCTCACCTAAGTGTGTTGGGTCTACTCATCTCCTTACTAGTGCAGGCACCCTGAGCAGTGACAGGACAGGACCACCGTAGCACGGGATGATGTCCTCTGTGATGTGTCTTTTGAGTAAGTCTTGCCCGCACAGCACCCCTTAAAAGGCTTGTGCTAGAAAGCAGATCAAAACGGATGTACTAACACCCCAGTGCTAGAAAACTGCAAACTTTAGAGTCAGTCTTCCAATTTGGCTTTCCAGGTGTTTGGTCTTACCGCCACAGCATGCTCACTTGGCACCACACTACCCCCTACTCTGAAGCAGAGCATTGGTGATGTGTCTTCTCCACCAGCGATACACAGAAACTAAGTCATTTGAAACAGTGTCAACTATTGAGTGAATCTGGTGATGTATACACTCAATACCATGCTCCCATCATGCCATCTTCAAAATGAAAGTGCTGCCTAAGGATGAGGATGAATCAAGATCATCATGGAAACAAGACGAAGAGAAAGGGTGGTCACACAATCTTTATCTCTGGCCTTGGATGATGGCCAAGGACAAGCTCTGGCAATGTGAGGGAAGTCTCTCTCCCTCTGTACAGGCCTGCGTTTCACCTGTGAAGGAACTGTCCCAGAAGACTGAGAGAATCCAAGAGAACATGTTCCATTCCCCACCTGTATGGTCCTGTATTTCAGCCATCAGGAGCAAGCACTTCCCTCTCCAAGGAAGAGAATCTGGAAGGTATGCACTGTGGTGTACCCCAAGGTTTTTCTTACATGACCATGGGGAGGACACAAGGAAGTGGGATGGAAAACCCACTTCAGTCTTAGCTGCATGAGTCTGTGAGTTACAAGGGAATTCTCCCGCAAAGAATGCTGCCCCAGTTTCCAGTGGAAAATCACCGAAAAAGAGCAAACTGATACTGCCTCTGACCCTCCTGAAGGGACTCCCAGAGCATCTTCACAAGACACAAGTGACTCCAGTCAGAATCTGAGAGGCGCTGCCTCCAACCAGATGGAGGAGAGGGACAGCTGGGTTTATTGGACTGTATAGATCTGATGGCTTGGCAAGTTAAACCTACAGGGGTATAAAACTTTAGTAGATACATGTGTATAGTGCACTCTGATGTCATCAAAACTATAAGGGGTGGAACCCATTTGTATTTCTGGTGTGACAGAGGGATCTCAACAGCTGGATGTGTTGGAAGCAGAGCACCAAATGCAAGCCACAGTTTGCTTTCACTTGGAGGGGTAGAAGGACTCATTTGAATTGACTGCCCCAGGGGTGGAAGCACAGCCTCACCATTTGGACTGATAGTGGACTGATCCAGACTGCACTGGATGAGGGTGGAGCTCCAGAGCATCTGCAGCGAGAAGTCTTCTGCATACTGCAAGGCAATCTCATTTTGAGTGAGAATGGACCGTGGATGATGCATGATGTGTATTGTGTGATGTTAATTGCTGCTGGGCGTGACGTAGATGGTATAGAATAAGGGTGGAGAACGTGATGGGTTGAATCTGCTGATGAATATATTCAATACCATGCTGTCACCATGCCATCTTCAAAATGGAAGTGCCAGCTGGAGCAAAGCATCATGGGACTTGAAGTTCAGATTGTAACACAAGAGGCTTCCTGTTCTGGTTGCTGCTTCTGGTTTCTTGTTTTGGGGTGTCAGTCTTTTCCACTGGGCTGGCTGCTGTATGCTTGAGTGGGAGGCACAGTTTTATCACTGGCTTCTGCTGCTGCTTTTGCTAACATAATTGTATAGTGTGTGATCTCATTAAACTCCTATCTCAACCCACAGGGTTTTTTTTTTGTTACTTTCCCTCCGGACTGTGTGGGGAAGGGGGCTTGTGAGAGCCAGCTGTGTTAACCCAGGACACCCTCCTGAATCCCTGTTCCCACAGGAAGTTTAAGGAGAATTATATGCCTGCTGGTAAGGCCACAATGACCTCATCTGAAAAATATATAAACATTATTCAAGGTGCACTGCTGCTGCCCTTCACAAGTTCTCCTCTGTAAGACTGCTGCTCTCCTCCATGCTTGTCTAGCTGTCCTCACGAGGAGCATACTTATCTCCCTGAGCCCACTCATGCCATCCCTCCATCTGCAGTATAGGACAGGATGTCTGGGCTGACACACCAGGGCAAGGCAGTGCATGATGAAGGGAGGATTTCTCCTCAAACAAATCAGGGATGGACCAGATAGGGGCCAACTCCTAACAGCTCAGGTAATCTCAGCTTTCAACATCCTACAAACATTAAGTATCAGCTGGAGAGGGCCCTGAGAAGCTATCCATTTCAACACAGACTTACCATAAAGGAACTTGTATGTGGAAGAGAGGGGGTTACAATTCACTGGTTCAGCTGGGCATTGTCTGGGCTTTTTCTAAGCTTTCTCTTTACCAACTGTTTATGTGAGATACTTTACTTAATTTTTTCCCAATATCTTTGTTATTTGTCTGCAACAGCAATATTGTAGAAGCAGCAGGAAAAGGCTACAATCAAGTTCATAAACCTGGTGGAAGGTGATGCTACAGTTACCTTCCATGTGCCCTGCATGCCCCATTACGGCAAACAATAAACCCCTTCTTCTATTTCACCTCATCTTTATCCAGAACTTCTGCCATCTCTGTGCTAGAAACCACATGCATCCCATGGGTACAGAGAAAACTAAATAAGCCTTCCCCAAACTGGCACCCTCCTGGCTCTATCACCACCACTCCTGATCCCCAAATCAGTCAATGACTCCTTTAAAATCTTACTATTTTTTTCCCCCTTGACAAAAGGCAGACTAGTTAAATGAAGCTTATGAAGCACCAAAGAGATCAGTGGATTCTGACCAGGAGAAACTAATCCTAGACAGAAGATCCTCCCTGGGGGGGCTCCATGGCTAGCCAGACCTGGGTGACACAGAGAAGATGAGTAACAACAAATTGGCTGAAGCCTTTTCCAGTTAGCCATGTGGCTGTGGAACAGGAAAATTGGTCCCCCAGGGAACAAATATAATGCTGCCCAATCTATTTTTGGACCTCTTTTTTCCTGCTGCATCAAGTAGGCTGATGAACAAAGCACGCTGTGAACAACCCCACCAGAGCCTAATTACATGAGATGTTTACACTTCAGGTGGGAATTAGAAGACCTCTCTTATCATCATGTGCCTTGCCACGAATGACACTAACACAGTGCCTTGTTCACACTGTGAGGGTGTGCCTGGCTGTAATTAGGTATACAGGTATCACTTACAAAACTGGCCAGAGAAAATGCAATGAGGTCATTTCACAAGCACATAATAAAATCCTTCCTTCAGACTACAGGCACAGACAGATGATGGCTTTTCTACTCATCTTCATTTCTATTCCAGAAGAAAGACCATCAGCTTGCAGAAGCAGTAAATCGAACAAAAGAAAAGAAAAAAAAAGGAATGTGTGCAAGGTGAATACCAACTTCCTGTGCAAATGAACTCTGCTCACCTAAAATCGATAATCAGATTTAAACAACAGCTGTGTTGTTTAAGAAGCTCAATGAAAAGCAGTTTCCTAAATGGGAAAATCAAACACTAACTCCATGTTTTCCCTGTTGCTACACAATTGTTTTGGGCTCTCACAGTCACCCAACATTTTAACTAACACAAATAAAATATACTCTTGCTTAGTGATAAGAATGGCTACTTTTACAATGGGACTGTGTGTTCAGTAACTGTGAAACTAAATATTGAAAGACAACTTACTGAACAAGAAGAACACACTCCTGAAAAAATTCTCAGTATGTGAATGTATAGAAAAAGAAAACTCAATTAAAAAAAGATCCATAAATCTAATGTAACAGGTTAAAGTGAACTTGAACAGGTTAATCAACCTTTTCCCTACACCACCAAAGTGAGGGGAAAGTAACACACAAAAAACCTCTGGGTTGAGATAAAGAGTTGAGATAAGAGTTTACTGAATAAATGAGACCATAATAATATGCACAATTACCTTAGCTTATTTGCAGAAAAACCACAGTAGAAAGCAGAGGCAAGCAGAAGCAAGTGAGCTAAAAGCCCAAGCCAGGAGTTACTCCCTCATCCCTCCCTTTCCCACGGTCATCTCACTGGAAGAGAGCCAACACCCAAAACCCCAGAACCCAAAAGCAGCAACAGGAAAAAGAAGCCTCTCATGTTGACATCTGAACTTCAAGCCCCATAACACTTCACTCCAGCCAGCACTTTATTTTGAAGCTGGCATGATGGCAGCATGGTATGAGTAACAGCAGCAAATATTCAATCTAACCCATGACACCTAGGAAGTTAATAAACATAATAATTTGTAGACCAGAGGAGCAGAGTTTCTACCTACTGACCCAAAGCCTAACTGTGGCAAGAAGAAATGTCATCTTAAATCACAGTTTGCCATGTCAGTGAATGTGCAAGGCCGCTGGCTAAGATGAAGAACCAATACATATCTTTGCTTGCAGTAAGTAAAGGTTAATACATTTAAATCTAGTCCATTAATTTGCCATCACCTCTGAAAGTTCAAGTTCCTATAGTTCTCACAGGACAAACAAAAGACTGTTTTCAGTGGAGACCATAATGTCAGTAAGCTACAGATGCTAGAGATGCATTTGCAAGAAAATTTGATCTCCACTATAAAATGGTACAATGAATGAAATAGTAAAATGAAACCTGTCAAAACCCAAAACCCAAGGTCTGGTCCTTTTGTAGATGATTCAGCCTTTTAACATATGAGCTGTCCCAGTGAAGTCAGTGAAATCTCCCACTTAAAGAGAACAATGATCAGGTAAACAGTCCTTTGGTTTGGAGACACTACACAGCCATCATAAAACTGTTCTTTACTGGTAAAAGCCTCACTACGGGAGGTTAAGTTTGACACTTTTTTTTGCCAAACCTGGAAAATGTTTACTACAACATACAAGTCCTTGTGGTCCCTGAATTCAAGAGTAACTTTCCAGTTACGCAGGATTTGGCATCTAGATCAGTACAGAAAGAAGCAGTCAGTTTAATCCTTCTTTTAATTTTCTCAGTGGGGCTTTAGAGCATGTGCTAGAGCATTAAAATAGCCATTTCATGCAACCAAATCCTAATGGGAAGTCTCCAGAATGGAAATACCAAACACATGCTCGGCTACTTCAAAAATCAGCTAGTGACAATCTTTCCCCTCAAGCCTGGAGATCGACAGTTTTTTGTTTTAGAAAACTGTTTCTGTAAATAATGACTGTAAACAATGTTGATACAAGAGAGAAATAATTTCCCCCCTGAACTTTCAGAGAGAGTCAAGTCAACTGTCTGAAGAGAGTGCCACTTGAATAGGGTCAAACAGACAGCAAGACTTGCAGCATCCCAGCTCCCTCGTCAACCTACCACTTTACCACATGCCAGCAACATGAACTGCTGGCAGGAAAAGTGTACTTCAAACACATGCTGAGTGAAAAAAGGAACAACACGCTCCACTTGATTCATGCATAATCTGTGTGAGAAAACCCTTAACTGCCTGTCTCTTCCCTATGCAGGTAAATCTGTACTTGGAGAATTCATCCTGTGACACAACTTCCAAGGGCTTTTTCTTACACCCTGTACCAAATGGTTGCCATCCTTAGTGTACTGTGTGAAAATGTACGCTCTGCTATTTTTTTTTCTATTTGCCATCTTTTAATTTTATTGAATGTCCCTTGCAAACCGGCTGCCAGATAAGGAGAACAGAAGCTGCCCATGAACAAAAATTTAGCACACAAAAATAAAACTACAAAACGGAGTTTGCTCCAAACATTGACAACAGTCTTGCTATAAGCTGAAAACTGCTCTGTTGCCTAGTGACATGGCTTTGAAGCAGGACTTAATATTTCTAATATTAATACATCAACAATTTTGCATTTAGTGAGTACAGAAAGGTTATTACAAATCACTGTCCCACAATAACCTTCTGTGTACAATTAATGTGAGGTCATTCAATGTAACTTATCACTCAATCCTGATCATGATAATGCTCAGGAATCTGTTATTCCAAACTAATGTGTTCACTGGGACAAAAGGAAATGGCCTCAAGTTTCACAAGGGGATGGTTAGATTGGATATTAAAGAAACCTTTTCACTGAAGGGGTTATCAAAGACTGGAACAGGCTCCCAGGGAGACGGTTAAGTCACCATGCTTGGAGGTGTTTAAAGATGCATAGACATGGTCCTAAGTGACATACTTTAGCATCAGACTTGGTAGAGTTAGATAATGGTTGAACTTGATGATCTTAAAGGCCTTTCCCAACCAAAACAATTCTATGGATCATACCCTAAGCTAAAGTTCTATGAATGTGCAAAACTGACCAACTACTCTATAAAAGCAATTTCACAGAATTTCACAGGTTTGTTCTACATATTCAGCACAACTTGGCACTTCTCCAGCTTACACAGAAAAGTCAAAGCAAAAGGAATTATACTGCAGTAACTCCTGCAGATCTTTAGGAGGCTAAAATAAAAAAAATAAAAAGAGAGAGTATTCGTCACACTTAGCTTGCCATGTTAGTAGCATGACTCACAATCCAGAATCCAACAAAGTGGTTGTGACTGACTGGATCTGAACAGGTCTCACCACACCCCCTTGATTACCTGTAGAGAGTTGGGTGGGAAAAGGGTTCATTTCTTTGTCCACCATTTTCTGGTATAAAGCTCTCAAGCTGAATGGCTCCACAGTAAAGGGTAATGTTCCAGTCAACATTGCGTACATGTTCACCCCACTAAAATAAAACAGAGGGAAAAAGAAACCAAAGTTATCAGGAAGAAGGAGAAACTTAGGCTTAGGTTTTTGTGACTGTAGTTCATTTTTAGTAACTGACAGCTATTTAGAAAGACCAAAAAAAGCTCTCCTGTTGCACAGAACGATTCAAGCAAGAATTCCCATGGAGGGTCACACAATGTGTAGGACACAAGCTGAGAGCCACAGAACTGAACACAGCTCTTAGGCAACTCCTTAGCTAAATGGCACACTGCAATTAAGTCTCTCCTCAGGTTGCATAAACATGCTGGGTTTGGAGGTCTTGTCCTGGTGCTGCCCTAAGTATGGAATGATTGTCTGCACCAAAGGGGACATTGCAGGTCTTGGTTCAGCACCCAAAAGTGGCCTCCATGGCCTCTGGTGCTGCCCTAAGATTGGGTGTGAACAATTACATTCTTCATGACAGAAAACCTACTGCTTGTTTATGCCCAGCAAAAGTCAGCAATAAAACAACAGGTTGGGTACTCTTCTTCCTCTTAAAAGGGCTTCAAATTAAAGTGGAATTCCTCCTTTTCGGGAATTTGTTTCCCAGTCTGCGGAATACATGTATGTGAGCAGAAAGAAACTAAACTGGTGTGGTATCACCAACTCCAAAGACAGACATCATTTGTTCAGCTGTGAGGAAGGGTAGGAGTTAATCATATTTTTTTATTATTAAAAAGTAAGAGCAGGACATTATTACTGGAGAATTTTAAATAGCTTACAAGAATAACTGTGCTCTGTTTGCCTGCATTCCTAAAGGCTGGTAATCTCAACCATAATGTGGACAGATGGCCCACTGCTGGAGTGAGAAATTTAGTAGTCATACAATCACTCACCTGTGGATCTCCTTGGAGGACAGACTGCAAATTAAGTTTCAGCAGGGGAAGTTCTAAAGAGCCTTGAGGAGCAACAGTGTACACTCTGGATCAAACTGAGAGATGAATTTGACCCAGGTCCTAGTCTCATGTATAAACTATGTCAATCTTAGCACCAGTAGTACTTATAGTGTACTTTACATTTTCCAAGCATTCCAAACATTTCAACTTGGAAATTGTCATCATTCTGTTATTTTATCGAAATGTATTCAAATGTTATTATGACAGCTTGGTAAGGGAAAATCCACAGATGCTAAAGCAAAAGCTAAAACTCAACTGACTTCAACTAATTTCTCTCCAGGATTGACAAGGATAGCCAACACCATGTCCATGGCCAGCAAGAGGGTACTGGGAGTTGTAAGAGTCTGAAACAGTACTGCAGATAAATTCACTGACTCCAAAGCGTCCTTCTGGCTTCCTCTAGCACTGGGGATTTCCTTCTGTTCTTTTGCCTGGACATTAGTAAGCTCACAAAGGTTCACAAGTTTTTTGGATATTTTTACTTCCTTTTTACACCCATGCTTTCAAAGCAATGTCTGACCCTATTTCATAGTTCTTGTCTGACTTGACCAGGGATAATACACGAATGCTGGAGGATCCTTTGGGGAAAACAAAAAAAGCTATTGGTCCTCTCGTGCCATAGCCATGTCTTCTACTAGGTCTGAATATCCCCAAAAAACAGTTGTGCTTTACTGTGCTTCACTGCAATCTCTCCATGCTATGCATTCCAGTGATCCATATATACAAGTACACAAAGATCTATTTTGAAACAAGATATCTGCACAATTTAGTTCACAGAGTCATACTCATTAAGCAGATCTTCTTGCTCAGAGTAGCCAAATATATGCACAACATTTCTCATTTGAGCAATGGGTAGCGATGACAGTAAGAGCAATTATAAACTAGAGAAGTAACTCACATGGACCAAACATCTATTTTGGGGCCGTATTTTTTCCTTGCCAGAAGTTCAGGGGCTGCATATGCTGGGCTCCCACACTGGGTGCTGAATGGATCAGAATAACCCAAGATGCCTGCGCAGTTGCTCAATCCAAAGTCTGAAAGGCACAGAAACAGTTATGAAACAGACAGATACAGTAAAACCACACTAGAACACAAGGAAAAAACCCCACATTTTCTCCCAAAAGCTAAGCAATGAACTGCCTAAGAAAAAAATTCACCCGCATGCAAACATTTTATATATTCTTTTTCTCTAAGGTGTTCAATAAACAGAGATTCCCACAAACAATAATAAAGTCATAGAATCTGCACCATTATCAGTTTTATACACAAAGCAACTACATTTCACTGGGAAGTGGACGACAGCAACCAGTGCTGAGCTTGTCCCAGGCACCATGGGATGAACATGAGGCAGAAAGCCACTCCAGGCTGTCATGGATTCCATACTGTTGCAGTATGTTATGTAGAGGTCAAGTTTAAGTGGGACTTCTTCAACATTTCTCTCTAAATTGTGCAAATGAGCCATCAGAGGCAAGGCAGCAGGGGCTGCTGCCTGGGACTACTGTTGTGATGCACAAATGCACAGAGTTGCAGAGTCAGCATTTCAGCTTGGAAATAACACAGGGAAATCTTGGAGCAAGAAGAGGAATGTGTTGATTTGGCTTCCCTCTCCCAGACTTCTGCCTTGAATTACTGTACTTCTAGCCCCTGATGCTCTTTTGCTGGTAGTAATAACATGGGACTGGCAAAGGCTGGCACCATGAGTTGACTGGAGACAAGAGACAGCCTCTCCTCACCAAAAGGAAGCTGCAGTTTCCCAAGTGCTCTCAGTCATCACAAGCCCAGGCTGCTGCTGACGAGAGTGTTCCTGCAGTCTCCCTTGTCTGCTCCAGCTGAGCTGGGTTTAAGTAAGGGTCTTAAACACTAAACCACTAAGCAATGAAAGAAAAGCAGAGTTGCACCCATAGCTGCGGGTAACATGAAAGCCCACTCTGTCCAGTGATAGCCCATTGCTCGGCTTAGGAGGAAGTGATTACGAAATCACAGCCTGATAGACAATATGAGAATGTGAGGAGAAGTTGCAGAGTCTTGGAAGTGAAGTCAAAGAATTTGATGTGATATGGGGAGGAAGACAAGATTGCAAGGAGGTGAATGACATGGGCAAAGCTGCCAGGCTGGGAGGACAGCCTTGGCTGCAGGGCAACATATCAAGGAGCAGAGGATCCAGAGAGGTCACGATCAAAGAAAGAGGTTCACATTTATTAATAACTTGTTACCAATGACAGCTGCAACCACAAAAATACTGCTATTAAGAAGGCTGGCGTGTGTTTTGGTCCTTCAGGTTTCTTTGATCCAGTCTTCTTAAAAATTCCGAGTGCATCTGTGTTCAAAGTGAAAACTGCCTTATACATAAAACAAGGCAGCCAGGAGAAGCAGACTGCTGAATCCTCTTCCTACAGGTTTGTCTTGCATCCACATCTTGTAAACCAGCAGCTTTCTAGGTGTGCTACCCACCTGTCTGTCTGAGCTAAAAGCATCACATCTTATAGGTTGAATGTAGCAGACAACTGCTGAACCCATACAATACTCCCCTCTCCACAGTCATTAATTTGGGTCTCTCTCCTCATCTGCCTACTTATTTGCATAAAGGTTGAAGTAAAGGTCTGTCCTTTAGCTCTTACTCTACATTAAGTCCATTTGAAATCAAACAGGAGTTCCTCAAGGATCAGAAGCACCCTGACAGGGCAGTCATGTAAGCCTTGTTTCCTCAAAAAAACAGGCAAAAAAAAAATGTTTAAAAAAACTCAAACAATTATGTGAGTCGGAGTGCCCAAGTGACTGCACAAGGCTTCCCACTTGACTGGCTGTACCTCTGAGAGCAAGACAACCACAAGCGAGACAAGAATCGCCATATTTAACAGGGCATCAGAATGGTTTGCTGGAAAACATTGTCAAAAACAAAGGGATGATCAAGACAATTTCCTTGCCTCTGATGGAAAACAATTGTCGCTGGACACTGCTTAATCATCTCTGCTAGATATGAATTATCCTTGGTACTCAATCAAATACTTCTAAGGATTTGTTTACTTAATTAATGAATTTATTAGTTATGGCCCAAGATGAGTTGTGCCAACTGTAAAAGACTTTTTAAAACTCTGAGAGAGGAGAGATGCTATTAAATCTCTGCACAGTGTTACATGTGGTTTCTAACAGACTGTGTCACCCCCCCTCTGAATTATCTCACTGCAATATAGGTTCTTCTACCCCTCCACTCTGCCCTGGTGAGATCACACCTGAATACTGTATCCAGTTTTGGGATCCCCAGTTCAAGATAGAGACCTGGGCTGGAGAGATCCCTGGGGCTGATTAGTCTTGAGAAGAGAAGACTGAGAGGGGATCTCATCCATGTCTATGAATATCTGAGGGGTGGCTGTCAAGTGGAGGGGGCCAAGCTCTTTTTGATGGTGTGCAGAAATAAGACAAGAAGCAACAGGCTCAAACCCGTTGATTTCACCTCAACATCAGGAGAAACTTCTTTACAGTGAAGGTGACAGAGCACTGGAACAGGCTGCCCAGAGGGGTTGTGGAGTCTCCTTCTCTGGAGGCTTTCAAAACCTTCCTGGATGCATTCCTGTGAGGACTACCCTAAATGATCCTGCTCTGGTAGGGGGGTTGGACCTGATGATCTCTTGAGGTCCCTTGCTACCTCTAATGTACTGTGATACTGTAACTCAAACGTATGAGGGCTATATTCTGAGACAGTGTAAATCAGCAGCATTTATCATTATCAATGGAGGTATACTTCACTGGACACTTTCATTATCTTATCAGCTTAAAATATAACCACCTTAGGTACTTTGTTCAGCTCACTCATTAATCGAGGTTGGTATACTCCTTTTTCTAGGGCCCATTAAAATGCAGAATGCAGGCTAACATAGTGAGGGCAGGGATTTCATCACAGAAGAAACAAGAATATTGTTATTAACACTGTGGCAGCACAGTGTGATTGCAGTGTGATTTTTATCAAGGATGCACTACTGATCTTGATAATAAGAGTATTACCATCAGCACTGATAAGTTCACTGCCATTCCTGACTCTGACTTGGGCTTCCTTTCAACAAGCTGAGCTAACGACAGCATTCAGATCAAAGGCCACATGTTTTTTTTAAAGTAAATATTATGACATGGGAGCTCCACCACCTCTGCTGTTTGTACTATCAAAGTATCATATTCCACTACCAGTCTTCAATGCCTTCAGGAAATCAACATTAAGCTATCGATACATGGTTATCTCTGAAGCTGTGACAGTTGGAATAGGAGTTACTAAACGCCAGAAAACTTAGCACCAAGCTGGTGGACAAGTTCAACCAGCAGAGCTCCACAGAGTTCAGCAAAGCTACATACCGGCAGGGTCCTTTTAGTGCCATAGGTCCTTGAGCAGGACATCAAGGACTTCATATGGCCTGTGAGTGGCTTTTCATGGCATCCTGATCAGACATCTACCATCATGGACTGATGGATGAAGAGAAGTCAATTATTTTCCATGTTTTCAATCTTGATGATCCCAGATTTGAGACTTGACAGCTAAAACTACGTCTACTTAACACAGCAAAGGAATTTTTTCTAATAACACTGTAAGAATACATGACAAGCCTCTTTGTCATGTAACTAAAAAAAAGTAACAAAAGCAAGGTGCCATGAAGCAGCTAGGTGAAGAGGGGCTCAAGGGATTCAGTTCTCACTGAAATGCAGGAACAAGCAGGGACTTTCAATGTAGCTTCCTGGTACATTTTTAATCTTCACATTTCTTTTTCCTTTATGGTGAGTTTTCTTCATTTCACAGTTATTATAAGAGCCAACACTTTTATTAGTTACTAGTGCGTTTGCTGCTGCACAAGACACAATGGCCAAGCTCCCACCTCAAAGCAGTTAATGTGAGCTGGTTTTCTAGCTTAACGTCTCTTCAATCAAACATGAAAAGCAGTGCATAATACATGAAAACACATTCTTCAGTCCTGAAAAACCTTCCTGGATGAAAATCCTGATGACTTCTTGGGCAGAACTATAGAATAACACAACAGATCCAAACACATTTCTAGAAAGGCAGACTACACAAAATATTGTGCTATGCACCAAATGAGGTAAGTGAGGGAACAGGCATGGAGGAGGAAGAGTAGTAAATTATTTGGTCTATAAATTATCTGGTTTATTTTGTCAACCACAGACGGGTGCTGGAAATTTTTCCTTGTTCTGGAAAAAACTGGTGGCAATGGAAAGCTGAGCGGCAGCTCAAGCACTACTTCTGCTACCACCTGGAAAAGAGGTTGCCCAGGGACACAAAGCTAGTTTCTGCAACTTCGACTCTAGCCTTCCCAATAAACACAGAAGACAGAGCATGAAGAATGCAGGCACTGCTTCTTCAAGGTCAACAACAGAGAGCACCAGCATAGCGGTCAAGATACAGCATGACCTTATCCATGGTGTTAAATCTGGTTTTACTTACAGCAAGAAGACTACTAACAAAACAACCTTCATTTTTCCCTAACATACCCAGCTGGACAGTGGGACTTAATTGCTTTGTTTTAAAATACATACTGTGTACGGTTTGCTTTGCTTAAAACATCAGGCTGCAGACCTGAGGACAATTCCTTTCGATGCTAGCGAGGCTACAAATACCGAACTCTTTTCTCTATTCTTCCCACACCACCCACTGTGAGGAGACCTTTCTATGTAACCAAAACAAATGAAACTGCAGAACAGTTCTGAAGTAATTTTTGGCATGCGAGTATTAATTGTACTTGTATCATCTGATTAGGTCTGGGCTTGGATGTCAAGTTCATTTACTGTTGCGTAATCAAACACCCCAAACCAGGGATGTTACAGAAATTCTTCCAATCTATCACATGTTCATACAGTAGTGTTGCAAACCATCTGGTCTTACTTATCTACTAAATCAAGATAATGGGTGGTTTCTATCATTACTGATGAATGATTCATGGTAACATATCAGTATCCTCTTGACCCATAGCTGAGGTAATGCAGAGTTCTCTTTTGCTGTTATTTTCCCAGAGTCAGTTGATTCACTACGGAGTAAGGACTAAAAGTCTTGGTAGTATTTCCAATGACTGAATTCCCTAAGTCAATTTCTAATATTTCAGATTTCAGCAACCATCTTTCTCTTGTTTGTTTGGAGATGATGTGCTTTGTATGTTACAGCGAACATCCATTTGACCTGAATGTTAAGTGTTTTTCATCACTGTTCAGATCATGAAAGCTTTTGAAGAAAGAAAGCCAGTCAAGTTTTTAAGCCTGAGACCACAGACATTGCTGTTGTGGAGATAAATACAAACAGATGTTTGGGGTTTATTTTATGAAGGGAATTTTTTTTTCAGTGCCCACGTTAATATTAATGGGAGTTACGCAAAGGCAGTGAGGGACTATACCCATTGATCTAAAATGTCTGCACCACTTGAATGAATCAAGTGCTGCATACAACTGATAACTGAATATAATCAAGACTATCATTGATCTTTTTTTATTTCATTTTTAAACAGCCCTCTAAATCAAATTCATATTGGGTGCTGGAAGCAAATTTAACATACATAAATATAGGATCAAATTTTGCCAGCTGCTAAAAATGTGTGCAACTCCCACTGACTTCAAAAGAAGCATATGCATATGGGGGCCAAACCTAATCCTTAGTAAATATAAAATTATCAAGATAATAAAATAAATTACTTCTGTGGTGTCAATTCTTTAATTCTTTACAAAAATCCCAATTTGAATATGAAAGCTGTTGGTTAAAAAACGTAGGATCATTCTCATACCCAGTTAAAGCTGAATTATTTGAAACATTTTTTTCACAAGATACTGTCAGGAACAGCTTGATTGCTATCTATACTCTCTCAGCTCCTCTCTTGCAGCCACATAAGCAGTTGTCACATGAAGGATTATGAAGTCTCAAAAACTCTCTTTATAAAACTATCAATTACTGGAATTGCCAAACTGGTTTCATACCAATAAGCTTGATATTGTTGTCTTCATCGAGCAACAGATTTTCTATCTTCAAGTCCCTGAAAGAAACAAAATATTTTGAGTGAGCATCCAAAATAATGAAGTGATTCATATAGAAAAAAAAATGTATAGTTACATCAGTGCACACAGTTCCACCTTTAAGGCAGAAAGCTCCATTCATTGTCTCCTTTCTAAAATTACCAGTGCTTTCACACGCAGTTTAACACCTTTTCTGAAGGTAAAAAATGATTTTGTCATTTATGAACACCCTGTAATTAATTAGGTTCTTCAAATTTCTCATGTACATAAATGTTTGCAGCAATCTTATACACTGGAAATGCTTCAGATACATGTTTCTGGAGTTGGAAGTCACTTTCACATTATTCTTCACAGCCAAAGGCTCTTCATTACTCACAGCTGAAGAATCAACCTTCTTCAGGAGTCAAACACCTGTGCCATGCTACTGTCCACAAGGGAGACCAATCAACCTTCCCTGGGCATGAAGCATCAAAACTCCTTACACAGGTGATCAGCATTGGTACTCCCATATGCTGAGATGAAAACTGAGGCTGAGGGATTGAAATGACTTGCCCAATGCCATCCAGGAATCCAGTAACAAAACCAAGAGAAGAAGTCACACAGGTTGTCTGAGTGCCACATTAGTGCTTTCTACACCATGCCACCCTGCATGACCCCACAGAACCACTGCACAGATCAGGGCCTGGACCAGTTTTGGGAGAGTGAGGATGAAATGAAAGTGGTTTCCTTCGACAGGATGACTGTCCCTTTCATACATATGTCAGCACGTTGCTCATTTTATATGTCCTTCCATCATTTAAGAACATCATGGCACTTCCCTAAGCCGTATTCAACTTAAGAAAAATATTCCAGAGATCACACACCCAAAAGCATCCCAAACCCCCAAACTGTACATACTCAGCATTAAGTATAATTTGAAAAAAGTATTTAGGTTGCTAGATAATTTGTCCACAACTTCTAGCAGTTGGTTGTGTCTTCACCAAAAAAAAAAAAATTCCCCCACTCAGACAAAAAAACACTTCTAACTTTCAGCATGCCAGGATATCAATAGCTCAGATGGGCAGTGATGCTTCTCCCAGCATGCTTCGGAAAAATGTGGATAATAAAGCCATCAGCTATAATTATGGGAAGTCAGTGACATGCATGGTATTTTGCCTTTGTAAGGCAAAGGGAGTAATGAAGGAAGGATGCCCCTATTACAGATGAAGATATAAGGCTTAATAAAATAAGACAAGTAAACCATCCAAACCAAACAAAGTACTTCCACAAGAAAGGATATGGCAAAGAAAGAAAAATATCTGTGACGAACTCCAAGCCTTTTAAAAACCATTCCTCTCCATTTCACGTTATGCCCTTGTTGTGTTTCAAATAAACCTGAGGGAGAAAAGTACTTGCAAGGAGGATGCCACTCACTTCATCAATACAGCCACAAGGACTTTCTCCAAAGAGATGTTTCTACATCCCAGTGAGCACTTCTTGCAGATTTTCCTTGCTTCATGTGAGAAAAGAAACAGGAGACAATACTAGATGAATCTACAGAAGGAGAGTATTTTGCAAACTTTAGGTATTCAGGGGCAACATCCAGGCTTTTCTGGTGCACCCAGATGAACGCTTTGTAAGTAGTGGACTGCCTTCTGCATCAGTCCTCCTCTTGGAGAAGCAACATAACAACTGAGGCAATAAAGCACCAGCCTGACAGACAGGATGAGGGGATCGTGTTCCCTCCTCTGGCAGTTACCCAGTGTGTTAACTTAAGGAAACTAGCTATGTCAAAAGTGACAGGTCATTTCAAACAGCATCAGAGATGCAACCACATTTGTTTTAAGAAAGATGCAGCCCTGCTCCCACTCCAAGAGCACCAGCTCCAAGCTATATACCACATAAATCCAGATGGCATACACGGCATCCCTCTCCTCATCCTCAGGAGACTCCTTGTGCCATGATGGTGCTGCACACTCACTGCCCTGTGTCCTCCAAGTAGGGCAGCAGCCATTGCTGAGAAATTACATGATACAAGGGGACATGCCCTGCCAGATGGATTTGGATCAACCCAGTTCTGCTTCCCTCTAATGCCAAAAAAGGGTTTATTTCTTCAAGTCTCACATCTTTATAGCTTGCAGGTGCAGGTTTCCATAGACAGTGTGATTAACCTCTAGAAAGATACCAGGGCTGGGAATTTAACAGGAAAGACTGACAAAAGGAAAAAAACCCCAAAACCAAACAGTATCAGAAAGAGTTAAAAAGAGGAAAAACAAAATAAAAAACCCAAAGCAAACAAAAACCCCAACCCAAAACAGAACAAAAAAAAACCTACACTGAAATCAACAGAAGCACATGGAGCTTTGGGTCATACACTGCAATGCTCAGCACAAGGTCACAAAGCAAGCAGAAAGACCATTTGGAAACTCTGAGTATATTAAACATTAGCTAAGAAGAGGCAAGGCTTTAAGAATAATGGTAAATGAACAGGAAGATGAAAGCTGTAAGTTGAGAAGAAAAGGCACACAGGCAATGAGAATAACAAATGAGTGACAGGAAGGCTAAAAATAAACACAAGAAAAGGTATTTAAAATTATTAAAAGCTAAAAAACCTAAAATTAAAGGCAACAATAAGAGGGCATTTTACTGCTATCAGAGGAAAAAAAATTAAATATAGCCTCAATATAGAGTGCCACCAGATGTGGCTAATTAAAGATGTTTATCTATATGTCTATTCTCAACAGATTTGCTGGTAAGTGGTAACTGATCTAACAGTCCATATGCAACACACTTGTGTCAACTCTTGTCAATATGAAGGCACACTTTTTTTGGTGTGACACTGAGAGCTAGGACAACAGGTTTTTACACCTTGATACAACCCAATGAGAAGATCCAGTGCAAACCAGCCTGAGAAACACAAAGCAAAAGCTGTACAAAACCAAATTAAAAATCCCCAGACTAAGCGGTCTAGAGGAGAAGGACTTTGGGGTGTAGCCCCTCAACATGAGCTGGCAATGTGTGCTTGCAGCCCAGAGGGCAAATCATATTCTGGGCTACATCAAAAGAAGCGTGACCAGTAACCAGCAGGACAAGCAAGGCAATTCTCCCCCTCTGCTCTGCTCTCATGAGACCCCTGTCAGAGTACTGGGTCCTGTTCTGGTGACCCCACCACAAAATGGGCATTGAACTGTTGGAAGGCCACAAAGATGATCAGAGGGCTGGAGCACTTCCTCTATGAGGACAGGCTGCAAGACTTGAGACTGTTCAGCCTGGAGAAGGCTCCAGGGAGACCTTACAGAGGCCGCCTAGTACCTGAAAGGGGCCTACAAGAAAGCTAGAGAGGGACTTTTTACAAGGGCTTGTAGCAATAGGACAAGGGGGAACAGATTAAAGATGGAAGAGGGTCAGTTTAGACTTGATATTAGGAAGAGATTCTTTACAGTGAGGGTCGCAAGACACTGGAACATGTTGCCCAGGGAATTTGTGGATACCCCCTCCCTGGAGGTGTTCAAGGTCAGGCTGGATAGGGCCTTGAGCAACTTGGTATAGTGGAAGGTGGCCCTGCCCATGGCTGGGGGGGGTGTGATAGTTGGAGAACTGCTGCTACGCAAATGTGGACCCTTGGGTGGGTATTAGGTAGGATCCCTGGGCAGCCCAATTCCCTGGAGCAGGCTGGCAGCGGGGCACAGAGATGGCAGGTACCCGTGGCCAGGACAGCAGAATGCATGCCTGGAAAAGACCCACAGCCATCAGGACAGAATACTTCAGGTGACTTTAACAACACACCTGATTACCCACTATTTCTTCTTGACAAAAAGTGCAGTGGTACAATCCAATTACACATCTGCCTTAGGCTCAGCCTGCAGGCAGGAACGATTTCTCCAAACTTCCTAAATGCTTTATTATATCAGTTTTGTCCAATTTAAACCTTAATTATTTTTTACAAAGATAAGCTTTAACTGAGTTGCTGTTTGCTTTGAATATTTACATAGAATCATAAAATGGTCCAGGCTGGAAGGGACCTCCAAAAGTCATCTAGCCCAACCTTCCTGCAGTCATCAGGGACATCCCCAACCAGACCAGGTTGCCCAGGGCCTCGTCAAGCATCACCTTGAATATCTCCAGGGAAGGGGCCTCAACCACCTCCCTGGGCAACCTGTTACAGTGTTCCACCACCCCCATAGTAAAGTGCACCCTCTTCTAGTTACAGAGCTGCGTTATCTACAGGCACAGCAAGGCCCTGCTGTTGGCTCAGTCTGGTGACAAGAATACTGCTGGATTCTAATGAAGGGAAGGGCTTGCCAGGCAATAAGAGGTACACTGATACATGAATTCATTGCAATGGGAAAAGTAGCACCACTGCACCCAAAAGTGTTGGGGAACTCTGAATTTCATGCACTATATTATCAATTGTTTAACAAATAAAAGCAAACATACCACCTTATTTATTTGAGTCAGCAGAGGTTTAAAACCAGGCAGCATGTTTTTAATAGCTGCACACTGCAAGGGAGAACGTGAGCTACCAACTATGACACACACAGCAATTGCAGTCCTCGCTGAAGTCAGTGGGAATACCCAGAACACTGAACATCAGGAACACATGCTAGTTCCTGCAGACTCAAAGGTCCTCAACAGTTTTCCATATGGCTTGCACTTCTTGGTGGGTTCTTAAGAGTTGGACACACCTGCTTTGCTATAGGAAGGGCTAGGCAAGCACTCTCTTAGGCCAGCAGCAAGTGCCATGCTGTGCAGGGTTGAAGTGGGGAGAAGAAATGCTGCTGCTGAAGACCTTCAGTTCCCTTCCCTTAAGTAAATTCAATATTGTTTCTTACTGTCACAGCTCCTCAAAAAATATAACTAAGGGATTTATTTCCTCCCACCAAGCAAATTTTCAGCATTAATTCCTGAAAAACTTCAAAATACCCTTAGTGATAAAATACTAAAGGATCAAAAATGTTTACTTTTTTCTGAGACATTAGTTCCATCACATGCCTAACTATGGTACAAGTTAGTCAAACCCATGAAGAATGAAGACACTCAGGAAAGACCAAGCTGCATTATAACAGTGTGGATAATCAGCACATATTTATGTGCTCCTTGTATTTGAAAATATGCCTTCTTCATGGAATGGTTTGTTTGGGAGTTTGTTCTGCTGTTGATTGGGTTGATTTATCTCTGGATTTGCTCAGAGCTTCAGCTGTCAGCTCAGCCTGCTTTTGAAAGAAGCTTATTCAGTGCTCTTGCAGGCATCAGACAAGAAAATTAAAGTTTTTTCAGACAAGAAAATTAAAGTTTTTTGCATTTCACACTTTATTTCTTGTCTGGGGGATGAGAAGGAAGGTTTTATCAGCAAGCAGCTGCAAAGCAAGCAGTGGTTGGCTGCTGTCTCCTGCATCTTATTTTTAACCAGAACAGCACCATGAAAAATCTGTCCTTAACTATCATACCACAAAACCACTTTCTAGCCCCATGCAAGGGCTTGAGATGAGCTGGAAAAGTTGCAGACATTTTGGTTCATCATCATGTCAATACACATTTCAAGGTCTTTGTAATCAAAACATTATTTATTGAGTCTGATTCTTCTGTTAGTCACAATGTCAGTGAATTCAATGTATTCACCTCTGCAAAAGAGGAATTCAGTCTATTGTCTTCACTAAAACAATATTTAATTTGTTTACAGCAGAGTATTTCAAGAAAGAATGGCCAAAGGTAATTTTGAATCTGACATAAAATAGGCAAATCAGCTTTGCATTTCAAAAATGAGACTTTGCTCTGTAGTGCAGCATTCATCATAAATATTTCATCAGCAACCAGACTACTGGCACTTAAAATTAACAGGATGGAAGTTAACAAAGCCAACACGTCAAAGTAATGGGTACTAAGGCAGGAATTCTGTAGCCCCCTGAGCAACTGATCATGTGGCACCACCTTACTCTAAGGAAAGAGATCACAGAAATAATCTCTGCTCAAAACCACAGGGGTTTTTTGTGTCTTTCAAAATCCTGTTTTTAATTACAGAATGGCAGTGGAAGGTACAAATATGCTGCTTTGAAGAGAGAAAAAGGGAGAATACAGAAAACTATCTGCTACCAATACATTAATAAATTCTTTTCTTTGACATCCTGACAGTAATTGCACTGAATGGGATTGAATTTTGTTAAAATTACTTTAAAAGGGTTGTTGAGAATTTCCTGTGGGATGCAGTGGCAAGCACCAAAGCTTCTACTTCATTTTTCTGTTTTCTTTACACTCCCAAGGGATGTACATGTTCATCTTGCTTTTTGACAGCATGAAGGCCTATGTAAACACCTTCTGAAAAAAGAAAGCTTCACCAGATACTGCCAGTTGGGTTTGTTTTCCCATGTCAGAGGGAAAGATAAATATGCCTACCTGATTCACAGCTGAGCTTCTTGCTAGCTTATTTTTAGCAACCAACCACCTCTTCTGATAGAAGGAATGAAATACAAATGACTACATGAAATTATATTTAGAATAGCATCATTTCTTTTTCAGTGAGCAGCCAACAAGTTATGAAACTTGGATACCCCTCATTGAAGACATAGCTCCTGCAATCAGGACCTTGAAGTCCTCATCCATCATAGTAGATGAAATATTTAAATTTAATATACATCTATACAAACAGGAGGTTTGCCTTTTTTTAAACCTCTCTAAATAAAATGACATTTCTTGAAGGTTTTCAATTTTAGGCAGTTCAGACATCAGTGCCTTTTAACAGAAGTATTTCCATTGAGTTCTGGGTGCCAGCTCTTGTCCAAAGATCAGAATGCTTTTCTGCCAGGCCAGGTCTTCATTTTAAGTCATGAAGCTTACTGAATAACATTCTTCAAATAGCATAAGGAAATTTCATGCAACTTGAAATAGTTCATGTGGCTTTTTTTATCTTGAGTTATAGAACAGTGTAAATCATCTACAATATTCTCTGAATAATGTAGACAAAACCAATTATTTTTTTGTAATAAAATAGTGAGTGAACACTTTTCAATGTCATGCCCCTTTTGATGCGAAGGATGGAAGCATTTGAAGAGAGCAGATCACTTTCTGGCCTAGGATGCCATTTTTTGTTTCACATACAGTGAATGAGAACACCCACACATCACCAGCAGATGAAACTGCTGTTATTTTTACCTGCTTTAAAAATAACAACAACAGAACACTGACATTGCATCCAGGGTGAGCATGAATCAGCCTTCTGCACTATTTTTACCCCCTCTTCAGTTACCAATTGAGTAGTCTGTTTTTAGTGTTGTCACAGTCAAAATCCCAAGATGCTGAAGGACAACTTCTGGGCTAACTATTGTTCTTTCTCCATCTCTTGCTTGAAGACAGGAAAATAAATCTGGATCATGTCACTAGTGTTTTTCTTGCATCTCCACACTGCTCTCTATATACTCTGTTTGCAGAATAAGTCAAGACATGGAACGGTTAAGCTACAGAAAACACTTGCTAATATACTGCTTGTGATTCTGTCAGTTTAAGCAGAATTGGACCTGCTCATTGCCCAGAAGGTAGACTCCCAAAAACAAGCTCTGTGCCATGCTATGATCTGAGAAATAGAGTGGATGGAGTATGATGCCTTTGGGGTAAAGATTAATCCAATGCCACAGGGATGGACAGACAGAGCTCAGGTGCCAGATGCAGCAATGTCAGTACTGCTTCTTCCTTCCACTCACAAAGGTCCCTCACACTCCAGTCTTAATGGGCTGTGCTTATGGATGTGGAGAAAGCAGAGACAAAAAAGGGGTGAGGGCAAAAACTGATGCTAGCATGCAGCATCCATAAGGGAACTCGGGATCCTTGGGCTTCTGACCCCCTTGGACCCTTCGTCCCACCACAGTAGCCTGTTGATCCTAGGTTGTACCTCATGAACAAGCTATTTTTTTAACCAAATGTGGGTTTGAATCCTCTCTGAAAAACACACCAGTCAAAGCCACACCTACTAATCTCCCCCTAAGTGCTCCAGCCACTATGCAGAAGGTAAATTTTTCAGGGAGAGGAACTGCTGCTGCTGGACTCAATACTGCTGTTGAAAGCTAAACATATTCATCTGTTCCTGCTGGGTTTTCTTCTGCTCATCTCAGAAACTTTGACCTTTTTCATTCCCCTCTCTCTGTACATACCAGATACTAATTAATCCCTTAAAGCAATAAGCAGACTTCTTCCTTTTTCATGCCCCAAACTGTGGGGTTAATAATTTAAAGAGGATAGCAGTACAGCTGCTAATACAAAACCTGCAGAATAGACCCAGTGGCTCCTCAAGTATTTATGTTAGCAAATTTAGCTCGTGATAAGACCTCAGTACACCTGAGGTTTAATGTGCACGTAGCACCTATCACTTATGAATCACAGGGAACACAAAGATTCAAGACAAAAATAAAAGCAATTTTCAGAGCACATGGAGTTCCACTAAGCCAAACGCACCCAACAGCATTACACAGGTAGGCATCTCAGCATATAGCTGGGCACAGCTGGAGGAGTTGGCTGTGGGCTGCCCTCAGGAGTTTGCTAGCTGCCTGCACAGCAACCCAGTGGACAAGAGCGTACAACAGCTCTTCATCTTCTACGGAGTCAGTGCAGCCGAAGAAATTGAGACTCAGATCCTCAAAAGTACTCAGGTGTCTACTCTTATGACATGCATGCATAACCTATGAGGATGAAGCCTACACAACTTGCTCAGTATCACAGGGGAAGTATGTGGGAGCCCAGACTTAACACCAGTTGTCCCAAAGTTAGAAAGCAGAGCCTCCTTCTTAGACAATACCCTATAAATACACACACCTAAGAACAGAAGAGGAAACATACTGCCTCAGACCAAAAGTCCACCCAACCCACCATCCTTCTGTCTCCATAGCAGCCAAGATTACATAAGCAGAGAAAGGTACAGGCACAGGCAATCACATGTAATACCTCCACCTGCACTCTCCCATCCTCCACCATTTGCTGCTCAGGGACTTCAGGCAAAGGCAGCTACTCCTTAAACAGCAAACCCAGACAGGCTTTACTCTGATGAACTTACTCTATTTCCCCTGAAGCACAGGGAAACTTCTAACACCATAGCATACTCCTGCAAGCATATCCACATCCTGCTTATGCACTGATTGAATAAAGATCCTACAGAGAAAAAGTCATGTATTGCAATGGCTCTGGATCTGTTCTAAGACACGTGAGATGAACTGAATGGATGCATACTCTGCATTACACTTCACGTGTTCAAACTTTTGAGGTTCCGTTGAGGCAATATAACAAATGGAAAGAGCAGAAACAAGAAGCAAGAGAATTTCATGGTCCAACTCAGGTTTCGTCCCAGCTGTGTCACTGCAAGGCTTTGGGCAAATCAGTCCACCTCCCAATACTACCGTATTTCTACTAGTAAAATAACAGACACAACCACCTCTTCAAAGAAATAATGAAAAGATTCATTAAGTGATGTTGGTACAGAGCTTGGAAAAGGCAAGGCAGTGCTCCTTGCAAGGAAAGACCCCTACTTTTGCAAAGCACAGGCATGGCTTCTGTGTGCTCACCTGAAGTGACACGCTCACTTAACTGCTTTCTGCAGTGTTATGGGTTTGAGACCATAGAGATTAAAAGTCCTCCAAGGGCTAGATAGTCCAGGGGGTAGACACAGGATACTGTGAATTTTGTTATCCCAGCCCATCCTCCTGCAATCTCTACATAAACAGACATCACAGTCTGTTCTCTTTCTTTCCTCTCATCTCTCTGCCCCCGGCATGGCAGCTTATCTCTTGTGGTTCATGGGGGAGCTTTCAAGCCTTCTTTGGGCTTGAGCTGGCAAGCTAATTTCTAGCTGTGCAATTCTGGTCTAGCGGCGGGGGGCAGTGAGGTCTGTGGGGGGTGCAGTTTGGCTTGCTGCTGGGCTGGCTGAGGCTGACTTTGGGGGAGATTTTGGAAGGTTTTGGCCCAGGGAGGCCTGGTTGGGCACAGCTGGGAAGCAAAGCCTGAACCGATTGTGTTTGTGTATCCAACAGAGAGCCACGAGCATGATTAGGGGACTTGAGCATCTCCCCTGTGAAGAGAGACTGTAATCCCTGGGGCTGTTTAGTCTTGAGAAGAGAAGACTGAGAGGGGATCTCATCCATGTCTATAAATATCTGAGGGGTGGGTGTCAAGGGGAGGGGGCCAGGCTCTTTTCAGTGGTCCACAGTGATAAGACAAGGATCAACAGGTTCAAACTCGAACATAGAAGATTTCACCTCAACATCAGGAGAAACTTCTTTACAGTGAGGGTGAGAGAGCACTGGAACAGGCTGCCCAGAGTTGTGGAGTCTCCTCTGGAGAGTTTCAAAACCCACCTGGATGCATTCCTGTGCAGACTACCCTTAAGTGATCCTGCTCTGGCAGGGGGGTTGGACCCCATGATCTCTTGAGGTCCCTTCCAACCTCTGATATACTGTGAGACTGATGCTGTGTACATATTCCTTTGCCCTGAATACCTGTTGTATTTCTGTATACATTTGTAAATAGCATTCACCTTTAACATCCAATTCTGTGCAAGTGTTTTTATCTTGCTCCCTTGGGGGTTAAAATACCCTTCTGTCCTTTTGCCCTGGGTAGCTCGTGGCTCAAAAGGAGGACATGCAGATACCTTCTAATGTCTAAAATATGAACATCTAAACAATATTATGAAGACCAGCAAAAAAAACCCCATCACAATTACGTTTTTTATAAGGAAGTCTCTTTACTATACCAATAATAAATACCAAAATACCACTTAGAGGGTCTGAGGTAAATTTTACCAGGGAGGGTTTTTAAGATTACCTGTGAACTACTCCTGCCCGGTGAAGATGTTCAACTGCCAGGATAAGCTGTCGGATATATTTGCGTGCTTCATGCTCCTCAAGTCTTTTTTTCTCATAGATCTTGTGCATCAAGTTGCCACCAGGGCACAGCTCCATGACAAGGTAGTAGCTGTTTTCAGTTTCTAGTATGTCCAGCAGCTGAGCAATATTTGGGTGGCGAATCATTTGCTGGATCTGCCCTTCCCGTCGCAGATTCTTGGTGACATAGGTGTCCTTTTTGGCTCTTTTCTTGTCAATTACTTTCACTGCCACCTAATGAAAAAACAGAGGTTGTTAGCAGTCACACCAATTATTCACTGCTTTAAATTTATATTAAGGGAAAAAAAAATGTTTACAAAAGGAAGAAAGAAAAAAGTATGTCAGTCTCAGCAGATGCACAACTGCCCAGGTCAGAGAAACAGCTGTTTTTCTGACCCCACTGACAATTTATTTCCTTGTACGATGACAGACAAAAAGTATTGCAAGGAAAAAGGCAGCAAAGGAGAGGAGACAATCTCATTAACCACATCCAAACATTTAGCACACTTAATGATGGGTATTTATTTTCTGTTTTCCCAGAGAGTTTTCAGTGTTGACAAGCTTTAAGTGTCATTTTTGGCTTTTCCTGGCTTTGGATATATGACTTCAGGTATGTTCCCATGATAAGTTATTAAACTATAACCAAGTGTTAGTTTTACATGATTAAACAATAAAATCATGCTATGAAAAACAGAATCATTTTGGTCCTGTTCTCTTGGCACTTTTGTTTTTTTCTCTTTTAAAATATATATGAAAGATGATTGTCTTGTGACTTCTGGAAACAAGCAACTCTGCAAAATCCAAGAGAGCAAACCACAACTTTTCAGTGATACACCTGCTCACAGATGTCCAACTGGAGCCCATCATGAAAGTACATAATAAAACTAAAGAGACTCTGTACCACAATTTATGGCAGGGAAACTGCTAGCACCTATCCAAGTGCTTTCCTTCTCATTGCTGGTTCAGAATACCACATGAGAACAAAAAGATGGGACTGGCTAGGATATCTAGGCTATTGCTCTGTTCTATACTTGAAGAATTTGGTTCCTTTTGTTGTCTTAATGGAGTCACTAAATAGCTGCAATAAAAGTATCTGCCCTTTTCTGCCTGAAATTTAGAAACACTTATTTATTGACATTTCTTATTTAGATTGGGTGCTGCAGACTTCCAGGTCATCTGCACCAGACAAAGATTTAACAGCTTGTGCCAAGCTGAGCAACAAAAGGCACCACAAAATCCTCCTCCTGGGTATTTTCTCAGAGCTCTGCAACAAAGGAAGCTCTTCACCACACACCCCCGGGCCCCGCAGTTTGCCCATCATTATCCAAGTGACAGCTGCTTGTTTGTCAGGATGAGACTGGAGAAACACACTACTCAGTATTCCTGCATGACACCGAATTTTACAGGATATTAAAGACTCTTGTTTGCATGGGTACAGGTCCAACAAAACACACAGAAAATGCCACATCTGCCCTGCCAGATGGAGGCACAAAGATGCTGCATCCGTATCTTCACTGTCTGCCCTGATTTGGCCTTACAGGATCTCCTGCATTACCTTACATCCACAATGAGAAGGAGTAACAAATGTGGGGAAAACCTTAGAGTTTTATTTATCCTAGCTTTAACACCCAGACGACAGCACAAGCCCAAGCAGCTTCCCTCCATCTCCAGTCTGTACAAAACATCCCTTATCATGGCTGACGAACTACTCACTGCAAACTCTCTCTCAGCTATGGCAGACTACATTGCAACAAGCCACAGTGCTGAGGGGTGGTGCATTTCAGCAACTAGGAGACAAACTTTTTCAAAACATATCTGGCTGCCTTCCTGGCTTGAGAAGGTGCCAAGCACACAAGCACATGACAGCTCTCGGTCTGACCAACTTTACCTTTATTTTTGCTGCAAGTGAAGGAAAGGTTAAATTAGCAAACATTTTGATTTTCCTTGCAAGAACAAAAGCTACAAAGCAATATGGTCTGGAAATATAACAAAAGTAGATCCAAACCTTTTGACATGAATGCCTTGAATCTAAGTCAAGTTTTTATCAGCAGAGGAATAGAAGAATAAAGCTACAGGAACTGGGGCTTTGTAGTCTGTCTTTAAGAGCCAGAAGTCAGTATCATTCAGTATGTTATTGTCTGGATACCTTTCTACTGCTAAAAGATCATTCTAATGAAATACCATGGATAAAGAGGTAAGGCTGAATACCACACATGAGACATCTGCCTGGGTGAAGCCCAGAGCAGCATCAGGACCATAAACGCCTGGAAGCTACATTCCTGACTAGCCACATTAAAGAAAGATCATTTACTTACAAGATAAAACAACAGTAAATCAGAGCTTAACTTCACCATTTTGAAAGCCTTAGGTGATTCACCAAGGAAACAGTCTTAAATTAGTACATTCCCCATATAATGAGATAGAACACAGAAAGACTTGCATGGATTATGTAGACAGCAAACCACAGAAATTATTCTGGTGAGGACAAACAAATTTATGGGTTATAGAAATACGAGATGCCAGATTGTTTGCTGGCAGCACAACACAATATCTCCAAACATGTTAAAAAAGAAAAAAATAAAAGAAAAATAAGGTGGTATTTTCCACAGCTGCAGGATACAAACCATGGAGTATCAATAGTGTATGTGACTACTTGATGACTTTTTCACTGTCACAAAGAATCAGCTTTCTGGGCCTTAAAGGCAAATTTTGTCTTTGATTTTGACAGATACTTGGTCAGCTCCTCTACCTATCCCAGCAGACAAGCAAAGCTGCTTTCAGATCCACCCTTGATTCCAAGATATCTTTCTCCCTTCAAGGTTTCTTGCACCACCAGCAGAGCAGACACAGCTGACAAAGGTGGAAACAACAGTTTTGCTTTGGCAAAGCTTTGCATAGGGGAAAGAGGAAAGTAAAATATCAGGTAAGGCTATGGCAGACTTGCATCCTCTCCCACAACAGGCAGAAAACTAGCTGTGGTGTGATATTGCTTGCTGTTGGGATAGACTTGAGACCTTGCATCCTCTCCTAGGTCTGTCTTGCAGCACAGGATGCCCCAGAAATACATCAGACAGATTCAGCCCCTCTTAGTCTCAGGGACTACTCAAAAGCCAGGGTGTTTAAGGAAACCTCTATATATCTGAAGAAAAAAACCCTGCAGTTGACTTAAATGCACAAGCAGCCTATAAACTTTCATCTGGATGTTCTCCATAATAGCTTCTAGCTTTTGTTCCTCTCTGTTCCACCTGGGTCTTCTTCCTTGCTACCCCTTTCACTCATTTTTCTGTCCTCCTAAGTCAATGCAGTTCTATTTCATTTGGTCTCTTGTAGGATCACTTTGCTACATTCCATTGTACAAGGGCTGTGCAAAGGGGTCAGCAGTGTCAGGCAGAGCTCCTGAGGATTTTTTTTTCGTTTGAGTTTCTTGGATTTTGGTCTGATTTACGATTTACTCTGAAGCATATGGAGGAATTCTAGTGATCAAACTCTGTACTCAATTACTCCAGGGTTGACTTAGCTAAGCATCCCTGATTCAGAGTTTATTCAGAGTTAATTCAAGGTGAACTTAAGGTTAAGTTAATCTTAAAAGTTAAGTTAAGCTTAACCAAAGTTAAGACTAAATGTGCCCTGACACATTCAATAATCACACCCTCCTGGTACAGTGTAGATTGTATGCATGTATACCTGAAAATGTCAATTCATGCAGGAGGAAAAAGCATTCAGTAAAGAGAATACTGTAAATGTTAGATAACCACAATAAACACATTCAAGTTTTCACAGCCTACCCAAGACATACCAATTATTCAGTTTTCCTCTCCCAAGTTTCAAGTAAGAACTCTTTGTCTCTGCATCATGCCTCTCTCCCGACCTGAATTCTTGACTGGGATTTGCACAGAAATAAAAATAATAAAAATTAATTATAAAGCAAATAGTCTGAATATGTAGCAACAGCGGCTCTTGACATTCAGTACTTTGCTTTTGCTTAAACCTTTGCGGTGTAAATAAATAAATGGTTTATGTTATGGTAACAAGCTGTAGTTCTGGTTCCCAGGTCCTGGAACTGCACTGTTGGAATGCATTAATTTCCTGAAGTTTATGGTGTGACACATCATATGAGCAATTGTTGCTTATCTCAGTCTTCTCACTAAAATAGTTCAGATTGGGCTAAAGCATACTGAAGCGGAGGTGAGGAGGAAGTGCAAGCATCACTCTTCTCCCCAGATCCTTGGAGGAGTCAGTGGTAGTGCTTACAGAACCAAGCACCATCAGCAAATATAGGCACGTGTCATCACCCAAACAAAGGCACATGCTTGACACACACAGGCGGAAGATTTTTGCCAGCTAGTGTTTTAGGACAGTTTGGGAATCTGCAAGAGAGAGGCGGTAGGGTGGAGCTGACTGGCACCAAACTGCAACAAAACCAGTCACAGCAAGGCCCTGAGAAAAAGCAAAAAGAGACAGTTTATAGGACCAAATGTAGAATGTAGACCAATGTAGAAACGTAGACCAAATGGAGAAATCTGGGAGCCAGAGTATCCATACACCTGTGCAAGAGGTACATTTCACATTGAGCAGCTCCCCAGATTTGTGGCCTGATAGCACTCTGAGCCTGCAGAGCCAGTAAGGGGTCATCTTTGCCAGGCAGGAGAAATATCCAGGTGCTTGGTGGGCAGAAGTTAAAGTCATCTTCTCCCTGTTCCCTTCTGCTGGCTATTTATAATCCCAAATGACACTTGGAAAAATCACAGGTCAGGAAGCAGTACTTCTGTTAGTGAGGGAACAATGTCTGCTTACTCAGTGGACATGCAAAGGTCTATTTAGACCATTGCAGACTACTCTGCAGCAGTGTCTGTTTTGTCAAACTGCAGCACAGTCTTACTAAGAGATTTTTTTTTTCCCCTTCAGACCAGCTCTCCATTAATACTTCATGCTAGGGGAAGTCTGCTTTGAAAACTTCGTATTTTTCAACTTCCATTGTGCTTCAATAAGAATTTCAAGGCATAATATGCCTGCTGATGGGAAACCAAATATTGGATAACAAAATGAACACGGAAACAATAATACTGGAGATGAAGGTGGATCCAAGTCTGCCATACAACCTATTTTCAACTCAATTTTCAAAATTGAGAAGGTTTCTGCTTTTCAGTTGGTTGTTCCCCACCACTTCATGCTGCAAAGAGTTTTATTCAAGCCATAGTTTTACAGTGAAGCCATCTATCCCTCTACCTAGCTTCCCCTGCTGAATCTGAGCTTTGATCAGTTCGGATGCGTTCCACCTGAACAAAAAACAAGTAACAACCATATAACCAGCAGTGACTTCAGTCACACAGTACATGAGCACTCAGGGAACCCAGGTCTGAGTTCAGCCTTGGGTTTCTTGCTTGCCAGATCACATGTCTTTGCACAGGCTGCCTCTTGGCAGAAGGATGTACCTCAACGGCAGCAAGCCTTCCTCTCTGACGGAAAATGAGTTTTCTCAAGGGCCTGTTTACTGAGTTAAAGTCAAGCAGTCTCGAACAATACTCGTGTCAGATGCTTTCAATAACAACTAGAACACTTTCATAATAATGGCCTCAGCTTAGCAGATAATGTTATAACATGTTTAACTTCACAGAGAACAGAAAATGGCACGTGCCCTTGCAAATTCAGGGTATGACATTAGGAGGACTTTTTTCTGCACTTACCCAACTATTTGAATTGTTTACTTCTGCAAATTCTGTCCTAACTTTAAATAAGAGGAAGGCAGTTCCTGCAGACCTCTGCCAAAGGGAGATCCAGCTGAATTGAGAGGAAACTGGTTTGAATAAGAATCCAGCAAGCACTGTGGGATTTGGCCAGGAGACCAACATAGCACAAGAGAAGCAACTTCAACTATCAGAGAGACTATTCAACTACTGGAACAACCCCCATGCCTTTTTTTAATTTCCCCCTCCACTTTTTTTTGCCAGTCTACTTCTGGCAGATCTGACAGAGATGATGCCAAGCCAGGCTGCAGTTCTGACTCTCAGCACCGTCCTGGGCCATGGAGGTCTGTGCACCCTGACCATTCAGACAAAGTTCAGAGCTGCAGGATACAGGGTGGAGAGAATTCTGAGGAGACAGTCAAAACAAAGACCTGAGACTTGGACTTCCATGCCTAAACCCATAAACCTTTACTGTCTGGTTTAAGCTTAGTGTGAATAATAAGACAAAGAGCCAGACCGTGTATGTGTTTAACATCATTGTTAGTGCAAGCCCATCTCCAGCTCTTTTTTGAAGTGCCCAAGAAGGCTCATGCAATGAATTAATTTCCTTTTCTTCCTTACTTTCAGTGATATATGTCTGGGCATCAGTTGTAGCTTGCCTTGTACTTACCACTTTTCTCATCCTAAAAAATTTGAGCTTAGTTTTCAAAACCAGATGGTGATTTTGGGTGGTCAATTCAAATCATATTAAACAGACCTAACTTCGAAGCCTCCACAGCTGTCAACACGGTCTTGAAGACAATCTCTTCAAGGGTATCTCATTAGGGCTTTATACAACTGAATCCAAGGGTTAGAAAACGCCAGCTTCATTCACTGGACAGTATTTATTCTTTCCTTTAGCTATTACAGCTTAGCAAATTTTACAGTGCAGTAAAGGATTTTTTTTTTTTTTTTTTACACATCAAGTTCCAATATCTTAAGAAATAAAGCACTGAACAAAAGAATCATCCAGGCAAACGTGTACCAGAAATCAATAAACTGTAAACCTTCAGAAAGAATCACATATCTCACTCAGGCAGACAGAAAGCACAGCTCTTCTCTTAGGACTGTCAGACACATGTAAGTCTAGACACCATCAGAAAACTACAAACTTAACTTTCACCGTGGGACTAAACACAATAAAACTACAAAAGATAACATACTTGATGTCTAGCATTTGCCAAACTACCCTACAGCCTATACCACCCAATGCAGAGAAACCGTATGAAGAGGTGTCCAGGGTGGCATTTTTGGTGGGACTCTCTTTGGCTATCCTGCTCGACTTTCCAATTCCTTAACAAACATTAGCATCCTATTTGCCATTCAAGAACTGCTTTCAAGGAAAACCACAGAGCATCGCTGAAAGTATCACAAGGTAACCATTTGCTAACCATTCTGCTGACAGCTTAGCCATTCACTCCAAGGAAGCCAGGAATTGTCCAAATCCACAGCAATAATAAGACGTACCTTATGAAGGGTAGAAAATGACAGTCGTGCCATGATGGTCATCTGATATCTCTGACGTTTGCCTTGTACACTTGCTACAAATGGAATACGGGGAATAGAGGCTGAGTTAATCATGTGCATGATGTGCACATGTATGCATTGTGAAAAGGCTGCTTAGTGTCTATACAGTTGAGAGATTCATTTGGGTTTTATGTTAAACAAGCAATATCATCTCTGCTTCACACTTCAATGACAACATTCAGTCTTTGACAGATGAATATATGGCTTTTCTTTTGTATTTGTCCTGATAATAGTAAAATCAGCATTCAAAAAAGGTAGAGCACTTCTGTTTAAGCATTCTGCTTTCTTCTGTTTAAGTATTCTGTTTTCTTCTGAGTCTCTGACAGCATAAGCCAAGAGTTTTGAGCTTAGCAATACATAAAACCAGCTGCTATAGAGACAAGTATAGGATAAATGTACTATTCTAGGCAGGAGGCTACTCTCTGTGTTGGCAGACTAGACACAGCCAGGAAAGCTTGAAAGCAGCCCCTGAAGAAATATAAACTCTTCCAAATAAGAAAGTGGTTCTGATTATGCTCACTCATATACTTTGGATTCAAGGTGGCTCTAACAGAAAGAATCAAATCACCAGAGGACAAAAAGAAAATCTTATCATTACCTACAACTCAGAGATGACAGTATCCAGCAATGCAGAAAAGGATTCAGGATACTTTAGATAAGCAAATGAACATAAGCCCTCTTGATGCCACAGCCAACTTACACATAATCCCTAAAAGCATAAGCAGGATATACTTATTAAAGTAAGAAAAGGTATTAATTACACCTGTTCAAGGTACTGGAGACTATTATTAGATTACTGTATCCAGTTCCAGTGCCAGTAATTTTGAAATGTTAAAAATTTGGAAAGAGTTCTGAAAAAGAGTTTCAGGAACAGTCTGATGTCCAAGAACTGTTTGTCATAGCAAGCAAGTGAAGCTCAAAGTATTTAATTAGGAAAATGTTAAACACCGACTTGATGATTTTCTTTCAAGTACCTACATGAGCAAAAGATTTCTGATAACAGAAAGCTCTTTAATAAAATAAGAATTAACTTCCTAAAAGGTAAATTGGACAAACTCAGGCTATAAACACGACCCTTTTTTTTTTTTTTTTTTTTAGACACAGTGAAGTCATGATAGAAACATCTTATCTTACAGAGATTAATGTAGATCTTAATTGCCCCCCTTCCCCTCCCCTTAAAAGTATGCAAGAGCTCAACAAAACATTGATACAGGTACTCCTGAAGAGAATACTAAGGCTTGCCTTCTATAGGAAGTCAGGCTGATCCCACAGGACTCCAGTGCCTGTGAAGTTTCTGGTCACTGCAGAGAGTGTCAGGGACAAGGCATGACACAGAAGGATGAAGGTTGACCTAGGCAAGACAGTCTGGGAGCCGTCAGCAGACACATCAAGGGATGTACATTTTGCAAGCTCTCTCTGACATCCTTGTGGGAGCTCTTCAGAGCAGAAGACACGAAGTGTCATGAGGAGTCATGCAAACATTGATGCTGCTGCAGACAGCCCAAATCACCCACAGCTCTGCTGCTGACTGAATCAGCATAGTCAGATGAATATTTCCACAGGTAGATGGAGTCTTGCTGTGTCAAGGCACTGCCGTTTGTGAGGATCTACTACGCAGTTGCTCCTGCTATGCTAAGAGCAAGGAAAGACTACATGAAAGCTTTAAGACTGTCAATATGGCAAGGCTATGGGCATGAACTCCTCAGGGTTTCCTCATGCTCTACCTTAGTGCCCTTCTACACAGTACAGCAACCCCTGTACTTGTGCAGCTCTTCCTTGCTTTTCCTCTTGCTTCAGTCAGTCAGGAAGGAAACAGAGCAGAGGCAACTGCTGATTTAACACACAGAATCATAGAATTGTTAGGTTTGGAAGGGACCTCAAGGATCATCTAGTTCCAACTTCCCTGCCACGGGCAGGGACACATCACACTACAGCAGGTTGCTCACAGCCACATCCAGCCTGGCCTTAAAAACCTCCAGGGATGAGGCTTCCACCACCTCCCTGGGCAACCTGTTCCAGTGTCTCACCACCCTCATGGTGAAGAACATCTTCCTAACATCCAATCTGAATCTACCCATTTCTATTTTTTTTCCATTCCCCCTAGTCCTATCATTACCTGACACCCTAAAAAAGTCCCTCATCAGCTTTCTTGTAGGCCCCCTTCAGATACTAGAAGGCCACAATAAGGTCTCCTTGGAGCCTTCTCTTCTCCAGACTGAATAGCCCCAACTCTTTCAGTCTGTCCTCATAGGAGAGGTGTTCCAGCCCTCTGACATGACTACTGCCATGTCTGATGCTGTCCGTTTCCACAGAGCAGCTCAACTTCAACATGCAGAGACATTCTAAGCCATATTTCTCTTCAATGTGCTTTTTACTTCATGTCATATTTATGGGTAACTTCTTGCCATAGTTCATGGACAACTATTGTTATCTTCTCCTGGACATGCTTCTGCACCACTGCTTCCATATAGCCAGCAGCCTCCTTCCCTCTCATTTTCTGCTACAGTCTCTTTTCAAGCAAGTGAAAGAAAGACATATCTTGTGGCACCTCTGCCACCTTAAATGGCCAGACCTTCAGCACACAGCAGCCTGCAGGAGATGGTCTCAAGGCAAGGAGGATGCCGTAAGTCTGCCTCTAAGCAGCTGCTCTGAACAGAAACTTCCATGAATTACATTTTTTTCTTGGTGCTGCCAAGTCCAGAGAAGCAAAGTCTATGCAACACACAGATGCAGCCGGGTCAGAGCACAGTTCAGGAGCCTGGGAAGCAGGAATCAGCACGGCTACAGCACAGCCCTGTTCACAGGAAGGAACACATGGCTTGGCTTGAGTGGGTCATGGAGGGGATCTATCTCGCCTCTGGCAGACAGAAACCAATTCCAGTGACCTTTCACCGCTCTCCTGCTCAACTAATTAATGGGGTAGCCATAACTGCATCTCCTGAGGGAAAGCAGCATATTTTTACCTCCCTGGCCTCTAAAGATATCTAGACAAGTCAAGAGAGATTACACAGAGACTAACAGAAGTACTGGTGGCAGAATGCCAGACCCAGAGATACATGAGGATGCACTAAAGAGGTTCCAAAAGAAACCCTTGTGAGCTTGTCAAAACCAGCCTCAAGGACAGAGACACCCCCTACAAGGAGAAAGCACATCTCTGAATGCCTGGGACAGCTAATTTTGCCTTGCCATTGACACGTAAAGTATTCATCAAGTACCACTTTCCAAATATTAGCTGTTTTTCAGACAGTTTTTTTGACCTTCATTCATAAGGTAAGACTGACACGCTGAAACACCACCTGGCACTTCATGTGAAAACTCTTTGAGTCAAGGTATGATCAGCTAATGGGAAAGACATTTTTCAGGGCCTGTCACAAATGCAAAGGGAGCCTTATCATGCAGTCACAGCAGCAGATGGAAAACCCGTTCAGAGCAGCAAGGTCCTTATTTCATATCACCAGAAGCTGATGGCTACTCACAGCTGATGGCTACTCACAGAGGATGCCAGCATGACAACTGCTGGAAAAGAGAGGTCCTGTCAAGGCAGGTGTGGCTCTCAGGACAAGAAGCAGCCTTCAGAGCTGAAGCACAGCAAAGCACAGTTGATGCCTTGATCACAAGCAAACTGTATCCCATGCAGCTGTTTCTGATAAACCGTAACTTGCCTTCCTAAGGCTGAAAACTTCTTTCACAGTGAGACGGATGAAGATCTCACGTTACGTGTGGGGAAACAAAAGCAGAGGAGTGAAAGAGTGATACCAAACTGCATTCCTCCAACACGGATCCTTACAGAAGAAACCTTGCTGCTCACGCCACTTCCCATTTTCCTGATCATGGAGTCGTAATATATTTCATAGTAAATAGTCCCCATTTCAGTGATCAAATCCATAACTGGACTTATGGAAGACTAAGTGTCATGGATTTAAAGCACTTTAATAGCAATACAGCTTTTAGGAGTGGAAAATAAAAGACAACAAATAACAACCCAAGAGCCACTGCTTTTGAGGCCCAGGTAACACCTTCCTTTGTAGTGACTTAAACCAGAGCAGATAAAACATTTACAACTGCTGGGTGCCAAGAAAAAGGTGTCTTCAATAAAGTTTTTATACATGAATAATGTGTTCTCACGCTTAACTCTGTGGACATTATTCACAGAAAATAAATTTATTCTCTGAAAAAAAAATGTTTCCATGACAATCTTCAACAACAGGCAGAGAGCATGGGAATTTTATTATATATAACTTATCTTTTTTTAGTTCTCTTTCTGGCAATGATTCTTCTCATAGCACTAGCAGCACTGATCTTGCACTGCACATGTGAAGAGCCTTGCTGGGCCTAGTGTTAAAGGTGTTGGACTCAGAGCTCAGCAGTACAATAGTAGAGCAAAGCACTGACAGAAAACTGTTCAGGGTAGCACCAGCTTTCTGTTCTCTTTTTGCAGGTGGTATCCCAGGGGGACCATGGTAATTCCTCCCAGACTCTTTCCATAGGATTATGTTTGATCCTGCTCATCAATCTTAAAAGCAGATCAACACACTGTAGGGAGTGTCAGTTTAGAAATAGGTACCTCTGCCCAGGTGTGGGCCCCACAGCCAAGCTCTTGATGGTGGCTTCTCTCTTACTCCAGTAAAGCTTACTGGAAAAACCTACCGAGTTCTCTTTATTAGCATGACATCCATCAGTCCACCAAAACCACTGGCACCACCAAGTTCATACCCTTGAGAAAATCAGCCACCAGACAACGCACTGGGAAAGCACAGCACAAGCCACAGAATCAAGAGGCAGGGGTTCTTCACTCTTTAGCTTATCTGAAAATAACAGCTAAGCCAATATGGAGCTGAAGTAATTCAAGGTGTGGCCTTATTGGCAAGCAGAGGAGTACTCAAGATGGTCTGAATTTAGCCAGTACAGGCTTGCTTTGGTTCAGTTGTATCCTATCCTGCTAAATGAGCACCAGCATAGCAATCCCAGCAATTCTTCTCCTGGCTGATATCTACCTGGCTTTGGACAGTTTTAGATACTTCTCCAATAAACTTGAAGAATAGCGAAGTCAACAAGTAAACTCTCAGCTCATTTTATATTATTGTTCATACAACACAACAGCCTGGGTTTTAGACAGACTGCTGCACCATCACAACTGCTTTCGTTCTAGGGTTATATCCCTGTGAAGAGTAAGGGCTGCTCCTTAATAATCTCCATTTTCCCAACTGCAGACAAACAACTCAGGAGGGCAGAGGGGGAAAGATGCCTAGTGTGCTGTACGCATTGAAGTGCATGAAGCTACAGTAGCATGCTCCAGCTAATTGATGTAAAAGGAGAAATAGCAAACTGCAAGTTGTAGAAAATAAGATCTAGCTACCAAAACATTTACAGGTTACATGTGCCTACAGAAACAGGCACACAACTTTATGCATTATTAAATATGTTAAAAATACAAGTCTTGCAAGAACAAATAGAAGGATCCAGATGTGTCCAGCAGGAGTAGGGAGGTGATTGTCCCCTCATACTCAGCACTGGTGAGGCTACACCTCGAGTATTGTGTCCAGTTTTGGGTACCTCAATACAGGAGAGATGTTGAAGTACTGGAGCAAGTGCAGAGAAGGGCAACGAAGCTGGTGAAGGGTCTGGTGAATAAATCTTACACGGAATGACTGAGTGAGCTGGGACTGTTTAGTTTGGAGAAGGGGGGGCGTGGAGGAGACCTCATTGCTCTCCACAGCTACATGAAAGGACATTGTAGAGAGGCTGATGCTGATTTCTCCGCACAGGTGATTAGTGATAGAACAAGAGGGAATGGCCTCAAGCTGCGACTGGATAGGTTTAGACTCGACATTAGGAAGAAGTTTTTCAGAGAAAGAGTGGTCAAGCCCAGGGAGGTAGTTGAGTCACCAAGCCTGGATATGTTTAAAGGTCATTTGGATGTGGTGCTTGGGGATATGGTTTAGGGGTGAACTTTGTAGAGGAGGATTATCAGTTGGCCTTGGTGATCCTGAGGGTCCTTTTCGACCTGACTGTTTCTGTGAGTCTGTAAGCATCACATAAGAACTACACCTTGTGTCAATTCAACCTAAACACTTGGCTTCCTAATACTACTGCATACGTTACTACAATTGTAACAGTATATACAAAAAGCAGCCCATTGCTGACATGCACTGTTAATGACATCCTTAAAACTGCTGAATGTAAACTTGAAAGCAGATTACCTCCAGAGAATAAGCAATTGCCACATATGCATCAGCTCAGTTCACTGCAGTGCAAGTTGCAAGCTACAACTGAAAAATATTAAAGCAATCTTCTTGGAAAACAGACTGCACTAATGAACAGGCTCTCTTGCCTACTGAAGCCTATTCCTGCTTATGTCAAGTATGCAACATAGAAAAGCGTTAGAGAGAAGAGTGTGGCTTTGTAACAAGTGCCTGATGCATGTAGCTATCCTCCAGATGAACAAACTGCTAGCAGATGATCATATAACAAACTGAGCAGGTAGATGCACATCAGCTGGTTGGGTTTATTCTGTCATATTCCATTGCTGACACAGCAACCGTCTGGTCCTGCTCCCAGCCAAGTCTATACTGATGCCACTGCAACCATGACACTGTCCTTCACATAATTTTTTGAAGTATCATATGTTAACAAAAGCATACGTTTAGGAGTTTCAACACAAATTATGCATCTGCACATAAACACATACACCCTCTGAAAACAATAGTGTAAAAGCTGTGAAGGCAAACACTTTAAATGCAAGCAAATGGTAAAATCCAGGCTGCAGAAACACCCTCATCTCATTCCCTGAAGTGCATATAATTAAGAGCAGCATATCATCCAGGTGCAACAGTTGGCAGCTGTTAATAAAAGTGAACAGCATCCTGGGAGAAAGCTACTGTGGAGATTTTTCACTAAGCAGTTTTCAAAAGAAGCTTTTTGGATAGATATAAAAATTAAAAATATGTAGAGAAGAAAGTGAGAACTACTAATTAAATACTCTGAGAGAACAAATGCATCTAGGAAACTGGTATCAAAGTCTCATTCAAGGAGGAGCGTAAAATAACAGATCAAATTTCAAACTAAGATCCTGTGGCTTTGCCCTCTGAAAGCAATGAAGATACTCTAAGTTTTGCAGTTTTACCTACAACTTCACAATATTTGGAGGAGAAAAAAAGGAAAGGGTTGAACGGAATGATAAGCGATCACCTCAGAAACTCAACTTGTGCTTGCAATGAATTAACTTTCTGGCTTATTTGGTTGGCAAGATGGTGTGAAAGTGCCCACACACACAGAGAGCTCCCAAAATTCTGAAATCAGACAAAAGCAAAGATCCTAGAACTATATTGAGTGCATAACAAATTTTCCAGATTTTAAGGCAGTACTACTACTTGGGCAACCCTGGATCTTGAGATACAGACATGGCTTACAACGACAAGTCCTAGAGCAGAAGCCCTCAATGGGAAGGCCCCCATCAGTGCTGGTGTCCCTGATGAAGAGTGTCAATGTTGCAGGGGGAGGCACAGTTATCAAGGGCATTAACAGGGCAAAACATTACTTTCCAACACACCCAAAAGCCATTGGCCACCAAGTCTCCATTCCCTGAAGTCTATGGTGGAAGACACAGGAAAACAATGAACTTTCTAAGAGCAAAATAAACACCATGACATATGAATGTGCACATGGTATCGTGACATCTCCTGCTGTCTACTGGCACCATTTTTGTCCATTCTTCTCTGCAACCACATGCCTATATACTCTTAAATGCTTGCTAAATGACAGAAACTGTGTGAAAACGGTCATTCCAGCCTTTGCCTCAGATTAAGGGCTCTTGATCAGCTCAGATGAGAGCTGCCTTCTCTGTCCTAACCACGAAGAGGACAAAGGGGTCTTCAGTGGGAAGGGGTTGCAATGGGGAAGGTGAGGTGCAGGGTCTGGGACCGGTATCACCCTACAGAGACTTCTCTATACTCTCATTTATGTAAATGCTGCTTAAACTGACAGCTTGTGCCTAGTCATGGGGAGCATTTTAGAAGACAGCTACTTGGCTGATGTAGAGCAATCATGTAACCTGCATGGGTTGCTTCTCACATGGACTCCCTGGCAGGCAGCCCCAAGTCACTCCACACCTACCAAAAAGGCTGGGAGCTGCACCACTGTCACTGCACCCTTCGAAAAGCACTTTGGAAAGTGAAGGCAGGGCACAAGATTCACACAAATGAACCTGCTAAAACAGCATGTAATTTTGGTTAACACACATGGCATAATATGTTGCTAGCAGGTGACAGCTGTGCAGGTGCCCTTTGGAAACACCTCTCTCTTTTGAGGAGGGCCTGCTGGGGTGAAAGAGGCATTTCCAGCTCTCTGCAGGGAGGCTGTTCAGCCCACCTACCCACTGCAGCACCTCCAGGGTACCCAAATACCCTTTTTTTTTTTTTTTTTTACACCTTTTTCATACATAAAAGCATTATGAACATGAGCCCTTGTGTGAAAAGGCTGGTTTTAATATTAATTGCTTTACCCTCATAGAAGAAGCTGGTAAACTGTATTTTTAGCAGCTGCTTCCCACTAAATAACATTGTTGCTGAAAGCAACTTGACTAACTGCAACTAAAAATGTACCTTTTCTGACCTTAATAATAGCACTGAGGAAAATGACAAAATTTTTTTGGTGGATGAGAAATCAACTGATTCTTTTTTGGAATGCTAAAGACTACATCTAAAAGCAGTTTAATGTTATCTCAGTTCAAGTTTGTTTGTAAGAACTTTGGCTTGATATATTGTCACTCCGCAACAGTATATGGAGCGATTTGAACACTTCCTTGGAGTCCACAGCAGACAACACAATCTATTTGGTCTACTAACAGAGCCTCTTACCACCCCCACTGCAGTGATGGCAATGCCTTCTCAGCTGTCTAAAAAGGTAAAAAATCATTATCATGAAATATCTGCCTTTGCCCAGCTTCTGTTGCCCAGGGATTGACCCTTCTGAGTCCCAAGCAGACGACTTGAAACACTCTGAGAGTATATTGTGCACAGGCTTCCAAAGTTAGCTGAATACAGCTAACTCAGTGGGGTTTCAGAGCCACAATGTATAGCTAAATTGGCTTGCTCTTCATAGAGGAACTATGTTTTCTTAACATTAGCAATAAAGACTCTGCTTGAGTTGATCTGACAAATCAGCCTTTTACCCAAAAATGTCAGATTATAGGCTGTGATAATTTTATTCAAAAGCAATGGAAAGAATAATCTGTTCAACATTCTCTTGCACTCAGCTGAAATACATTTAATTGCATCAAGCACTACCAAACATTTTTCAAGCCCAGAAAATACCAAGATGCCTGACAATATGGCAACATAAACCATAAGAAGTACCATAAAAAGACTTGACTTCAAGTCCAATGCTAAAGACATTCATAGTGAAGGTTTAAAAGTCTCACCTTAGCTCACCCCATCGTGCTTAGCCAGTCATAGGAGCTGCTGATTCCCATGTCCCACACAGGTCACTCAAAAGGCATCATCCATCAAGCTGTCCCAAAACCAGCTGGTAAAGTAACTAGCATTTGGCCCAAAGTATATACCATCTCATGCTCTCTTGAAGACCTCTTTAGCTTCTAGCAATTTCAGGGTGAGGTAATGGCAGATTTTTGGCACACGCTTCGCATTGCCTTGATTCTGTACAATGCATTGTGTCAGCACGATGGATCCAAGCCTAGCTGGGGACTCATTAATCCACAGATTTCATTTCTAAACACACCATTTTCTGAAACAATAATGCACATTAACTCCTCTTAAGTTGCTACAGCCTGCTGCAAATCAAAACCTGTTTGGGCCCCCATTATTGAAGTCAGATATCGCAGTGGCCATAAGAACCAGGGCTCAACCGAAAGAGCTACCAGAGGTAAGACCCCTTTTTTACACTATTATGGCAATTTTATTGGAAATTAGGCAACACCTTTGCTCAACAATAGGTTTACAAGACAAAAATCAGATGTCTTTTTGTTGCTGCTGTTGGTTTTTTTTGGTTGTTTTTTTTTTTTTTTTTTTCAAAATACATGCAGGCACTAATCCTGGAATAATAGGCTCATAAAACATCAGCTTAGAAAAATGCAGCAATTACACTGATCCAGCGAGCTGTCCACAGGAGATGGCTTTGTTTCCATATTTTGCTTTACTGAACTCCACTTGTGAGCAGATTAAGTACACACTCCTGCAGATTAACTTTTCCTCTGCAAGTAAGCAGACTGGAAGACTATACATAGCCAATTTCTGGGTCACCCCATGGAAGGAGGAACAGCATCAGGCCCTAACAGAGAACTATCTTCTCTTCCACCCTAATGGTGTCATTTTGGGGGGTTTTCACACAAGACAAGAAAAGTTTAAGGATGGAGGTAGGCAGAGACAGATGAGAAAAGGTAACTGGGACATGCAGCTACTGATGCCATGTTTCAGACAGCTCCATTAAGTCCAGCCAGACTTTGGCCATCTGATGTCTGGAGGAGGAAGTCCGCGGTAAGCATTTAGTGTCCCCTGGACTCAGATGCTGGCACTGTCATACTTAACCCTCCAGCACCTGGTCTGCTGTTCACCAAGATTTCTCAGAGGGCGCATATATATAGCTTAATCAATGGATCTGGTCCTTCATGTGCCAGGATGCTCTTCTGGAGATATTTTGATATGGAGATAAACTATTTCTTATGTAAAATGCCATCTTCTCACACAACCTCCTTCCATGAGCTGCTGCCACTGGTCCCCACTCTCACATTGCCTGTGCTTTTGCTCTCAATTCCATTCCCACCCTTGCCAGCCTCAGCCTCCTCTCCAACACAGCCTTACACTCCAGAAGAAAGGAGCCTGAGTAAGCAGATGTTTTTCTTCTCTTCTTATCACAGGCAGAGCTCAGTCACCCATGGTGGGCTCCATGTAGGCAGAACTAGCAGCAGCTGTGAGGCAGAGCCAGTTTGGGCACATTTCAGCTGCCTTTGGCTGCAGGCCACACAAAAGCTCAGCAGAGGAATATGCCCAGAAGAGCTGAGTGTCCATCAGCTTTCTACTAGAGGTGAAATTCTCATGTGGGGTCATGTATAGGATAAAAAGCATTCACCCCTCTGGTTAGAGGGAGGAACCTCACTGAGATAGGACATAACCTGAAGCAAATCATTAATTATTCTTATCTCTTATCTGTTAACTAAAATTGTTTATCCATAAATATGTGGAATTAGATGGATTTTCTGGAAAGATGTACCTTTGATTAGTCAATTTCAAACGATGTAACTGATCTTTCACCTACTGAAGTAGACAACAAGAGCTTCCTTTGATCTCATGGTACAAGATCAGGTCAGAAGGAGCTCAGAGATCATCATGTCTGTCCACAAAGATGGAGAGAATGGCTCAGCAGGAAGGTAGTGTGATTCTCCAAGAGTTTCCACTTGTCACTTTGCCTCAGTATGTGTTATTCAGGACAATAAGGGAGAAGAGGGGAAAAAGGAGGAAAAAAAAAAAAGCAGATCTGGCATCTGAGACAGAGGTCCATGTGGTGGGTCTTTTTTTTTTTTCCCCTCTTAACAGACTGAGATAAATGTAGCAATCCAAAAATCTGGAGGTGGGAAGGACGTGTGTGTGCATGTGCATGTGCATGTGCTTTTTATCAACTGGAGGATCATTGGATGTATCTGTTACCAAGGAGAAGCACATGCTTGGTAACAGAAGAGAGCAGAATTTTTTTTTTTTTTTGCATTCCTATATCATAATAATCACTAACCTTAAAATTTTTCTCATGATGAAATTCAGAGCCCTATGTTAAATTTCATTCCACGACATATTTAATGAAATGAAAAAACAAACAAACAAACAAAAAAATCAAAGCCTGCAGGAATGCAAGCTACCAAGCTGCAACTCTTAACAGTAGCACACATCTAGTGCTGCTGGAGCTGGAAGAAATCACACTCCACTTAGCTCCACCGGTCCAAGGAGCTTTCAGTAACAATGCATCCTGCTTTGGGGTAGCCCTCTGTTAAACGCCTCATAAAACAGGGGCAGAAGTCAGACAGCTCCAACAACTCTTCATCAGGGGGCTCTAGGTGAGTTATCCTTGCTCTGTTTACCACCCAGCCAAGCCCCTACCACTCTTCATAACGTTGTGACAAGTCCTGATTGATGGGTAAAAGCCTCCACTGAGGGGTTATGGACAATAAACAAAAAGCTGAGACCCTCCGCGGACTTTCATCAGCACCCTGGGGAAAGAAACAAAACATCCAGGGTACATCTCCTGTCTTGCCGAGCAGCGATATCAACAACTACTCGCCGAAATGTACTCTGTCCTCAGACACGCACAGCATCTCCCATCGCTTTGATGGACGAGAAGTACCTGTATGTACCTACACTCCGAAATGTCGCGACTGGGCTCCAACACCGTGATTGGTGGGCAGCAATACAAGTCTCACCATTAAAAACCCATTCCAGACCAAAAAATATGCAAACAAGGGAAATAACAAAAGAGCCAGATCAATGCAACCGAAGTATTTCAAGGGATGTAGCTTTACAGCCACAGAACGCCCCGTACGCGGAAGGAAATCGCCACTTTCAAGTCCGAGGCGTGCCCGCGGATGAGCTGGGGGCTCCTCGCCGCCCCCGGCCCAGCGCCCCTCCGGAGGGTTTCCTTCGGGAAGTCTCATTCCCCCAGCCGGCAGAGACCCACCAAGCTCATCTTACACCCCGTCCACCCACATCGCCCCCGGTCCCAGCAACTCCCCCGGGGTACCGGCAGCCACTCGAGGGGTGCACGGTAACCCCGGTCCCGGTGCAGTACCTTCTCTCCGGTGAGCACATGCAGCCCTTCCCGGACCTTGGCGAAAGACCCCTCTCCCAGCTTCCTGCCGATCAGATAGTTGCCGACCCGCTTGGTGTGCTGGAAGTCGCGGAGCCGCTCCCGCGGCGCCGCCGCCGCCGCGCTTAACCAGGCGGCCAGGAAACTGCACTCTGCGCCCGCCGCCGCCGCCCTCCGCGCCTCCCCGCCGCCGCTTCCCGCCACCGCCGGTGGCTCGCTCAGGAGCCCGTCGCCTGCCGCCGCCGGCATGCCTAGTCCTGCTTCTGCTGCTGCCTCTGTCGCGCCGTTTACCCCCGGCCCGCGGGGCGGTCACCGGGCGGGCGAGAAAGTTGCTCCAGGGAGAGTGCCGCCGGCCAGGCTGGGGCGGAGGGGCCGGGGGGCGGAGCGGGGATGGAAGGGGGCCGGGGCTGGGGCGAGCCGGCGGCGCGGTGCCCGGGGCTGCCGCCCCTCATTGGATTCAGCGCCTCCCCTCCTCCCTCCTGTCCGCCCGCCGCGGCTCTGCCCCGCGCCGGCACAGGCTGCAGGCGTGAGGCTGCCGCGCCGAGCAGGGAGGAGGGGACCGGGGAAGGGAGGGACCAGCGGAGGGAGGAGGAGAGGACTCATTCAGTTTGAATTTGCGGTAATTTAAGCCGCTCCGCACGCGGCGGGAGCAGATGCGTTCCGAACCTGGCAGCCTGAGTGTTTTCAAATCCGACTGGCCCCTCCTCCTCCCCGCAATCCCGGCACCCTAAACCGGGAGTGGCAGCGCATCCCTCACTGGAATTGAAACAAGGGACGTGGCTCCTGAGCAGCGCCGTGACTGTCTGCGTGTGACTGTTTTATTGTTGCCCGGGAATATCTTTTGTGCTGCTTTTTCCCACCTTCCTTCCCAAGCACGCCCCGCGTCTTCCTCATCCCCGTGTCGGGGAAACGTGCTACCGGCGACACGACCGTGACAGCCCCGCCCGTCGCTCCCGCGGCGCCGGCGGGCTCTGCTTCTGCTCCCCCCCGGCCTCGCCCCGTTCACCACCCGCTTCTCCATTTTATGCCTCCCGGCCCTCTGCTCTCCTCTGCCGGCGGCGTCCTCCTTCTCCTGTTTGGCATCGAGCACCGCCCTCCCCACCACGCATCCCCCAAACGCTCTCCCAGGCCTGGTGGACCTGGGCGCTCATCTGCCACAGGCGGCGTCCAGGGAACTGTCATTTTCCTACCGATCCTCCCCACTTCGTGTAGAGGAGGAAGAAACTGGCTTATTGCCGTTTTCACTGCCCAGCCCCCTTCCACCTAGCTGGAGGTTCCACTGGCGAAAGGGAGGCTCACGAGGAGGGAGAGCAGCGATGGGAGAAAGAGCTGGCACTGCTTTGAGCTTCCGATGGTCAGTGATGCCAGCAACCTACAGCGCATGCTGTGAACGATCTAATAAAACAGTTAATTCATAGAAATGCCTCACGGCATGAAAGACTTTTAACTTAAAACCTATTTTAACATGGTATCAGCAAGAAAGTATTCAAGGAGCCCTGATTTATCTTTAAGCTTAATCTACACTTTCAAGTTTTTCCCGTGTACTTGTGTTAGCTAATACTTGGGGAAAGAAAGAACTCACAGGCACCCTAGCAGATCCGACCTATGTCAGCGAAACCTCCCGGAAAGATGCAGCTGTACCTGATAAAAATCGGCTTAGAGCTTTGCTGCAATCACACTCCCGCCCCATGTGAAGCTGCTCTTCCCACTAGAGGGCTGGCTGGCACAGCTCTCCCTTCTCACACCCTGATGCCATTTTTTTGAGCCCTTCTTTTACTCCTTAAAAATGTCAAGCCAATTTTACACCATGCTGTTGTCCATTAGCCTTTGCTTCTGTCTCGGCTGCATTTCCATCTGTTCACTGTGAGAACCATACTCCTCTCTGGTCCCTTCTGCTGGAGCAGTCTAGCTGCATCACTAATAGGATTTTGGCTGGCATGGGTGTTGATGAACCATGTGCTACTTCCACACCACCTTTCCTTAACATCACTGCTTTAGTAAAACTTGCCTATTTAAGCCAGAGCTGAGTAATGTCATCATTTTACCACATCAGTCATAATGGATAGCAATTTGTAGTCTCCCCTGTGTCAGTCCAGGTTTCCCAAGCTGTGTTTGATCAGATTAGACATACTCAGGTCTGGATTTAGGCAAAAGGTGGGCAGCTGCCCAAAGAGGCTGGAAGTGAGGAGATCCAGGCCGCCTGTGTGGGATAAGGCATTGATGCCAGAGGTGCTGAGCCCTGCCATCTCCTGATGACCCTAAGGCTAGGGCTGGTCAGGATGCAGCTGGGATATGAGCCCTCTCCACCCAGCACACAGCAGCAAGCCAAACACTCCTTGTCAGCCATTTTGGCCCAGGAGTGTCAGGAGTCATGCCAATCTTGTCTCACACTTAGGAGTAGTCCTTACTCAGACCCCTTCTCTTTCCTTGTAGGGGTAAGTGTCTAATCTGCTGAGAAGAGAGAAGTGGTGATAGAGGGAGCAGGTGCCCACACTGCATAGAGGTGGTGGCTGATAGCTGTCTGGGCTGAAGGCCCTTACTGCAAGGCAGAATGTGGGGAAGGAGAATTAGGGAAGCAGATTTGCACTACAGATTTCTGGAGCTCAGCTGGCCATCTTCCATTATCCCACTCTGGGTTCCCTGAAACTTTTAGTGACCCCTCCCAAATATATTCCCCACGGCTAAACACAGCACGTTTCCATTGCTGAGAACAAAAGAGAAATCCAGCACTGTCCCAGTAGGCAGAAATGGGAGAAGGGAAAGCTCCAAAGACAATAAATAATATTTTGGTTTTAAAATATACACTCATCCTGTGCTCTGGACACATTTACAAATATTATACTACACAGTCACTTAAGCAAAAAATCTACACATTTTCTGACCTACCACTATCCTGGGAGAAGTTTGGTTCCCCGTGGGAAGGTGCAGGGACACAGGACCAGCAGGGACTGGCTGAACTGTGCTGAAGTTGTGCTCCTTGTAGCTAGGGTGCCCTTTGACGTGACATGTCCCTAATGGCAACTGGTCTGCCCCTGCTCTCCCCCACGGTGCAAGGCTGTGGCGGCATGCATGTGCTGCTGTGCTATAAACCAGGGTTGATGAGACAATCCAGGCTTTGTAAAAGTGCCAAAAAGTTTAAGACAACTCCTCTGCTGACCTGGCCACCAGAGAAATGTTAAGTTGAAGTGCACAATGAGGCACTGCAGGCAGCCTTGTACCACACTGTGCCATGACAATGTCATCCTCAGACAAATTACCCCTGTTATCAGACCTCCCTCACATTCCTGAATAAACTGGGATTGATAAATCTGGCTCCCAACAAATGTGAGTGGTCCAGGATAGAACTGAAGCTGGAAGTGGGAAGCTGCCAGTCACATACCTTACCAGTTTGTAAGGTGGAAAACTCAATCCTTGCACAGGTTAGGACAGTGGCAGCACAGGATAGTTCAGTGGTGAGCCTGAGTTTCACATGTTTCTCTGGTCAGCATGACATATGTGAGTTTTTTAACAATATTGCTGTAGGGAAGGGAAAGGAAGGGAAGGGAAGGGAAGGGAAGGGAAGGGAAGGGAAGGGAAGGGAAGGGAAGGGAAGGGAAGGGAAGGGAAGGGAAGGGAAGGGAAGGGAAGGGAAGGGAAGGGAAGGGAAGGGAAGGGGAAAGCTGTACTGGTTACATTGGAAGAATGAAAAGTATGTATTGCCTTCCAGTTGTGGAGAGGTTATAGTCTATATTATTTAAAGATATAACTATTCTAACAGAGTTTGCAACTGTATTTGTTTTATAGCTGTTCTTGTAATGGACAAACTGTGTTTCAGACAGACAATGCAAGAATTCCCAAGTGTGTCTTATGCAGGGAACTGAAACAAGGAAATAGGAAACATGGCTGCCCAATAGAATGCTGTAAGACACGTCTGGATGCAGCTTTTGGCTAATCCTTATATGATGGAGCACAAAGGAAAGGTGTAGCCCGTCTCAACAGTGACAGCGTGCACTTGGGCAGGAAGAGCTGTAAGGTAAAGCACATGGTCATTAACAGCAGGAGGCCAGCTCATAGTTCAAATGGCAAGATGTGCTGCACAGCAAGCAATTCTTAGTGCACACAGACCCACATCCTCTATTCCCTGTCTGTAGAAGTCACCTCAGCCACCCCATGCTGGCCTCACTGTCTGTAAGTATAATGCCTGAAAAGGGATGCACTTCAGTGTCAGTAAATCCTTACTGGCATAGGAGAGGTGAGCTGAGACCATGTGCCTTGTTTGCTTCCCTGCTAGTGCCACCTGAGGAAGGGAGGAACCTCACCCACTGCTAAACAAACTGGACCCTTCCTTCCCTTACCCAGAGGAATACACTTTCAGACAGACAGAGGTATGTGCCTTTGTTTAGGCTCACAGCTCCCACTCAGCTAACAGAAACATGGTTTTGGCCACTGTGATGATTAAACAGATGTTAATGGTATGTTTTTCAGTCAAACACCTGAAAATCAACATCTTGTAAAAATAAAACTGGCAAGAAATGGCCATTGCAGCAAACATTAGGAGAGCTCTGAAAGAACCCAGTGAATATTTTTTTTAATTGACTCAACTTTAGGACTTAATGAGTTGACAGTATCCTTTTAAACAGGCGAGACTGCTGCCTTCTCACAATTTCTATCCTGTCCAGCTGTGCCCATCAGGGTGCAGTCTGGATGGAAAGGGGATCAAAGGCTGCATTCATTTCTGTCCATGCTTTAATTTAAATTTAACTCCAGTGTGCTTTATTTTGAGCTGCAGTCTTTTTAGGTAATGACATTTTCTGATTAACTGTTGAAATTACTAATGAATTAAAGGCAGTAGTCTGTCTTCAGGTTGCAAAAGCTGTAATAACAAGCTACTAAAAATAATTTAGAGCTTGATTTAAACCCATGAAAGCAAAGAAATTCAGAGTTACCCTGACAGTATTGTCCTTTGATGTCTTCAGCATTTTAAAATATCGTAGTAAAACCTATTATCAGTTTTCAGACTGGGAGCTTTACAGCCATGTAGAACACTGAGGCTTCCGAGCCCAACTCCCAATGTCTACTTTGGCTGAATCTTTCAAGGGGTCAAATCCTACAGCCAAGTCTCCAGGCTACAATACCATGTCCAAGAAGGATGTGGCTGGGGACAGAGCTGGAAAATGCTGGTCCAGTGGCAGATCATGGCACTGCAAAGGAAACGATTGTGAGCCTGAGAGTCCATCAGCAAAGTGCTTCACCTTACCATGCTATTGCCTCTTCTGGCACAGCTGGTTGGTGGCAGCTTTCCAAGCACTTTTTGAGGAAGGAGAGGGCTGTTGCCTGGAATGCTCAAATTCTCCTTACAACTCACTTGCATATGCAATTCATATTAATTGCTTTCACTCATCCTTCTGAAGAGATCTGAGGTCCTTGAGTGAAAGAACAATGGTCTCTCAGATCAACAGGTTGCATTGGATTGGAAGGGACCCTCAAAGGTCATTTTGTCCAACCCCCCTGCACTGAGCAGGAACACCTCCAACTAGATCAGGCTATGCAGGGCCACACTGAGTCTGATCTTGAATGCAATATTTGGATTTCAGATATTACAGGGATATTAATTTAAACCAGTTTTGTTTTGGTTTTTTTTTTTTTTTTTAAGTGAGAATGGATTCATATTTGTTCTTAAAGAATTTATAAGACATGTTTTCTTAGTGTTTAAATCCCTGCCTGAGTTAAGAACCTAAGTTCACTTGCACCTCCACAGTAACAGATGATGTACCTGGTTCAGAAAGTCTGTCCTTTCTCCCCTATGCTGCAACATGAGTAGCAGTGAAGAAAACTCTTTCAGCAGGACAATGATGTGCAGCACCAAGCAATAATGTTATGACTTGTGTGCCTACATATGGCTGGTGCAGATCTCATTCAGCTGACAGTGACAGTGGTACAGAGAATGAATGCTTTTCAATGGTTGCAGAAAGAAGACCTCTAGAGTTAAGCTTTCATAAGCTTAAGACTTACATTTGAAAAATGTTGAATAAATATTATCCTCAAAAATATCCAGAATATGTGCCTACAGAAAAGTACATAAGTAAGCATTAAAAGGATTTGCTGACTTTTACAAAAATATGTTGGCAACGGTGTTATGTCTGAGTATCAAAAGATCTACATCTCCTGTGTTTCCATCAAAATCTTCAGTTTGCTGTGTCCTGTGGCTTCTGTAACATAGTTCTCTACACCCAATATAAAAACTGAGAGTGTGTGATGACTCAAAGCTATCATAAACCAAACAATTTAATATCAAAGTAAACAGCAGGGAGGTGCTGTATTGATGTTGTTACTCTTTTTCACGTTTCATTAATTAAGAAGTTAAAATTTTGAATGGAAATTAAACTACTGTGAAACCTTCCTTGCAGTCTATGCTGTCATAAAATTTAGGTCCTTGAATTTCAGTTTTATTTACATAAAAGAGAGCACAAGAGTATTGTATAATTGTGCCTGTGAAATACATCGTGTCTTCAAAAGCTTTCAGATATCAGTGATGGATGACATGAAGAAGGAGGAAACCAGACTCTTTTGCATCTCTGGGATTGGTGTATCATGAAGAAAAATGTGTGAGGTATTACAAATGCTGACAAAATCCCTTTAGTGGACTTCTTGGGTCACTCTATGGCATTACACTGGAACACTGTTATTGTGCTCCAAGAGTGATTTAAATGCATAATGGGGGTGAAGATAAGTATGTATCTGAAAGCAAGCCTTACATTTGAGATGGACCTGGTGCAAGTCTAAACACTCTGCCGTCATGCCAGACAACATTCAAGCAAGAAACATCCACAATGGAAATTCAGAATGTCCTCAAGCCATAAGATTATACCTCTTCTCCTTTTACTTGGCAGTAAATCAGTATCTCAGTACCACCAAGTATAATACAGGACTGATGGGTTTCCCATTGTTGCTGCAGTCTGAGTACCATCAGCACTTTTTCAGCGTGTACTTGCACCTAAAGTAATTGCTGTTTTTTCAGTTGAAGAAAGTCAGATGTTTAAATGCTTTCTTGCAAGAAAGGTTTCAAACACCTTGTTTACATCCATTCTAAAATGTGAACAAACCAGTGATTCACTCCTGAACTAAGATTTCTGTGTTTTGTTTAAGCCTGAAATGTTTTTTTCAATGACTGAATGAATTGTTGGAAAACAGTTTGACAGCGGTAAAAGTACACATTAGACTATCACAAAACTGTCATGGATACATGTGGGCTATGGAAGGCTGCCTACTTAAGGATGGAATCTGAAGTGCTTGGGTCAAATCATCCATGGCCTTGCTAGCTCTGCTGTAGCCCTGCTGCAAGCTTCCTCTCCAACGACAAAAGCAGCAAGGTCTCTGTGCTCACCAGCCAGGTGTGTGCAGGGACTAAGTCAGTTGTGTTCTTTCCTGTTTCCTCCCTGACAAGCTGAGTTCCTTTAAGGTATGTAAGAACTACTGTGCAGAGGTGTACCACAGGAGTGGAAACGCAGGTCATAGCTGGTGACACTTGGTTGAACACCTGCTTACAGTTCAAGCTCAGGCTGGCTTTAGCTTGAGTTACTTGGACATTACATACAGCAGGTCTACACATCTCAGCTTGGGCCTAGGCTTCCTTGGTGCTCAACAGATGCAGAGTAACAAGTGCCCTTCAGACTGTCAATAAACAGGTTCTCACAGGCTCATAATACAGTAGCTGTTAACTTGGGAGCATTTCACCCATGAAAAGTATAAAAGGAGTGATTCATCTTCTCAGTTGCAAGGTGTGGCAAAGAAAAAAACAATAAAAAAGTTGAGCCAGCTGTCATTCTGACTGTTGCATGCAAATCCCATCACAAAACTGCTAAATACAAGTCTTGCTAGTATAATTAGTGTTAATTAGAATTTTGGAACCTTCATACATTTAATTAGATTAAAAATTTTGAAATTAGTGCAGTCCTCTACTAAGCTATGAAAAATTCAGCTTGGTACTTTGCAGCTGAAAGCATTAATTTTCCAAGTGTCTTATTTTGTATATGGATAGAGTTGCTAAATGATAATCGCAAATCTCATTTACAAATCATGCTTAACTTGCTGCAGTCATGTGTGATGGTTTAAAACTGTCTTTTTATTTTTTCTTTACAGAGTTAGAGCAGAGAAAGCTAAAGAATGTAAATAAGTCACTATTGGGTGTAAGAAAGCAAAAAAATGATTGTTCTAAACACTTCCATCGGATAGATAGAAATGTTTAAGAACCACTACTCAAAACAAAGTTGGGGCAGTCAGGGTCTGCAGTTTGCAACTTGCTGGGCTGTCTGGCTGCTTCTTTTTCTTCTCTTCTGGCTGAAGATAACACACTGACCTTGGCGAGCTAAGTTAACAGCCTCTCTGCTTTCTTAACTCTCTGCTTTCTGCCCTGGAGCGTGTGGGGGGAGGAGGCCCCTGGGAGAGAGGTCCCTTGGGAAAGGTCCCTTTGGGGGGAAGCAAAGGGAGCTTGGTTGTGCTTTTCTGTTGATTGTATATATTTGTAAATATTGTGAATTTTGTATATTTGTACATCTTCATTGCATTTCATCATAGATTGTAGATTTGCTTGTAAATACAGCTTTCATTTGCTTCCAGACTGAGTTAGCCTGGTTATTGTCGGTGTGGGGGGATTTCAGCTCACACTGTTACAGTACATCATGTCTCTATACACAACTTCCCTAACTAGTGAAACCACATCAAAAATTCAGAGCTGGGAAAGCCAAATATGAAGTGCACAATTTTTTTACAGGTGAATGGCATACATTCAGGACCTTGCCTAGCCCTGAAACATTTCCCAAGTGATATTAACTTAATAATAAGTTAGTTACATTTTGAATTATGAATCCTGTTCATATGATCTTACCTAAATGGAACTCAGTGTCTGAAATCTCTAAACATTCACAATTAACATAAAAATTTGTATGTGATTATTCTTAACTTGCAAAAAGAAAGGGGTAGCACAGCAGTCTGCAAGTGTGGAAATAAGTATGCAACCTATTCCTAGTTTGTGTATTTATGAGATCCATGTTCTAATAGAACAGCATGTGTAAGTAAGCAGGCAGCGATGTGACTTTTGATCCTTGCTTCTAGAGCTTTGCAAATACTGAAAAGCTGAAGCAGGTGCAGAGGATAATCAGTGGAAGCAGAAACAACATAAGGAAGGATGTGATGCTGCTGTGGAGGAAGCAGGCGCCCGTGCTGAGTGTAAGTAAGCAGAGGCATGACTTGAAGGAATGCATCCAATCTCAAATGGAAACAGATGATTATGCAGAGTCAGAACTTCTTGGTTGAGACACAGTGTGATCCTTTTGTGATCTAGGGTACCTTCTAACAGTTTTTTTGACATCGTCTGATTCCCACCAGGCTTTACATCTATGGCAAAGGCCTCCAAGAGTTAATTAGTACCTGTTTACTTTACTACCCTCCCTTTAGTCCATAGATATTTCAGTCAACAGGTATCTTAGGCTGATGCCAGGCTTAATTTTTTCCATTGCATACTTTGAAGGAGGACTAACTGAACTGAATTAAAAAAAAAAAAAAGGAAAAGAAGAAACATGTTTCTTCATTAATCTGAAATTCTTTTAATGTTAATAAGGACTGTCACATGTTTTTTTTCTATTTAATGATTCAGTGTTGGTTTAATCCTGAGCATATAGTATGTGCCAGCCTGTTGTCATGGGGGTAGCTGTAATGCACCTTCTTTGCAGGTGCTGAAGGTGGCCTGGGAGAGAATGAACAGCTGGCCTAGGAGAGAAAACTTTCTCACTCAAGCATTAAAAACCTTCGTAGCACAGTTAACATAATCTGAGATGTTTACTCATTTCAATAAATTTATTGTAAAATGCCTGTAAGGTAAAATGATTGTTTAATTTCCTTGTAAAAGTCTGCACACATATACATTGTTTTAAAAAAAACAACAAAAACAGATACATACCAGGCTGGTCACTGTTCATCTTGCACATGCTCCCACAGGACAAGTTAACCATGAGTCTCCTTGCCAGACCCTCAGGCAAAAACTTTGGAAAAACAGATGGGCCTTACATTGTGCCCTGAAGGTCAATGGATGTCGGCTCTGCTAGGCCACTGGGAGAAGTAAATTCCTGAGTTGAGGATGTTTCATAAGGAAAGCAAAGCTTACACTCTCCAGATGTTCATATTCAGGGTGTGTCAGCAAAAGCTCTCTGGCTGGTCTCAGCTGTCAAGATAGCACTTAGAGAAGAAGAGGAAATTCCTCAGGCCTCTGCAGTCCAAGCTATGCCGTTTCACTGGTCCAAACTGATGGTCTCCAATTCACAGCATCAGAATCATTGCAGAAGCAATGCTTGGAAACAAATACAGTATGCAGGGACTGTGTTATTTAATCAGGAACCTCTACCTCAACAGTGTAACTCACATATGATATTCTTGTGTAATCATTTCATATATTACCTCAAAGACTCCTGCAGCATGAATTTCTTTCTTTTGCTCAATTATCCTGTTTTGGTTTTCCTTTCAAAAACTTGAGGATGCACTGTTCAAAGCCTCCCTTTCAAAGTTCATTTGCCACCTACATTTGTTTTAGTCCATCTGAACCTCTCAATGTTGTATGGTTCCCTTTCTGCACCCTCAAAGCTGTGGCAGCAAGCAGCAACCCCTCCAGAAGACACCCCCAACTCTCACTCAGGGAACTTGGCCAAAACCTGCTTATCTGAACAACGATTGCTCCCATTTATTATCTGGTTCTCCCCAGGTTATTGTTTTCTTGCTTATTTTTCAGTCTTAGAAAGTATTATCAACAAGCCCAAGTGTGCTATCGCATTTGTTCAAAGAGCACAAAACAGTACGAGCTATGGGAAGACTCATGGTTTAGAACATTTACCCATATCTCTAATTATCAAACGGAATCACAAAATGATAGGGGTTGGCAGGCACCTCTCAAGATCTAGCCCAAAACCCCTGCTAAAGCAGGTTCACCTAGAGGAGGTTGCACAGCAGCACGTTTGGGCAGATTTTGAGTACCTCCAGAGAAGGAGACTCTACAATCTCTCTAGGCAGCCATTGCAGTGCTCTGTCACCCTCAAAGTAAGTAATTTTTTCCTCACGTTGAGATGGAACTTACAGTTTTCCAATTTGTGCTCCATGATCCCTGTCCCATCACTGGGCAACACTGAAATAAGACTGCACCCATCCTCTTGCCACCTGCCCTTTAGATATTGATAAGCATTGAGAAGATCCCCTGTCTTCTCTTCTTCAGGACTACATAGACCCAGCCCTTCTTTATAACAGAGATGCTTCAGTCACCTAATCATCTTCATAGCTCTCTGCTGGACTCTCTCCAGTATTTTGTTGCCTCTTTCAAACCAGGGAGCCCAGATCAGGGCACAATACTACTCACTAGAACAGAGCAGAGGGGAGGAGAACCTCACTTGACCTGCTGACCACACTTTTCTTAATGCACCTGGTTTTCTTGGCCACAAGGGCACATTGTTGGTTCATGGTTAACTTGTCCACAAGGACTCCCATGTCCTCACCTTCAGCAGGGGCAGGGTGGGAGAGGCAAAGAAAGAACTGTTGGTGAATTTATCTTTCTCACAATATCTTCTTGCCCCTTCTCTCACAGATGTCCTCAGTACAAAGACAGGTATCTTGCTCCCAGGTCTCAACTTGCCTGCTGCTGTGGCCACTCAGGCTCTTGGTCATGCTGATGTCAGGGAAGGATCTGCACCAAATGCTGAGGGAAAGAGAGGATAGGAGTTAGCCGGTGTTAGCAGAAGGAAAGTTGCACAGACTGTTAAAGTGGCTGGCAGGCTACCAAGCCTCACAGAAACCAGCAGCTTCTTCAACAGTGCCCTTCCTGGCAGCCATAACCACAAGCAGTTCAGCAGCACACAATGCTCAGCAGCTGGCACTGCACTTCCTTGCTGCAACTCAAGGATCTGGATAAAGTGTCTGGACATCCTAGATCTGGCACTAGCACCAGATGCACCTTTTCAAACCCCAAACAATGGGCAGCTGACTCCACCACCAGATAATGGATGTCCAAGCCATCTTCATAATTTTGGGCACCCCTGCTGCAGTCCTGAACTCCTGAACCTCAAGTATACTGAGAGAATAGTTTTGGAGAGAGTTTTGTTTGGCTTCAGCCATGTCTCCACACAAATATCCTGAAGCTGCAGACTAAAACCCACCTCCTAACCCCACCAGCAGGGGGGCAGCTGGCTTTTGCACTCCTGTCTGATTCCTGGGCCAGCTCACCTGCAGAGCCAGCACTAAGGAGGCCCCCATTCAGTAACACTCATCCGAGCATTTAAAAATCATTACTCATGCCTCCAAAAATTGGGAAGCTGGCTTGAAAATAACTCTTAGCTCTTTTTGTCTTTCCCTTCTGGTTTCTGATTTCTTTAGATTAGTGCTGTAGGGGTCATTTAGTCTAGCCCTAAAGCATATGTGATCTCTGAAACATTTGTTTACATAGGTAATCCGTGCTCAAATGAACACTCCTGTTCCACCAGATCAGACTAGTCCTATTGAGGAAGCTTTACAAATTTAGCCCTAACTTTATATGGAATAATAAAATCCATTTTGGGTGTAGAAAGTGCAATTTACAAACTTTCTTCAGAGAGGCTCCAGCCAACACATCCTTGTAAGTCCTCCAAGGGAAAAGTGGAAGGCAGCTCCTGCTAGGTCCAATTAAAGCTTTTATGCTTTTTACTGGTAGGCTGTTAGAAAAATGGAGAGAAAATAATTACAGATTAAAAAAAAAAAAAAAACAAACAAAAGAAACCACAACAAAAAAAAAAGCCCCCCCCCAGATACAAAATACCCCAGAGATGGTTCTGGGTTTGTGTATTTACATGATTACAGCATACTCAAAAGATGTGGTTGAATATGTCAGGATATCAGGTTGATTATTACAAAACTCACTAGTCTATTAATTTCTACACCTGTTTATACAGCAAGCATACTTTCTCCCTTGAATCAGCACTGATTTATCCACCTTGCTGATGAATGTGAGAGATTGGACAGGGAAGGGGAATTAATCATGAAAACTTTGGCTTCAGTATCAGTTTCAGACCCTGATACTTCCTGTCTGGTCTGAAATGAACAGAAGAAATAATGTGACTGAGGCATTGGGTGGGTATTTCTGCCTATCAAAAATAACATCTTAGTCTACTTTAAATACAGCCCAACAGTACATGCGCAAAGGAAAAACTAGGAGTAAACAAATAAGCTACAAAATGATCAGTATTCTGTGGTCCTGTAAACCCATCTGGAAAACTGCATCTGTTTCTGCTCTCCACAATTCAAGGAGTAAATTGGTAAACTGAAGAAAATTCAGAAAAGAGCTATGAAACTGAAGAAAGACCTAAATAAAACAGTTTACAGTGGAAGAACTTGGTCCTTTTAAGATTAGCAAAGGGAGGGTGTGAAGGCTCAGAGTCTGTATGCCTGAGTATGGACACAGGCTCACAGACAACGCTGTAATGAGATCCAGCAGTTGGGAGCTGAATCTAGACAAATTCAAGCTATAAAATAAGACACATTTTTAACAGTAAGGGCAATTAACCACCACAGCAACCAACCCAGCAAGGCATTACAGCAAAGCCTCCCTCTTTGGAATTCTTTAAATCAAAATCAGATGTTTTCTTCTAAAAGACATTGTATTTCAAACAGGAAGAAGCCTGATGCTGTGTGTCAAACAGGAAGGCAGGCTAGAGCATCACAGTAGCCCATCTGGCATTACGAACTATAAACTAGAATTATACTTTTGTAACACATCAAATTCTTCAGGGGAGAGTCAAGAGAAAGTTCTGCCATTGGAATTGGAAGTTAATGCTGTTGGAATCTTTTACTCATTCAGTAGATACAGTTTGATCAGCTTTTGCTAGCTTGTCTGGAGTTTTTTCCAGCTATACCCGTTCATCTAATAAAATATTTTTATCTTCTGACAAACCCAGCTTCACTTGTCATTGAAGATCACAAGTTTGTTGTTAGGAAATGAAAGGGAGAGAGAAGCAGACTTGCAGTGAAGATGATCAGCTGCAAAATGTGGAAGGGTGAAGGACAAATGGGACAAAGGTGTGTTTACGTGATGAATCTAGGGATGTATTTAAATATCTAGTGATTAGGCAGACAGTCAAAATGCAGAAACTTTGTTTACTCATTACAAAGGTGTTCAGCTTCTGAGTGTGTGTGGAATTTGGCACAAAATATTAGAAATGTGACAACAGCTCAATTGCTTCATCTGCCTTTCAGTTAGGGATTTCACCTCAACATGAGGAGAAACTTTACAGTGAGGGTGACAGAGCACTGGAACAGGCTCCCCAGGGGGGTTATGAAGTCTGCTTCTCTGGAGACTTTCAAAACCCACCTGGATGCATTCCTGTGTGGACTATCCTAGGTGATCCTGCTCTGGCAGGGGGGTTGGACCTGATGATTTCTTGAGGTCTCTTCCAACCTCTCATATACTGTGAGTGATCTCATTTATAGAAAATAAGAAGTCTAACCTCTGATGACCTGCACTGCTCTTCTCATTACTTACATATGTTTTGTATGGCATCAGGAGAAGCCTGGCAAATCAGCTGCTTACCCTCTTAATTGAGTAATTGAAATTTCACAAATCCTTAGGTGCAGTGACTTCTGTAAAACAAACCATCATGAAAATGGAAAGACATTAGCTGAACAGCAAAGAGATAAATGATTTACAAAGACAAAACTATGGATGGCTTCATACAACAAAAGGCACATCCTAATTTTCCCGAGGCAGACCTTTCCCGTGCCCTCATTATATTATGTGAAATTCCTGACCCTTCACAATGGAGACAATCATAGCTTAAAATTGCTGCTCTGGTATGAGCCATCACTAACAAGCTTGATTTTGCAGGAACATTCAATTGCAGGACCCAGGGCACTTTCAGCTGCTTATTGGCCCCTGAAGGACCAGAGATGGATCAGGAAAAGCAAATGTGATTGACTGTCCAATCATTCTTCTCATCAGCTTGCTTCTGATGCCAATAATTCTGCAAGCCCCTCACATAAATAGCAGTTTTACTGTGCCAGACAGTCAAAGTGGGCATGAAAAAAACAATCAACTGATTGACAGGGAAGATTATGTAGCTAGAAGATTAGAATGAACACAGTTATTAAGTGCATTGTGGCATTCTGAATCATTTACAGTTATGATATAATTACTCCTTTAGTCTGTCCCCTAAAATATGATTATATAGGGTAAGAAAAAAAAGATGGATTTAAAAACTAGATCTTTATCTTTGAACAAATAGAATGAGTAATTTTAAGAGGATTGAAGCCATATATAAATATATTTAAAGCACAATATCAAAAAGAAGTCCCTTCTTACAAAAGGTTATATTTAGAAGTAACTTTATTGATCTAACAGGATGATTTCTATATATAAGGCTTTCTCCTTGAGGGAATTAAAGGTTGTGACTTTCCATAGCCGAGGTTTTACCCAATTGGTTAAGCAATAACAACAAATATAAATGTCATCCTGTGCCAGATTAAAGTCTCAGAGACCCAAAATTGTGTACAAAAAGCAAAATTCACTTTCTTAGTATTCTAAATATAGTACTAACAAACTTCATGGCCATTAAAAGCAGAATGTGCACATCTCCATTATACATGCCAAATGTATCTCATTTCCAGTTGGTTGATCTCCAAACAATGAAGTATCAAAAATACAGAACAGTTCTAAGAATCTTTCCAAAATGTCAGACATAATTAATTCTGAAGTATGCTTCACTCACTACACTTGTGTAAAATATCTAAATTTAAATCTTATTTAGAACTACATGTATTCAATATTAATACATATTTCCAACTATATTTATACGCTTATTACAGGATTTTTTCTTCCTAGAACCCACTAAAAATTGTATTTTTACAACATAGCTCATATTTGTGGATATAATTACAGCAAAACAGATTAAAGTAATCAATATATCCGAAATCACCTTTGCAATGTATGTTTCTCACCACGCATAAATCCCCAGGCATGTAATGCATACGCACATGCAGGACAAGGATCACAGCACCATGAAGCTAATCTATTAGTAGAGACCTTTAAAATACATTAAAAGACAGAGTTATCAATTTATCCTGGTTTATCTTCAGGATAGCATAGTTTATATATTATGATTTATTTCTATTTTCATTCACATGGTATGACAACAGAAAACAATGCACTGATCTATTAAGAACGCTGCTTACCAAAACCCCCTTAGTGATCTTCTAGAATACAAATCACACCTATAGAAGTGTAAAGGATATTGAGGATGTGTAACAAAATTTATATTTTTATTTATTTTAGATTTACTATTTCCTGGCAGTGATATCTTCAAACACCACCATAACTTATTTACAAAGTATGTTTATAGGTTCTGTTATTCGGTTGTGAGTGATACATTTCACATATGAAGACAGCTAAATGATTTAAGCAGAAATCTAAGAATTTCCAATACAGCAATTCAAATTGGAAATAAAAGTGCTATGATCCGCAGTTTCCCACAAGGGGCATTCTGTAGCAGATTAGCTGGGGACTCATGGCTTGCTCCTCTGGTATCTTCCCAGATGCTATGGCTATAATTCGAGCGGCTCTTGGCTTGGAGAGGGCTAGGGGCCTCTCTCCTCTCATGCCCAGTTCACGGTCTGGAGCTTGCCCTTGGCTCAGAGAGGGCTAGAGGGCCTCTCTCTCTTGTGTGCTCCATTGCCAGGCTGTAGCATTTCCATGGCTCTTCTGGGATTCAGTTCTCTTGGAGCTTTTCACCTTTCTGCCTTGGTCCAGGTGCAAGGCCCAGGTATAGTTGTTGTCTGTTAGGACGAGCTCTTCAGCTGCTACTCTGGCAGCACGTGGCTCTTGTTGCTGTCTGGGTGAAAACAAGGCAAACTGCCTACCTTCTTGTCTGGTTTAAACACTGTCCCAAGAGAATGAATGCCCTTTGGTAGGAGAGAAACCTGATAACTGAACCTATAGGATAGGGCATATCCAAACATGGCCCAGGGCACACACAGTTCACAGGTGTGTTACAAAGTCAATTACACATGCTACATGTTTATCTGGACCATGAGTACCCCAGGAAGTGTCCAGGTTTGCACATTTACAGGTGCTTAACCCATTGTCTGGGTTAGGGCACGTTTTGGGGTTTGACCTTTCAGGACAGGATGGCCTGAAAAGAGATAACCCAAGCCAGAGCCCACTTGGAAACACCAACCTGAAGGAGATGTGTGGCAGTGCTGGGGAGAGGAGAGGGCACTACAATTCCAACCAGTGCTTTCCAATGACACTGTTCAAGTTTAGAAAAACATACAAACAGAAAAAGAAGTTCCTCTGCTATGAAAGAGACCTTTCAAAGGTCTCTAAATTGCCATTGATAGTCAATAGAAATCAATTACCTAAGTGCTACTTCTACTTCTGACAATCTACCTTGAGGACCATGCTGTTACCCAAAGGATGGTCAGAGAGTTTAAGCTTTTCCTAGAAAGGTTTCCTTACAAGCCACAAAACAAATCTAACAAAAGTTAGATTTCACAAGTGTCTGGATTGCCCATCTAGCTTCCTGAAGATTGGGGTGGGGTTTTTTAGTGTTTTTTTGTTTGGGGTTGTTTTGTTTTGTTTTTTCTCTTTGGTGATTGTTGTTTTAATGTGGCCTTCTAACTTTCAGTTGTGTATAAGGGCTTGTCACAGAAACCTTTGGTCAATCTCTTATTTCTCTTATTTTCTGACTATGTTTTCATATTTTCAGATGACCTCATGTTGCTTAGGTTCTGTCAATATTCAATTCTTACCTGCCACCCAACACCAAACAAGATACAGTAACTCACTTCAAGCAATACCAGAGGGAAGAGGCAGGCAAGGAGGAGAAGGCTGGTTGTGAATGGCCACATCACCAACTACAGCTGGCACTAATTCCTCCTTACTAATATCATCCAAAGAAAGGGTCATGCAAATTGCTGGTGGTGGCTGGTCGCATAGCAACAGTGGAGCAAGTGCAGAAACCCAAATATTGTCAGACTATAGAGCCACAGCAAACTCTCAGAAGGCAAGATAGTACAAGTATATAACGAATCTGCAGAGGACTAGGACAAGGAATAGGGCAAAATGGAGGAATAGTGCTTTTTTTAACAAGAAGTTAAAATCCTGAAAATCCCAAATGCCTCCACTGCTTCCATGAGAAGTGGGAAGGTTTGAGGCTAAACATTACATGCACCTACAACCATGGGATGGGTCAGGCTGCACTGGCCAGGAGGCTGATGGAGGGACTGTGCAGCTGCTCTCCCACTTCCCTGCTGCACGTGGAGCTGCTGGTGGAATTTACAGGTGGCTGTATTCTGACAGAAGTCCCTCCCTTGGACACTCATCTTGCCTCCCCATCTACAAACCTGGGCACAGACACAAGGGCATAACTTGTTCCTTTGGACTTCTGTGGGACAGTCTTCTGAGTGCTTTCACAGCTCTGGGAAATGACTTTTCACTTCTAACTCTGTGTTGTTTTTTGATGAGAACTTTAGAACTGCCACAAAAGTTTCCCATCTCTGTGAACAGCAAGCAGACCTGAAGGACATCCTCCAGTTTCCAGCATCCTGCAGAGCATTATCATGCTTGAGAGCTTAATGTGCTACCACTCAGGCCTGGGCCAGCTGCCTGCAGTACCTTCACAAACTAACCAAGGATCACTCTACATTCGCAGTAGGATTTTAAGAGTGCTCTTCAACTATTTTAAGGGCTTCAGCAACAAAAAAAACCCCACCTCCCTAGCTAGAACCTTCTGATTGTCCCAGCAAAGTACACAGGCAGCACTTCCTCCTCAGCCATGGTGACAGGACACCTAGGTGTGCTATGTGACACATAGGAATTTATGATGACACCAAACAGTCTACTGCTTTCTGCAGAAAAATACAGGGCTTCCACCTCCAGACCTGACTGACGAGCACGCAGCATGAGTGAACACTAACTTCACATGCACACACCAGGATTCTTTTGTGTGAGCTAAAACAACCCACACATGCTTTGTAGGCAGCTAAGCAATTAGCTGGAAATTTCACTTCAACAGTATATTGCTATTTTGATAGACTCAATTTCAGTTAATGGGTTCAGAAACTGTTTTTCTCTACTCCATGAAATGTAAACATATCTCATGATATATTAAGCAGTCAAATATAAACTGATATGCATTGATGTTTCATGTCCTCTTGTTTTACAACGGACTGTGTAAAGTTCTTTACTTGCTTCATAAAAGCTAATCCACCTGGGACTTCAAAGTGAGCAATGACTTTTTCTGAGAGGGACTATACCCACATCTGACAGAAGAGGTGCCACAGCCAAGTGGCTGAGAAGCAGCACAAGGATGCTGTAGTACAAACAAGCAGAAGCCAGGTCTCTCAACTCTCATAGTACCTTACATTCAGATTTCAGTTATAGGTAACTCTGGCTCTCACGACACTCCTCCCTTCTTAGTAATGAGTTTTTAAGAGTAGCATATGCCACAATGTATCCATGATATAACTTGTTTTCTCTAAGTAATGGAAGATTCACACATGCAGAGTAACATTTATCTTGGCAGAGTCTGTTTTGATAATTATTTATATTAGAAATGACTGTATTTTTACTTAGCCAAAACCCCCAGTGAGTTCTGCAAATGAAGCCTTTAATTGTTCAGCTAATGGTTCATGGTCAGAGAAGGCACAGCTAGACATGTGTTTAGTAGCAGGTATGCCAAGAGCTGCTTGAAGCCTATGGTCCAAGCAGTCAAACATTACATAGCAGCAGTAGGCTCACATCCAACGGCCAAGCACCTGCAGCTATCCAATCAATGAACTACTGAGACCTGGTTTCTCCACCAGGAAAAAAAAAAAAAGGCAAGCAGTCTGGATAATAACTGTGTCTCATTGTAGCCAAGACCCTGTTCTGGACCACTGGCCCTAAGGCCAGTTTGGATGCAGCTAGCCAGGCGACCCCTAGTGCTCCTTGCAGTCCTTCCTTTCATAGCTCATAGTCTTTAATCTCCTGCTAGTGGTGAACTATTTGACACTGGCATACAATTGACACCAGAGGTATTTTCCAACTGGTTTCCCTTCCCAGACTGTTGATGGCAGTCACAAAGCCCAGGAGTCCTTTTGATCGTTTAGGAGCTTAGCACTTGGATATGGATCTTAAGGCTGGGAAGGGGTTTGATATGGCTTAATTCTGTCTTGAATCTCAAAAACTACCACCAGAGTCAGGGGATGAACTATCCTCTGCAAGAATCCTTCTGCATGCAATTTAGAAAATCTGGTTGTTAGTGGCCATGGTGTAGTGTAAATGTGTGTGGGTGTATATATATATAAATGTTTTCTTACTAAAAAACATCTAATGAAAGCACAAATGAAACAGGTTTTCAAGTTGCTCTCACACTTATTTTTCTGACTGAAATACAACTCATGGGCTGGGGAAGTTTGTATGCAAGCTTGCACTCTCCACTACAATGCTTATTGCTTTTAGAGAGCACAAAGCAAAAGGTCTGGAAGTAAATCTTCCCCACTCCCCCCCCAAAAAAAAAAAAAAATCAGTGATAAAAAGCAGTAGCAGGAAGAAGGCTGTGGGGAACAGCAGGTGAAAGGGAGAGGTCACGGGAGGGCCTTGTCTGTGGCTGTTAGTGTGATGAACAGACCACTGGTGTCATCAAAACTCTGGCAGTCCCTGATCTATAGGAAGGCTGGATCCTGACCTTGTGAGAACACCAGAGGCACGAGACCAGGGATTTTTTTGTACAGCACTACCCCATGCACATCGGGCCAGACAAACCACTCTTGTTTCTGCTCTGATTTAGAAGGGCCCCATGATCTGCAAGAAAACATGCTGACAGTCTTGGGAAACTGCCTAGATGAATTGCAGCCACTTTATATTCTCCTTCCCTGGATCCTCTTATGTGCAAATTCAGAACTCCATCCCTTCAAACTTGGCTGCACGGAAGAGCTGTATTGTTTTATTTGTTGTATTGTTTAACAAGACTAGTTTAGAGCAATGCTCCTAATGTTTGACAAGATTATACTGCCATGAAGAGGTTCGTGTTGGGATGGCTTATTACAAATGGGTATGGAAGTTAGTTATGATGGAGAAAGGTACAACAACTTGGTATCCATGAAGGATAATAGCATAGGTTTGGGGAGGAAAGGCAAGTAGAAAAAAACCACAGGTGATAAAGCTATATCAGTGGAAAGTTATCTTTAAACCAGGCCTTAATGCATAGCACAAAATCACATCTGGAACGGAAGAAAAAAAAAAAAGAAAAAAAAAAGTGCTAGAAACTGCTTTCACATTCTCCTTACCCAAAAAAAAAAAAAAACAAACCCAAACAAACAAACAAATAAAAAACCAAACAAAACCAAAAACCCCACAAACAAAAACCCCATACAAAACCAGACAGACAGGATTTTTGTTTGATTGTTGTCTTCTGAACTCAGAGGCATATCAGATCTTTATTACTGAATAAGGAATATTAAAGGAGTTTCTATGTGGAGTAGCAAGTTCCTGGACTTTGTTCTTGAATCTGTGCCCCTCATGTGCTACAAGATCAAAGTGATCTTTTATCTGTGAGTTATCATTTACCCAGGATATTTACTGCCATTCTACAAACACAGTTTCAGCAGTGATAAAATTAGTCTCATTCACTCTTTCTTAGTGCGTACATAAGTGCCATCTTCTGGCTACAACAGGAACTGTAAAAGAAGTTAAAAAAAAAAAAAACAAACCAACAAAACTCCCCAAACTAAAGCACGTTTTAAAATCTAAAGAGTAAAGACTGTGGAGACTTATTTGCTGTAGAGACAGTAGCAGACAAAACCTAAGTGCCTATGGATTTAATGTGAAGAAATTTCATCTGGAAGGTGAAAGCTTGGTTCTTAATTTCAGAGCCATCACAATTGTTAACATCCTTCTAATGTTGGTAAAGTGGGGAAGGACAGACACAAAGCTATACTTTAAGATGCATCTTAACCAGATAATGTCATTCACCTCCTTATCCTGTGTTCCCAAGCTCAGCACGACAAAATCTGAAAAACTCAATACATGCCACAGACAAGGATTGTGCCACCAGTACTTAACAATATCAAAGAAAAATGTTCAAACCTTTCTTAGGGCACTTCAATAGAATCACAGAGAATCTGACATTTGTGCTGTTGGGCTGATGCAGCAACACAGAAACCTATTAGAAACACACTCCTGAATCAAGTGAACCTTAGCAATTTGTTGATGCATCTCCTGAGACAGCTACCTGTTGCCACATAAACTTAGGTCTATGAATTGTCGTCTCTTGTGCAGAATTTGTCTCCCCTCAAGCGTACTCTGACTAGAAATTTTAACCACTACAATGCAAAACAAAAAATGCTGAAACTTTTATTAGTTCGATACCCTCTTAGTTTTAAATACTTTGTGGTCACACCCCATGGTAAATATCATAAATAAAAATATCATAAATAAATAAAAAAATCACTGATAGTACACAGGATTTTTTTGCACCCTTAATATCCCATCTTCTGAAGTAGTGCCTACATGATGATCATGCAAACACCCTGATGTTAAAAAATACCTAACTTTCTCATCAGCATGAGGAAGAAACAATAACAAAAAAGGGCAACTTCCAAAAGCTAAAAAGCAAATAATTACAAAACAAGTATACTGTTCTTGCTGGTTAAGCCTCTCTCTCATTACAGAGGAAGAAAAAAGGACTGAACACAGTTTTGAATGCTTGACAGAGAAAATATAAAACAAGGCACTTGAACACAGGTTCAAGACAGTAACACAGAGTTACTGTAAACACAGGCTATACAGTATACTGCAAACAGATTATCCTCAAACAGAAATAACTTTAAAATCCAAACACCTTTTTACCCTAGATGACACAGAGAGGGAAGGAAGGACTCTAAAATGAACAACAGACAGCTATTTGTTGGTAGCCTGCAAGAAATTTGGCACAAACTCTTTTGAGACCTAAAGTGAGCTTGATGGGTTTAATTATAATCACGAAGGATAAAGCCCCCAGTGCTTCTTCCAGTAGGAGGCTAAGTATAGAGGAACAAAGGAGTGGAGTGCAACAAAGGAACAAAGTGGAGTGCAAGGGAACTGCAAAGGGAGTGCAATAAGGTATGTAACACCAAAACCCGTTGAAACTTGCCAGAGCTTTATCTCAGTGAAATTCAAAAGCACAGAACTCAAATAAGGACATCAGGGTTTCATCCTATTTAGAACTCATTTAGCAAGATACTAGCACTGGAAAAGGTGAATATTCCTAGGCTTTACTCACAACAAACAGTAAGCGGAAGGCTGGTTTCACAAACACAGCATTTTCTGTTTCTATTGACTGTGTAATTTGATTTTTCTTCTAACTAAGCAAACAAGACAAGAAGCAGAATCCCTATTCAGCTTATCAGGAGCAGTGTTTTGCTTCTTTCTTCATTATGGAGGGGATGGGAAAAACCCACTGAAGTAAAATTTCATTGAATTCAGAATTAAATACTGTTGTTATGAAGTACCTAACAAGAAAGGGGATAAAGAACAAGGACCACAAAGTTACCATAAAGAGGCAGAGGTTATACAAGTTGTTGCTATTGGCTTACATGCCTAGAAACTGACTCAAACTCAGAATGGCCACTGCCTTGGCACTGTAGGCATTTTTCAAATACATGATTCACTTAAAAAAAAACCCAAAACAAAAACAGAAAAAAGAAAAAAAAAAGAGTACTTTGTGATTCCTTATTAAAAAACCCAGACAACTTTCTTCCTATTGTACAGGTTTTCTAAAGGACAGAGTTGTCAAGTGACAACGTCAACACGTTTGTTGCAGTTCTTACACACTATATAATGTCCTAGACAATTAACCATCACATACAGCATCTATTTGTGTATCTGTTTCCTTGCTCTATGTCCTAAATTCCATATGTTCATATACTCTCTTAGGTTAAACACTGAATTAAAAAAAAAACGTATTTTTTTTAATTCCTCTTTGTTCCTGATAGCAGGAACAGCAGTATTAAAGTATTGCCAGAGAAGGAAGCAATTGCTAACATCTTAGTCTTGCATTTACAAGAGAAGCCTTGACTAGTCTTGTAATCTTGCCAGCCTCACATCAGACCAGAAGAGGCTGGTGAGATAACTATGGAGGCGCAAAGTGGGAAGACTGCTCTCATGCGCCTACTGGCAAAAGCAAATCTAGATTGCACAGAAAACCTAAACAGCAGTTTGTCTTCTACAAGTTAATATTCTAGCCCATAAACTTTCAAGTCCAAAACGTTCATTCACTTAACAAGAAGTTGCAGAGAAATCTTGCAAATTGGTCTCTTTTTTATCATCTTGCTATAGCAAGATTTGGAATCTCTGTAAATACCAGGGTAATAGTCAAGATCCACAGGAGACAGGGGATTAGTGCACAGTCCCGTTTCCATACAGCTGTCCAAGATACTTTATTAAAGGCAGAGGATACCTCCTGTCTGGAAAATATCAAAATAGGTGGTTACACTGAGCATCAGACACAGACAAGCCATGCGCTCAGTGGTTAGATATCAGTCAACAGCAGCTTTAGATAGTTTCATCAGCATCAGAAAGAAAAAAAAATGTTTGTGTTTTGGTTTTTGTTTGTTTGGGAATTTTTCAGTTGTTTCTTTTCAACACCAAGGCCAAGTCTACAATAGTGACATTATGGCAGAGCATAAAAATGTAAATGCTCACAATAGACAAAATCCATAAATTCCCCCTAATCCAACTTGCCTCAATAAGTAGTGCAAAACCCTCTGGCCAGAAAAAAAAAGTATTTTACAGCAGGCTAAAATCTTGGCATTCATTAATAACACAAAAGAAAGCCCCACAACTTGAATATCTGACAGCAAACATCCGATCAAGCTGTCTGTATCAGAAGGCTGCCTGCAGATTCACGTTGTTTTACTTTGGTCACTTACTTATGTCAGGTGAGAGACAGGAAGAGAGACAACCTTTAAGGTGACCTGCTGTTAAACTTCAAAGTTTTAAGGCTAGAACTTAGGGCCTAAAACTATGCCTGCATACTCGCAGTGGGATGTAAAAATCAAACCGAAAGCCAGCTCTGTCCAAAGCTTCTGCACACTCACTGACTCCACTAAGCAGGCAGGCAGAACACTCCCCATCTTATGAAGCTTCCAAAAGACTTTCAAAGCACAGTTCTGCTATGGCCTGCCTGTAATACTCAAGTATACAAAAAGTAGAAGAACAAATCAGCATCCATAAGCATCAGTTTAACTCTCAAGTACAGAACATGGTGTGAGGCATACAAGCTTAATCCTGCTACAGTATAAACAGTGAGCGAAAGGCAGAGTCTCCCTTCAAAGATCTATTGATTTCAGGGATCCGATTTTAGTGTCCCTTGTATTTGATGCCAACATTCAGAGAACAATAAGTAAATTCCTCCTCCTGATGTGAGGTAGAGTGCCAATCACAATCCAAACACTTATAAATCCTGTTAAACAGATGCAGTATTATTTTACTAAAGAATATAAAGTCACAGCCACATACAGTTCATTGCAGGAAAACCAGTTTTGCTTTCCATAGACACAGGACTCCAGGAAATTCTAGTTAAAAAAAGAAGTTGCCCCATAAGTTAAATTACACCAGCAAATTAGAGAGTGATAATGTGTGCAAGTGATAACTAATTCTTACTGAATGAGTCAGAGAAACACGGATAGGTTGTGACAGATAATCAAAGAACAGGGAATATGACATTGTTATGGATGATTGTTATAAATCACAATGCACAGTCATAATAATAATCTACGAGAGTGATAAAAATTTAGGACTTTTAACATCTTCAAAGATCAAGACTTACTACAAGAAAAAATGACAGATAAATCATTATATAAAACTTTTAAAATGCTTAAGCTAAAAAATTCAGTTAAACTCATATTTATGTATAAAGTGACAATGACTGTAATGAATTAAAAAGGATTTCAGATTTCAACAAACTTGAGTAAGACTTGCACGTGTATTTCATCAGCAGGTACAAAGACAAAAAGAATCATTACATCAAGTAACCATAATTTGTACTCAACAGTAACTTCCATACACTGGTGTGCCCATTTATTGCCCACCTGTCAGAAACAAAAGTAAGCAAGCTGAAAAACTAAACTCATGTAGCACTTAAGTCAAAACTGTTAAACATAAGACATATGAAATAACACGAAACAGTATTTTAAAATACATATTACATGAACGACAAGAATGGTATTAAATGCTCTATGAGCCATACTGAATGGCATGGTCTTTGAGACAAGGACCATCCTTGATACAAATATATAAGACAATGCTGGACATTGTACAGCATAGATTTGTCAAAGACTGTCTTGAGTTGGAAAGGACTTTAAGGATCATCTAGTTTCAACCCCCTTGCCATGGGCCCAGGTATCTCCTACCAGACCTGGTTGCTCAAAGCTTCATCCAGCCTGCTCTTTAACACTTCCAGGAATGAGGCATCCACAACTTGTCTTGGCAATCTGTTCCAGTGTCTCACCACCCTCATAATAAAGAACTTCTTCCTTATGTCTAGTCTAAATCTACCTGCTTTAGTTTAAAACCATTGCTCCTTGCCCTATTGCTACATACCTTTGTAAATAGTTCCTCCCCAGCTTTCTTGTAGGCCCCCTTGATACTGGAATGCCACTATAAGGTCTCCCTGAAGCTTTCTCTTCTCCAAGCTAAAGGACACAACTTGCTCAGCCTGTCCTTGTAAGGAGAGGTGCTCCAGCCCTCTGATCATCTGCTCTAATAGTGCTCTAAAAGCAGCTTTAAATAATAAATCAGCTGCAAGATCAAGTACATTCTGTTTGTTAAGTGAGTGAACAGGCTGCCCAGGGGGGCTGTGGAGTCTCCTCCTCTGGAGACTTTCAAAATCCACCTAGATGCATTCCTGTGCAGACTACCCTAGGTGATCCTGCTTTTGGCAGGGGGGTTGGACTTGATGATCTCTGGAGGTCCCTTTGAACCTCTAATATTCTGTGACTAAGAAGCTACATGGTTGTCTCTCTATAGGTAGTCGCCGTGCAATACAAGCGGTGGCAAATTTTACTTCACAGTTACTGACCATACTATCTTGATAAAACAGATTGGCTTTGAATGGCAAAGCCATAGCCTAGTAAAAATTAGATTTAAGTCTAAAGCTGCAATAATTAATCTACTTGAGTATACCTTCTACAGAATCACAGAATTATTGAGGCTGGAATAGACCTCTGAGATCATCAACTCCATACTTCACCTTTTCACACCCCTAAATCCTAAGATTCAGTCCATGAGGAATCAGAATTCAGTTCTCAATGAACAATAATGTTTCCAGGAATATTTTTACAGACCCTAATAACGTCTATACTGCAGGTAGAACCAGGACTGTATTATAACAGAGACAGCCACACCAGACTTTAGCTTGGTAGGTAAAGGGCAAAGGGCTTCACACAGCAAGGAAAGCACTAATACAGAAATTCCATTGAGCACCAAGGCACTGCAGCTACCAGCACTTGTGCTAGACAATTCTGAAGTACACTGGGATATACCTACAGGTCACATAAAATCCAGTTATTCACAGTGTCTCATTACGAGCATGCTACAAATTCTAATAAAGCAATACTTAATATATAAACAGCAAAGAGGAAAATTGAGAGTATTCAACACTCAATATTCAACACTCAATTTTCAGATGAGTCATCTCTAGAATCTGCAGTGACATCCTGGAAACTCAAATATATAGTACAAATAAAAGTTTTCATATGCAGCAACACCCAAGTTTAACAGCAATTTCCACAACTACTGGCAGCCTTCCCTGCCCTGGGAAGGTTTTTTCTGTACTCTGTATAACAGTTGGTTCAGAGGTGCATTTGGTTATCAAGTCTATACCAAAAGGAACATGTCAGGTATTCAGTATCAATAGAAACAGCTGTCACCATTTCACACCTAGGTTTCAAACATGAAAATTAAATCACCAATGCAGGAAGTCCATTCTAACTCGCATTCTCTATCACTAAGCCCAGAGCCCTCAAAGAAATAATTCTTACTTGTCAGAAAGCTTTTTAGCTGATGCAAGAACTAGATAGAGATACTTTACATTTTTTTCAACCTCTCACCACATACTCATTCTGTCTTTGCTATTGATATTTTTCAGGTGGCAGAACAAACTACCCTTTTGCAAACTGGGGGAAGGTGTGTGGGGTGTGGGAGGGGGGGACAGGAAAGCCAAGACACTGGCACTAGATAGGCAATATTCTCAGTCCCCCTTCTCTAGCTTAACAGCTTTCTTTAAAACGAATTGTGAAAGGTAGACTTTTGGGTTTGGGAGTTTTTTTGTGTGTGTTTTTGTTTGTTTGTGGTTTTGGTCATGTTTTTTTTGTGATCTGGTTGGGTTTTCAGTTTCGTTCTGTTTCTGATCAAGTATTAACCTGTAGAAAACAATGACATCTGGAACATTTCCTGTTACCACCAGAACTTATTTTAATGAATTCCTCTACATATCAGCCATATAACACTCACAAACTCATCCTTACGTGTTTCGTAACCTGAGTGGAACAAGAATTATTGTTACTCTTTAAACATTCTTTTAAAGTGATGCAGGCATTGGATTAGGTAGATAAATATATGTATTAGACTAGGTATTACTATGAGGATAGGAATTAGGTATATGCATTAGACTAAGTATTAGTAGATAAATATGTATAGCAAAATATAATAGCAAAATCATTTTAGGATCTGACTTTGTAGCTGTTTGAAGCGGACCCTGCAAATGTTTGGTAAACCATTTTAACTGTTTTATAATGAGAACTAGTAGGCCTGACAAAGTAGCTCATTATCAGGACATAGGCTTGATGAAATAGCTCATTATCAACTACCATATAAAGGAAAGTATCTGTTCAAGGACTGGGGGCTATGACACCTGGCAAGAAGGACAAGCAGCCAAACCAGTTCAGAGGTGAAAAGTACAATTGTACGGAAGACTAATTACTTCATCCTAAGACCCCCTACTTACGCCCACCAGATGGCTTCACCCAAGTGCAGAAGGAAGGAATTTTGGGGATGGACTATGCAAACGGTTTCTTAGAACTAATTACCTTAACCCCACCATTTCATGGAATTATAATGATTATGCATGATTTGACACTATATAAATTCCTTACTAACACTGTACAAGCTTTGTGGAGAAATCCCCTTGGTACCCCTTGTACCCAGCACTGCAAATAAACATACCTGCTTTATAACTCTCAAGAGTTGTAGAGTTTGTTTCTGCACGTCAAAAGCGGGTTCATCATTGATGAACAGGGAGAAGAGACCTCTCAAAGTAATCTGTACGTGATTTACTCAAACACCATGAACATCTTAATAGCTAAACAGGAAATAAAACCAAATACACTTTCAGTGAGGTTTCTCTAACATTCAGAGACTTCTTCCTGGCTGATGCACTGGACTAAACAATGAAATTTGAGGTTAAAAAACACTATTTTGAAAATGTCATATCGTACGATAGCCTGCAAACCTCTAACCACCATGATCTAACACTAACACACTATTACAGCACTTGACAGCGTACTTGACAAATGTGCCCTTAAACAGACGCCAATAGCTAGCTAAAGTCTTTGAAATGACACTTTGCAGCAAGCCTGCAGTTTTCTCATGACCATTAGCTCCTGTTGTTGGCATGAATGTAGTCACTGATTAACTATCTTCTTCCCGGGTGCAAAACGCTTGACTTTCAGAACAGTTTTGCAGCTTTTTTTTTAAGGAAACAGAGCGGGTGCTTCCACCATGGAGGTACTGGTCATTGTTAGCTATAAAGCATTCTCTACTGCCGGTCTTTTGCTCTATTCAGAGCTGGGTGTTAGCGTGTGCTCTGTGCCACCCGTGACACGATTACGGGGCATTAAAAAAAGAAAGCCGATTTTTAAGTGGGAACATGGAAGTGGGCATTACTTTGACCCCAGTCTACAGAAACTCCTGGGCTCAAGCACCCTTCCTCGCCCGCTGCCTCCACGTAGCCGACTCAGGCACACGCAGCCCCAGCCAACACAGGTACTAGAGAAACCCCAGCCTCCTATGAGGGGGCAAACGCAGACTCCCTAGCCCTATCCAAAAGGAGACGGCGCCGCCGCCACCACCGCACAGCCGGCCAGCGGCTGAAAGAGGAGCCTTTCAACACCTCGACGCCGCCAAGCCCTACACCTACAGGCAGAGGGGCGGGTGGGCGGAGTGCTTCATCCCCGCCATTTCCCCACCCCAGAGGCGGGGCCGGAGCTAACATGGCGGGGCCTGGGGAGTAACCAAGCCACAGGTCACGTGGTGCACGGCGCGCGCACTCCCCCCTCTTCTCTTTCCCCTCCTGCTCCCCTCCCCCCTTCTCTCCCTTCTCTCTCCTGTGGGTGGCGCGGGGCCGGGAGGCCTGCGCGATCCCAGGCTGCTGTGCGCGGCGTGGGCTCCGCCATCCCACTGGGACAGACGGTCTGTAGCGGGGCCCTATCAGCGAGACGCCGCACCGAGCACGCTAGCGAGGGCGAGGGGAGAACGCGGGGCCCGCCGCCGCCAAACGGTCATGTCCGTGCGCACCCCCTGAGGGGGACGGAGCTGCTCCTCCTCGCCCTCCCCTTTTCCCCTCCCCCGCGCGGGCGCCCGCCCGCATTAGCCGCCGCCGCCAACATGGAGGCCGTGAACGCCTTTAACCAGGAGGTGGGAGCCGGGGAAGGTGGGGGTTGGGGGGAGAGAGGATGGGAGAGCGGGCCTGGGAACCGTGGCGGTGCAGGGAGGGTCACGGTGGCCGCCATCGCTCTCCCCCAAACCGGGCTTGGCTTCCGGCTCTGGGCCGCGCGGGCCCGGTGCGGCGCCTCCAGAGGCCTGTGCTGAGGAGGGCCCGGGCGGCATTCGTCCTGGCTCGGTCCAGGGCCTCCCGCCAGCCTGAGGGGCAAAGGGTAGGGCAGATCGGTCTCCAGAGTAAAATGGAGGCGAGCGTTAGGCCCGCCGCGACAGTTGCAACGGCCTGGAGCGTTCCCTGAGCAACGCCGCAGACCAGGTTCCCGCAGGGCCCGGTCGCAGGAGGGGTATCTGAGGGAATCTTCGGGCCTCCCTCTCTGCTTTCTTCCCCGTCAGTGTTTTCGTTAACCTACTGGAGAGCGTCTGAGCAGGGATCCTTGTTACAAGGCGTTCCCACTGCATGCGCGTTGTTAAGGAGGAAGAAGCCGCATTTCGGGGCGCGAAGCAGTTCTATTTCCTCGCAGTGGTTTGGTGGGAGACCTGCCATGTGAACAGACAGCGAGCAGGATAGGCTGGAGGTTGAATGGAGAGAGGGAAAATTGCGAGGGGGCTTATCTTTATATAGAAACAAGTCTTTGGGGATGTGACTAAGATATACCCCAACGTTAAGAAGATGGTAGGTTGGAAAGACGAAAGCATTCAGTCGCCTTTCATACTTCACAGAAGGTCCCTGTCGTCTTCTCTTTTTTGTTTTGTTTTAAATCTTTAGTAGACCAGTAGGAATTGGAAACGAAATGGATCGTGATTGTTTTTTGCATAATACACAAAATACGTTAGCCTCAACTCAAACTTTTTCACACATGACTTAAAACGATTCTTACATTAGATAACACTCTTGCCTCAGTTTGACTTTTGTAGATCCTGTATGAACATGCATATTCTTGTTGCAGATAATCTGCTAAAGCTAAACCAGAACCTATTCCAGAGCGTTTAATACGTTTTGAAGGTTATGTTTCTGTGCATGTTTGCTGAACAGAAACAGGAAAAATGGCAGACTTACTCTCATGTGACGAAGTCATGCTGTGTAAAGTTCACTCTGCCACTGCTCGTCTTACACACAAACACACACAACTGAAAACCGACTCAACACAATTCTGGAAGTACAAAGGGAAAAGTAGGTGGCATACATCTCTCGTTAACGGTTTTACTGTTTTTATTTACTTTCCTATGTTACGGGTGTATTTTGCTGTTTGGAACCAGTGGTATGGAAGGATACAGAGCAACCTTCCCCCAAGCGTTAAAATAGAACGGCACACATGCAGCATTTTCAATTTTCTTGTAAACAAACAACAGAATTATATGCTGAAATACCAACAGAAGTTCTAGTAGATGATTGCTTTCACTTCATTCATTTCATCATGTTGCTACCTGCTACAGGTTTTACTTGTACAGACAGTGCGTGCTTTCTCAAACAATAAAACTCACTTCTTTTGCTGATCTGGTGGTGAAAGTATGTGTGACTTTAGAGTGAAAACGGTGTTGCTAGGTATTTTGTGACTAAACAGTTTTAGAGGTGGGCATGTATTGTTTCATACATCTTCCTCTAAGATACAGAAGTGTGGTACTGTTATTTGGTGCAATGAGAAATACTGACTGAAATTCTAATGGCCAGCTGTTCAAAGATAGTAAAGCACTGGGTTTCATTGGAACATCAGTAATGGGGAAGGAAACTATACTTGCTAAAATCCTTTTTCTGCAACAGTTTCTATGTATGACTAGTTCCATACTTATGTATAAACCTAAACCTAGCATGTTAATAAATTCAGAGGTTATGTAATTTACTGTTCTGCTCTCAGAAGACATTTATGATGTTGGCTAAGAACGGTAAGTCCAGTTCTTAAACTGTTATCAGCACATGTTGTCTCAAGCTGTGCATGGAAAACAATACATACTAAAATAAAGCATGAAACATTTCAAACTTTTTTGAGGACAGTAAGATTTACAGTCAGATATTGTTCCATTTCTGGGCTTTCTCAATGAAAGTGGGGAAAGTGACAGAGCTCAATGTTCACAGAATGGTGGGAATAGAGGAGACTACTGAGTGTGAGAGCTCTCTTCATAAAACTTGGAGTGCATAGACATTATGGGAACTACAGAGGTACCAGTCTCTGTTCACTGAATAACTATTTTATTGAGCATGGAATAGTTTCAGCAGTGAAGATTGGAGTATCTAAAGAATACTCTGCAGGAGGACAAGAATTCCTGAACTTGCTGGCTGCAACTGCTACTGTAGACCGGGAACTGTAGTTTTTTGCTGGACTGCCCATGTATGCTAGAGGTGATGTGCTTCAGGCTTACTGTCAGCCTACATGAAGGAGGAGATATGCCGCTTACTGCTTCAGGTGATCATTTGGGATTTTTTTGGGGGTGGGTTTGGCAGTTCTAGCAGTTTCTTGAATGGTGGGAGGTCCAAGTCTGCGTCATGGCTGTAAATAAGGCATCCTTGAAGCTGTTAGGTTGATATCCTTCTCTTAGATCTTGGTGCGGATGAAAAAGCACTAGCAACACTTTATTTATGAAGTTTGAACCGTTTTGTTTTGTCTGGAGCTATTCCTCCAGTCCTGTAGAAACCATTAGTAGTTTTTGTTGACTTAGGTTCCAGTTCTATTTGTAAGGTTATTTTCTTCCCTTTGGGTTATAGTCTTCTGACAGTATATATGATTATGTTGCTGTGAAGTAACAAGTTTCTGCCTGTCAACTAATTGTGATGAGTGCATGATCTTAACTGCCCATTGGAATTGTGAGGTAAAAAATACAAAGGTTTGAGCTGGCGTATTGCACTTAGCAATTGTGGCAGGCTAGGAAAGGATGCTTAAGAGTCAATTAGTTTGATTTTGGCAGTGGGAGATAACTTACACAGGTTATGTAATTTGATCATGTTTGATTGTTTTGCCCATTCCTTTTTATCCTGTTCTCTGCACCTATACTTTGAATGCAATTCTTTCCATAAACGTGCCTCTTCAAAATTCTCATTTTTCTACAGGAACAAACACATCTTTTGTGTTGACCAAACATGTTTGCCACTTTATCCAACTGCATTCTGAGCAGGTATTTCCAACTGAATAGGTGGGATTTAACAGTTATGTAGTATATTGTATTTTGGCTGTGGAAACTAGTTCAAAGTGTATCCTGGAAGAAGGAGTTACAATTTGTGTACTGTTTGGTGCATGTGTTTTGTTAAATTAACAGTACAGTGTAAGTAAATCACAAAAGGTAACTTAATGATGATGCAAAACTTTGTTTATAAGAAAACAATGAGTTTTCTTAAACCCAACCCAAACTCATACGTCTGCTGTAGTTTATAAGGGTTTTAATCCTTGTCATGTTTTAATGTAAGGGATATCTGTTTCCTTTTCTTTAATCTGGAAAATTTGGGGATAGTTTGGTGGCTAGAAAAGTTAGAAGTTTCTTCACAGTTTTGTTTCTGGAAGTAGAATAAAGTCAAGTTTCCTACTTGTAATCTTATATTTCTATTGCATAATGCAATATATTCAATTAATTGTGTGTCTCAGGTTGGTAGTAGTTAATCTGTACCATTGAAACAGCTGGTATCACACTGAAGTGTGCCTGAATCACTAGCAGGATAGGTATTTTGTGGGATTTTTCTTTATAGTTCCAGTTTTACTATTTATTCATATTCAGTAAACCAGAGAGTTGTAATTTGGATCTAGTGCAGCTATCTTACGCTAATGGCAAGACTTCATTTTGCATGTTCTGTTACAATCTGTTGCTCCCTGTTCTTCCTCTCCCCACATCCTATAAATAGAGGTTAGCAGGATATCCTTTGCAGTGGTTCTTCAGCAGTTCCTGGAACTCATGAACCCCAGTTAGATTCCCTCTGTTGTATGACAAGGACACAGTTACCAGTATCTGTGGTTGGAGGAAAGACTAACATAGTTTTTGTGGATTTTGGCACCCTTTGTCCCGAAGAAAACTGTGAAAGCTGCTGCCTGTTGTAGCTTCCTAAAATGATTCCCAAACTCCAGTAGGTACAATAGGCTGTATTTTTATGTCGGTGCTGGCTTCCATATGCTCTGCTCAATGCTGTTTGGATGGGATAGAGGGAGAGGAATATAGGAGAATGCTTCTAGTGATTCAGATTGAATTTAGTACTTTTTTTAGACTGCGAGGCCCAGACAAATTACAGAAGTAGTGTGCAGCTCTTTTGAGATGAAAGCTTGTTTGTTTTTTTTATAACTGTATCATGGTAATTGAAGTATGATTATCACTGTGATCCTGAAAGAGCTGTGTATGTTGCTTCTTAACTGAACTGTTTCCAGGAATACTGCAAGCTGTGGCATTAGGTTTAGTGTTGGTAGAGATTCTTGATGGAAATGAGATGAACAGCTTTTCAGGAGACATGCTGGACTTAGGAGCACAGCATTGGTCCAAAGAGGTAGATAAGTTTCAAAACTCTGTGGGTAGAAAACAAAAATCTGTTCCGTGTACTTTAATGATGTCATTTTCATATAAGTGTCCTTTGCAAAGGTGTTTCTTCCAGTGATTCAGAATTTGTGAATGGTCTTTCTAGGCCACAGAAATAGCTTAGTTGATAAAGTACTATTTAGCTTCCTTGCCTGGGGTTCATATCTAGTCCCATTTAAATCTCACTTTATTTTCCGAAGAATGTAGCTTGACAGCAGTGAAATTTCTGGTCTTCTCTTGCCTTCGGCAGCACCTAATACTTGGTTTGCTTCACAGCTGATGGTCAAGAATTTAAAACTTACATTGATCCTGTGAGACACAGCTTAATGACAGTTTTAGTAGACATCATTATCTTTCTTCTTTTCTTAGTCACTCAAGGCAGAGTGGGGACCTCAAAGGGGAAGGGTATCAGTTTTATAGGGGAAGGAAAATGTGTGTTGCGACAGATTTTCTTTGGACCTGTGTGTACTTTTAAAAATATCTGGCCTTTTAAAGATCTGATCACACATTGGTGTTTTGTTAACAAAATAGTATGATATCTGTGCTTAGTTGTGTCTTCCAGGATGCTTTTATTCTGTAGACACATGGACAAATACGCGAATGAATGCTTAGAGTACTGTCTGTGTTGTGTGTGTGTGGAGCCTGCTTAGAAGAATGTTCTTGGACACGTAAGACTTCATAAAATTGTTGAGGGCATGTTAGATTGCTCTGTGAAAATTAAGAGAAGGGAAGATTGAAGGAGAGTGTTGTCACAAAGACCTGAGTGCCTGATAGCCGCTAATGACTAAACACTGTTTCTTTCAGGAGATCATGTTTCTATCTGTGGTGCTGCTTTTCTGTGGGTTTTATTTACTATGTAACTTGGAGCACTACCTCTTTGTTTTGTAAATAAAGAGACTTTCTTATGTCAAAGAAACTTCAGCCAGTGAGCAAAGCTGGAGGAGTCAATTCAAGCCTTAAAAGATATTTTTACCTTCCTGCCAGCTCATGCTTAAAACAGATAAATAGATTTAAGATTGTACATCAAGCTCAAGACACCCCAAAGGATATAAACCTGAACTTTTCCTTTCTGTGTGAATGGGATAAGTCTCACTGGTTGACATCACTTCTTTCCTAGTAGTTTCAGGCTTGGAATGTGTGTAAGCTGCCTTTTTTCTCTGACTACGTGTTTTATGTTTTTGCCATGGCATCCTTGTTCCTTCTCTACTCATGTGCATGCATCATTTTTTGGTTTTGCTTCTCTTGCTGTGGATTCAGTAGAGTAGAGAAGCTCATAGCGTTCCTGCTTTTCAATTTGCTCTTGTTCTAAAGGCATGCTATGCCCAAACAGGCTGTCTTTATAGGAGTCTAAGACCAGGCTTTGCGTAAATTTGAAAAGTGATTTTTCCCTTTCACTTCAAAAAGTGTAGTTCTTGGGTTTCTGTGTAAGATGGCCCCTCAACAGGCATTTGCTACTTGAAAGACTGAAAACTAAATGCCATCATCCTATTCCCTCTCCTGTTGCCCATCCCTCCTTGAACACTTCACCCAGGGCTTAAGAACTGGAGCAAGTTCTACAGTTTGAGTTGGAAGGCCTTCTTAGTTCACTTCTGCCATGTGTTTTCCGTAGTACTTTGGTAATTTAAATTTGAGATGGTTACTGGCTTTCTCTTAAATAGCAGGCAATATCATTAGTATCCTTTTTGCTATCTACTATGGTTCAGTGAGTGGCTCATCACCTGAAAATGCACAGGTGATTTTCCTGCCTTTTAGATTCTTGACTTTATAGATACTTCATTCTGTACTTGCATACTACTGTGAAAAGTATGCAAAAACTCTTGAATCAATATTTTGTATTGTGCCTTGAGTTTAGTAGGCTCTTTAATGCCTCTGTGTTTTTGGAGCATGCAGGTTGATATGGAGCAAGAAAGAAATTACTCCTTTTAAAAACACAGTACTTGTAAAAATATGTGCAGCTAGAGTACACAGATTTCTGAAACCACTTTCCCAATAATTGAAAATGTTTGGAAATTGTATCCTAAGATACAGTTTGTGTAAAACAGAAGTGTGTTCTTTTTTAATACTACTTTGAACAGGTGAGACTATTATAACTGAACAGGAAAGGGATTTTTATGACCTTTGCCTTAATGATTTTGATAGCATTTTGTGGCTAAGCCTTTCTGCTAGTTTTTCTGTTTTTTCTTGTGTATGAAAGAATCCACACCAGACAGCAGGAAATAATTCTTCTTAAAGTCTTGAAATTATCAAAACTGCATAAAGATGCAATCCTTGAATGATCTTTGAATTAATTAGCTCTTACATAAAAATCAAGTTTCATTTAATTTCTTTTACCCAGCTGTCTCTCACTCTGTGGTGCTCTCCCCTCACCCATCCCAGTGAACTGGATACTCTGGGTGGTTTTCTTTGCCAAGTGAATGGATTTGGGACAGTGACACTAGCTAACTCCTGCTGCTTCTTTAGCCAGTGGTGTCACAACTAGGAGCACATTTTTTTTTCTCCAAACATCCAATTGTGGTCAGTAAAATCAGAAAGTAATTTCTAGCAGGCCAAGCTTTACAGGACAGAGCAGTCCAAGGACAGGATCCTTTATGAAGCATGTAAGTTGTTTTTTTTTTTTTTTTAGCTGATCATGGTGTCTTTGAGAAATCAGATGTATTATTGGAAGGGTGGTCCTCTGAAAGTAGAGGGTTTTTTTTCTCATGCATTGGTTTGCTAAATGTGTATGAAAGAAGTTCCAAATCTGATTAAACTTACAAAAATGTACACGCATGTCTTACTGAACAGTTTCTTCTTCTAGCACAATCCACAAGGAACTAGTAAGGTAGTTAAATTTTAGATTTACCCATCTTTAAAACATGGTTTTGACACCTGTAACTATGATACTGCAAATTAAATAACAATCAGCTTTAAAATAGCCATTTGGGTATTCTGAAATTTAAAAAGGCAACAAAATTTCGATGTACTATTCCTAGTGATAGCGTGTGTGTGTGTGTCTGAGGAGAAGGCAGAATATACTTCTATAAACAGACAGACATATGTATGCATTTACATATGTGTATGCATGTATGTGTGCGTGTATGTTTATATGTACATGTATTTATAGCTCATTTTGATGCATGTTTCAGCTGTAGTTCAGTTCATCCTGAGCTGGAAATATCTGTGTGTACTGACCTCATTGCTTTTACTGTATTTTTGTTGCTGTTGCCCAGAGTGCTGTCTGTAATAGCAAAGGAACAGTGCTCTGCTCGATCCTATTCTTCCAAAGATCTTTTTTTATTCCAACCTTGTTAGCCTAAGTTTTCCATTTCTCATACTCTTTAATGACTTCTTCAAGCTACCATATTCTTTATTGTGTTCTCCCTGGCTTCTTCCATGCATCCAGCTGATTTCTCTTTTTCCTGCCCTCTGGCAGTTTTTCTCCTTGGACTTCCCCCCCCCCACCCCCCTTGGTTGCAATGTCATCTTTTTGGATATCTTTTAAGACACTTAAGTTTATCTGTTTCCATGTTTCTGAAATACAAATGCTGAAGTGCTGCTTTCACTCCGGCTCCTTAGTTCTGCTATATGGGACTGGCAAGTTTTTCTGCAGGATCAGTTGCTGCCACGTGTGAAGGAAATGATACAGAGTACCTGTCTTAATGTTGGCTCCTCTAACTAATTTTTTTGAACTTCTGGTGGTGGATTGTGGATGTTTTGGAAATTTTTTTTGTTGTCTTTCATTACCTCTTGAAACAGATTTTCCTGAGGTTTAATAATATCGCTGATTTATTCCTCAGATGTCTTCACACTTACTCTAAATAAATATAATTCAAAATGGGACAAGTTTTTTTTTTTTTTTTTTAAGAAGAAAGTAACCAAGCCAACTGACAGATTTTCCTTTTTCCTTCTGTCTATTATCTGACAGCTTTTGTTCATACTGTGACTTCTCAGCAGTCAGGGATGTTAGATGAAGTATTTCTTACAGCTTGAATGGCTTTAAAGATTACACATCCTGCCATTAGAACTTGCTTTTTATGAAGATTAATAATGAAAAGTCATAGTCCTGACTTGGTATTGGAAAAGGTATCTGCCTGCCATTGTCTTGAAGGGTAACTTCTCTTCTTTCATACCTTCTGGAGTAGGAATTGAATTAAGCAAGAGAATGCCTTCTTGCCTACTCTTCGTATTTTACTGATGTAAGGCTTTAATTTTGTATTACTAAGTCTTGTTATGACTTGCCTTCTAATATTTGGACAGACTTTTTTATCTTCATTGTTTTATTCCATAACTGACACAGTGGATAAATGTGTGTAAGTAGGTATCTTCACAAAAATCTTGGACCTTTAAATTAATAGAAAAATAAGAGGTAAGTTTTTAAACAACATCTTAATGTTCATTATACTGTCACATAAAGATATTTTATTCTCTTATTTTCTGACAAATAATTGATCACATTTTTGGCTCATGTTCAAGGGCTCTATTTTTTGTTTATTGTGAAGAGCAAGTGAAAATTATGTAATGCAATACCATTTTATCTATGATTTGTGGGGAATACTTTAGAGGTAAAAAACATGACAATATAACGATTCTACCTTTAGTAAGCCACAGCTTGACTAGGAAGTTAAGTTTATGATAAGAATAGAAAATAACATTTAATGAAGCAGAGCCACCTAACCATGATCTGTGATGTAACAGGAGAAATTAAAAGTAGTACTGGAACTTCCTGGCATCTTTTTCTGCTTAGAAGATAGGGAGGAAGTTGGGAGAAGAGTGGTCCTGACAAGTCGAAGTTGATTATGCTTCCAGGTCTAATGACCAGTAGAACAAAAGTGTGCATGGTATGCCATAAAAACATAGTGTAGCATACGGTGTAGATTTTGCAACTGGTTATTGTACGACATGGAATTACAGTAGCAGCTTATGGAGCATATAGAATTCACCGTAGATCCAGAGTAGGCAAAGTGCTCTAGAAAGTGGTGAGATGTGCATTGGATTTTAGTGTCTTCCGGTGTGTGCATGCATGCTCATGAGTGTAAGATTGTTATAGTAAAAAAACCCAATAAAAATAATAAAATAAACCAGAAACCAAAACCAACTCCCCAAGTCCTTCTTTTCCCTATTCTCTTAAAATGCTCTACAGGAAGCAGAGTACAGTAAGGATGTCATGCTGTTCATGTGGTACTGGTGTCCTGAGGAAAATGTATCCCTCACCCTTCAGCTTTCTGTAGTCCACCTTTCACTGATGTTTCATCAGCTATGACAGTCCTGTGGGCAAGTTTTAGTTTCCTAGTTTCTGCAGTGTGAAACTAATACTTGTTCTCAGAGTTATGGTCAATACTGGAAGACAGCAGTGTCTTCTCTGAATGCTTAGGCTCAAGACATTTTGAAAATGTTTTGTAATCAATTTCCTCAGGCATGAGATGTAAGTCATGGTGATGCTATTTGTGAAAAGGAGGGATTTTTTGCTTGGAGTCACACTTTGAGATTTGAAGAGCTGAACTAGAGTATGTGTTCTGTGAATTCAGACTTGGAAAGAAAAAAATGTTTAAATCTAGTACTTCAGAATCCCTTTTTGTGCTTAATGGTCTTAACAGAATAGCATTCTTCTTAATGTCTGATTACAGCTCTTTGAAATAATGTGCCTGGACTATGTTTATAGGAATAAGATAAGAATTATTCTGTAATTTGGGTTCACAGAATGCCTCAAACCATCCCATATAAAGAATTAAATTTTCCACTGGGTGGTGTTCATATGGAGAATAATGCAGAGGATTCTCCAAAATAGTTGGTGCAATTTGTTTTAGTAATAATATGGCATGGTCGTAGCAAGTGAAATGGTAAGTATCTCCATTAAAGGCATTTGCAATGACTGTGTATAACAGGATAATTTGAAAAATTAGTATTGATTTGATCAGCTCGATAGATGAAAGTTGCCATACTTTTGTGTGTGTTATTTTAAGATTACAGGATTATGTTAGTCTGACTATCTGTAACGCCATCCTCAGTATTTCTCTTTGGTAAGCAGACATTCAAGACTAATGTAAATGAAGCTGCAGTTATTTCTGGTTTGTATTGGTTTTATAAATTAGCACGTTCCCATACCATAAATTAGCAGTGTCTGTACTATAAGATAACAGATAGTGATTGTTAGACACAAATGGAACTTTAAGAGCAGCCTTATCAGAATCTGGTAAATCAGTGAATATGGGTTAGTTCACAAGCTAGCCAACTTTAAACATTGCCTAGAAAGATCTGCTCCATAGTCTGTTTTCAGGGCCAGCCAGCATTGTGAGGATACCTAGCATGGAATGTCAGTAATTAGTCAATTGTCTGAAATGTCTTTTTTGTTAGCTGCTTAAACTTCAGAATATATTTTAAATATTTGTTTTCTCTGCTTAGCTCTTTTCATTGATGGAGATGAAGCCTCCTATTTCCCGAGCAAAAATGATTCTCATCACAAAAGCTGCCATTAAAGCTATTAAGGTAAAGTACAGGAGACCAAACACAAAACTGTAGAAGTAGCAATGCTTTGTTATTTTACTTCTAAGTAAATTCATCTCTGGATTTCCTGGTATTGGCTTCATGGATGTTTTATTCTAGTTGGTGTTAAGAATGTTATCTAGAAACAAGTGGGTGGTGAATATTATCTCCTGGTTTTAGACTAGTTAGTAGTACACTGCCAGCTGGATTTTTTTGATTAATTGCTTTTTAATACTAAACTCACTAGGGTGTTATGATTTCAATGTAATAGAATTTTCAGTGTTGCAGGATGCAACTAGCACATAGTGGTCTTGCTTTAAAGCAATAATTACTTTAGAAAGTAAATCCAGAAAGCTCTCACTAATAATTGTAGTAGCAGTATGTCTTTTGTGTATATACTGACACGCTTCTGACAGAAAGGATGGCTTAAGTAGCTCAGTAACATTCTTTTAGAATGTGAGTGTACTGTTTTGTAGTCTTTCCTAAATGGTAGTAAGCACAAAGAGTTAAAATACTTGTAAAATGATGTGCCACTGTGGAGTAGATGATAACATTAATTTACAAATTTATTTTCCAGCTCTACAAGCATGTTGTCCAGATTGTAGAGAAGTTTATCAAAAAGGTAAAAGTTAAAAAAGAATCTACTGATACTGTCTGCATCTGTTACTAGATGTTATTAATAATGCTAGTAAATAACCAAAAAGCCTTGTGTTATTCAGGGACTGAGAAAGAAAATTCTGTTTTGTTAGGATTTTATATATTTTAGTATCTCTTTGTATGTAATCTTCTAATTTGAATTTTCAATAGTGCATTAAGAAGTGGAGAAAAAAATTGTCAGTTTCCTCCTTTCTTCTTTACCTAGCATCTGGGGAGGAAGCTGGAGGAAATGAACTTCAAATTAATTTTCACTAGCTAAGATAATTCATATTTCGGGAAAATAATTTCCATGCTTGCCTAGACATGTAGAACAACAGACTAGAACATAATACTTGCTAAAACCAGACTGTGAGTAAACAGGAAAAATACTCTTTTTCATTCAGAGTCCTTCAGAGACCTCCAAAGAGAAGGACTTGGCATTAAATTCTGGAGAACAGAGTTGATTGGATGTAGTTCAGTCCATTGAGTGTAACATAGCTCAATGGCAGAGTTGTCACAGCCAGTACTGTAATGTAGTGGACCTGTTGTTGAGATTATAAATTGTGAATCTAAAGGTACTTCACAAGCAGTGATTGAGAGGGTAAAGGCTTCTTCAAGCTAACCAGGTATATTTACTCTGTCCCAAATGTGAAAACACATTTTTCTCTCTTTCCCATTGCTGTAAAGAAAACTAAAGCACGAATAATATTCTACATAAAACAAATTAACGTTTTTTTCTACCCAAATCCACCAAGTATGGGTTTCTTGTAAAGATGTAAGGGAATATATGCTACCTTGTTAGCATCATTACATAATAAAAAATTATTTTTGTTTTTAGTGCAAACCGGAATATAAAGTCCCTGGATTGTATGTTATTGACTCTATTGTTCGTCAGTCTCGTCACCAGTTTGGAACGGACAAAGATGTTTTTGGGCCAAGATTCTCAAAGAATATTACTGCTACATTCCAGTATTTGTATCTCTGTCCATCCGAAGACAAGGTACAACTATAATTTTTCAGGTGTTATTGTGACTTGCTAACAGGGCTACTTGGTGTTTCCACTTAAGTGAAAGCTGAGTTGGTGATTCTCCATGTCCATGGTAATGAATGTTATATTAAGTGGTAAAATATGCTGAGAAAGATTGTACAAGGTGATAGCTAAATGAAAGCTCTAGTGAAAAATATTTACTTTGCCTAACTTAATCACTTTTATTTTGCCTATGCAAACACTTCAGCAGTGTGACTATGCTAAACCTTTTTTTTCTTGATGCTCCTTCAGGAAAACTTACAGTGGAACGTAGAAAAATTTTACATTTTACAAAAATAAAGTGTTACAGAAGAAGCTGTGGTATTGTAGGCAGTGAAGTTTCTTCTCCCACATACTAAAAAAAAAAAAAAATCACCATACTGATTCTTTCAGTCTTTAAAAATTCCACACTTGAATTTCCCCCTGGAGTACTGCATCCAGTTCTGGAGCCCTTATTACAGGAATGATCTGGACATGCTGGAGCATGTCCAGAGAAGGACGATGAGGATGATTAGAGGTCTGGAGCACCTCCTATGAGGACAGACTTGAGAGAGTTGGGGCTATTCAGTCTTGAGAAGAGAAGGCTCCAAGGAGACCTTATTGTGGCCTTCCAGTATGTCAAGGGGGCCTACAAGAAAGCTGGTGGGGAACAGAAGCAGTTCATTCTTAGCCAGCAACAGTAGAAATAAAAAATACTTAAAATGTATGGGTATGCAAGTCAGGTGAATTAAGTATGCAGAAAGGAGAGGTATGTCTGTATTACCAGGTATTCTGACTTGCATCATTTTCCAACAGAAAAAAGCACGTCTGTTTGGATATTATTGTTCAATACTAGGCTAAAGAAGGAAAGACTGATTTCCAGCTTGTTCCTGAAAGCTTCATTGTTCTTAATGTTAAAAAAAGAAGTGAGCTTAAAATAACAGCTGACAACCAGAGGTTCTGATTTAATCTTTCTATAGTAATCAGTTAGAATGTTTTCCACTTGCTTTGCTGATCTTTTGAATCATCAGGGAGATGGGTTTTCTGGTGTCAATGTAGAATTCATTGGGTTAGAAAAACATTCAAGCAAGCAGTCTTCTAACTTAAAAGTTTTCTTCTAGCATTTTCACTGCCCCTTTCTTCATTAAGAGTTTTCCAGCTCCTTTTTATTTTCTCTGTCTTTTCACATTTGATGTACGTTTCACACCTTTATGACCATCTGTGAATAAATGTTGGGGTTGATGTGACTTCCTCTATTGTCTATCAAATCTGGATTTTCTGAATGGCCAGAACAGTTTTAGGAAAGTAGCGCAAGTTGCTTTTTATAAAAGTGGATAGTAAAATAAGTCATCAGTTTTTATCTTTGCCATGTAAAAGGTCTTTCTGACCTATGTGACAGCATAGGATGTCGTTCAAATATGTATGCTAAATTATGTTGGAGTCCTACACTGTTCAAACCTTATTCCTCAACGTATGGAAGATAAATACTGAGTTTGTGAACTAGGAAAGCTGTATTTAGTGTTGATATTTACCTTGTTTTAACAGAGTAAAATAGTCCGTGTCCTGAACCTTTGGCAGAAAAACGGAGTATTTAAAATTGAAATAATTCAGCCTCTTTTGGATATGGCAGCAGGAACTAGTGCCACTGCACCAGTGACAGAGAATGCTACTAATAATGAAGGTACGACTTAACATTATAGCTTCTTTTAAAAGGGTGAGTGATAATAGTTTGTTTGCTTTAAAGTGCTACTACTAGTTTCAACATTAATAAATTTGCTAAAAGCATATTGCAGCTCAAATACTGTGTTCGGTTTTGGGCCCCTCCCTACAAGAAAGACTGAGTTTCTGGAGCATGTCCAGAGAAGGGCAGTGAAGCTGGTGAAGGGTCTAGAGAGCAAGTCTTAAAAGGAGTGGCCGAGTGAACTGGCATTGTTTAGTCTGGAGAAGAGTAGGCTGAGGGGAGACAACTACCTGAAAGGAGATTGTAGTGAGGTGGGGGTTGGTCTCTTCTGCTGAGTAACTAGGGATAGGACAAGAGGAAGTGGCTTCAAGTTGCAGTAGGGGAGGTTTAGATTCAGTATTAGAGGAAATTTCTTTACTGAAAGAGTGGTCAGGCATTGAAATAGGCTGCCCAGAAAAGTGGTGGAGTCACCATTCCCTGGAGGTGTTCAAAAAACATGTGGACATGGCAGTGTTGGGTTGATGGTTGTGCTAGGTCTTAGAAGCTTTTTCCAATTTTAATGATTGTATGATTTTATGATTCTATGAACTTAACTTCATCGTCACAATTGTGTGTAGCAGCTGAACTCATTCTAAATAGATACTGGCACTGTACTTCAGCAATTACCAGAATGCGAACACTGGTTTGGAAAACGTCTGAAATGACATCATATGTATGCATATGTACACTCAATCTTGACTAGTTTTTTATTTTGGTGTGAAATATTTTTCTATTCTCAATTTTATAATTCTCAATTTTTTAACATTAAATTCTGGATAAGTGTGATCTTTCATACTAAGAGCTACATATTTTCTTTGAGTCAGCTTCGTATCTGAAAGCAGCAGCTGTCAGTCTCTTTCAGCAGCTCTGAAACATTTTAACTGGTGTTCAAAATGCACGTTTTGAACAGTAAATTTATGCCTGGCAGTAGGCTTTTACATGGGCTACTGGTTGAAAACTGCTGACCTAAAGACTAAAATAATGACATCCTGCCCACAGTATTTTCACTGACCGATTTTATGCCACATAAAAAAGCTGGTAATGAGGTTACCAAATTACGGATGGGAATATGCATACCACAATTCTCTTTCTTGAGAGGGCCTTCTTTTGGAGTTTGCACTCTGTATTTTAGACTTAGCTTTGGTAACCTCCTTATTTATAGCACTCAAGTATGTTGGAGTAGGATTGGTAAAAAAATTAAATGGAGTGGGTGGGTGTGGTGGCATACAACAAAATAATGATGCACAGTAGCATAAGTGAAATAATTTTCAGTGGTGTTAAGGAAAGCATATTCTACTGACATGCTTTATAAACATGGCAGGGCAGAGGGAGAGAATGTCTTAGCATTTGAGCAGATTCGTGGCTATACCATTTCATTCTGGTATGACAGATAAGTAGCACTATTTATTCCATCTTTGTCTTGTCACTAGTAGCTAACAGGTTGGATACCTTCTGCATAGATTTTCATGTACAGAATTACTGATTTCAGTGAAATTATTCGAATGCACCAGAGGGGATAATTTATCTCTGAAATAAATATGCTAATGAATAATAATAAATATATTAATGCATTATGTGAAGTAGAATCTGTTTCGCTTATAATGCTACAGAGTCTGCTTAGCCAAAAAAGAAAAAAAAAAACAGAGAAATGCAAATTTTTTCCCTTGAGCGAGGAAATGTGAATGTGTACAGGAAATAATCTGGGAGTTAATTTATATTTGAAAATAATCATATATCTTTTCGCAGTATTTTTATGTAGCATCTGACTTTCAGGAAAATAGTATGTTTGTCTTTGCTTTCTCCATGTCAACAGTGCAGTTATTTAAACTTCAGGCAGATGAATACCTTTAAAGCAATTGGCATTATGAGGCAAACATTTGTTTAGTGTCTCAAACTAAAAAAAAAATAAAAAAAGGTTCTATTAATGGATTTATTTTTTAAATTTCGTTTTTTTGGTAGTCCATTAAAATATGTACATGTAGACAAAGCTGTGCTCTCCATTTTACTAAAGCTCAGTGGAAATAGGAGTCTTTCCCTGAAAGAACAACAGACATCATTTTTGTGGTAGGAAGATTTATCTATCAGATGCAGGTTTGGCATGTGAATGTGCAAAGTGGCATGTGAACAAGGATGTTAAGGTGATAAGATGTTAACAAAGAAAGAATTGTTTATGAGAGCTGTTGATGAAGTATTTTAAATATCCTTTATTACCAGACATTTTAGAAAAAAATCTAGCAAAAATGTCTAAAGACTGGACATTAGGAAAAAATATTTCACAGAAAGCATGATCAGACATTGGAATGTGCTGCCCAGGGAGGTGGTTGAGTCACCAACGTTGGATGTGTGTAAAGGTCATTTAGATGTGATGCTTGGGAGTATGGTTTGGGTGAACTTTGTAGAGTAGGTTATCTGTTGGACTTAGTGATCCTGAGGGTCTTTTTCAACCTGAATGTTTCTGTGATTAAGAGAAACTCAGTTGCTTTTAAACATTAGATGGTTAATCTGAAATATGCATCTGAAAGAATGAGTCCAGAACTTTGTAACCAGAACTAATATTTGAAGTAGATTGATTGATACTTGGCGTTTAACACTTCTCTTATCTAAAATTGTGCAATTATAAATAGAGAGTTGTGATCTAAATTAACATGCTGGACTAGCTCTCAGATAGGCCATTTATCTTTGTGCTCTTTCTTAATGTATATATTGTGCAGATGTGAGCAGTAAATGGAGCAGATAAAGGGAAAATTAATATCATATGTGATTGGGTTAGTTTAAATAAGACTTATTGGGTTAATCAGAGTGTAGTAGGTTGATGCTTGTTTTGAGGAGGTAGACATGCACTGAAGAGTAAGATGAACATTTTGGAGTAATGTAGCTCTTTCTCAATTCCTCTGAAACTCTCAGGTTCGCCACCCCCTCCAGTAAAAGTTCCTTCGGAGCCTGCTCAAGTTACTGCTAACTCAGTACCTACTGTGCCACAGTTGCCCAGTTCTGATGCCTTTGCAGCTGTAGCTCAGTTGTTTCAAACAACGCAAGGACAACAGGTACCCTCTTTTTACCTGGTTCCCTTATAACTTCAGGTTTTATGTTGAATCAGGGGGAGAAGCAAAAAAAAAAAAAAAAAAAAAAAAGCCTCCTTAACATTTCAGTAGAAAACCTGTAAGAGTTAAAGGCAGTCTTTGGGTGATTTGTGATCTGCTTCTATCCAGCAATTAGTGGTGTTTGAGGAAAAAAATCAGTTATGTATTCCTAAGTAATTTGTTCTGAATGTAGTTACAAAGTTTGAAGCACAGGCAGAATACGTCAAGCAAAATGTTGAGTTCTGTTGTTCAGTCCACTTAACTGTTTGCAGTGGTGACAGGCCCAAATACTGAAATCTTGGGATATGCTGAATTTTGCCACTGAAGTATTTAAAAAGTGACTTGGTTTTGCTGCAAGTTCTTTGATATTTCAGTCAGGTTTTTGGTGGTGGTTATCCTGTGCTATAGTCCGGTTTGATGTAACATTTGTATCCTACAACTGTTTCAATACTATGTGTTTATATAAGGATATATACCTAATACTATATATGTTTTTAAAGCTTCAGCAAATTCTTCAGACTTTTCAACAGCCTCAAAAACCCCAGTCACCAGTCATAGATAACACTGTGATGGCTCAGGTTCAAGCTATTACTGCTCAATTGAAAACTACAGCAGCACAACCACCAGAACAAAAAGCTACTTTCCCAGCACCTGAGCAAAAAACATCGTTTGACAAAGTAAGTCTTCATTTGTTCTTTGTGTTTAACATGTCAAGTTCAGCAGAAGACTGATGGGTGCTGCAGCATCCTTCGTTTGTTAGAAGAAAAATGCTTCAAATTTTGATTCTTCTCTTCCAGTTTGTAGGTCAGCTTTGCTGGTTTTGTAGCCTTTGCATTTTCTAAAGCTGAGTAAACTAGTTTTGGACAGTTTCTGATTCTGTATTAGAATACAGGGTTTACTATTTTTTTTTTCCTGATTCAATCCTTGTCTTCAATCCTGAGCTGTTTGGTATATAGAAAGGCTTCAGTAATAAGGATATTTTGGCTGCCAATTATGTAAGATACAGAAAAAATGGTTGGCTCAATCTAATTTCTTACAGAAGCTGCTAGATCGGTTTGACTACGATGATGAACCAGAAGCAGTGGAAGATTCAAAGAAAGAAGATTCAGCTCCGTCTCCTTCAGTTACTCAGCCAGCTTTGTAAGTTTTGTGTCATAATTCAATGAACAAATCTTTGTTCTAAAAAAAAATCTTTACTTTAGAAAGGTGAACAAAATTTCAAGTTAGTTCTCTGCTTAACTGTTATAGTTCAAAGTTAGAATGGTGTTAACAGCTTCTGGTGGGTTGGATTTTTAGTCTTTTTACTTCAAGTCATCTCGTGTAGGTTTGGCATGTTGCATCATTGATTGAGGAATGTGTTTTGTAGAGAAAAACTCAATTTTGGTTCAAGATGAATTCCATGTTTTTATTGCACAACCAAGTGTATCAGGGCATTGTTAGTAATCAGCTGGATTGTTTTGCTGGCTGGGGAAAGGGTGCTGTTCTTAAACATTTTAACTTGGTAGTTTTAGCTACTAAAAAAACCCCTAAAAATGGCTTTGCAGCTGTACATTCTCAAACATTAAATACCCATGCAAACTAACACAGACTCCTATTTCCCTTTTGATATGCATTATGATAAAGTCTTAAATTACATGATCACATACTAGTTTTTTCCACAGGACCTCTCTCTCATTCAGTGCACAGGCTGGATGGTGCTCAATACCTGGGTTAGTCAATATTTTTTTTTTTCCCTGCTTCAGTATGTGGCCCTATGTCTTACTTGCTGTATATGCCATCCAAACCCTGCTCTCAGAAACAAACTCACTAACTCTGTCATTAGCTTTCTTACTGTATTTGTTGGCTAGAGGACTTCAGTGTTCCACAAACATTAGTTAATTAGAATGTCTTTTAAGTAAATTGGTAGTATTTTCCCCGTAATACAAATGGAACTCTAGAGTACAGAAAGGTGAGGTAGGTCAAACATAAGCACTGCTTGTGTATGCCCCATAGAGATCATTGGAATAAGCTTTTCAGCATGTTTATATTCTGTTTGCAGCACTTCAAAACCTCTGTCCTTATTACCATATAGTTGTGTAAGATGCCTTGGAGGATTAGATTCCAATAGTCTCATTTTGGGTGCACAAAATCAGTAATGCTCTGTATGAAAAACTGCTCTGTCCAGAAACATGTAAGAATTGCATGGAACCTGTGTTTTAAAATACTACAAAACTCCATTTCACCTCACCATGAAATTATTTTACCTTCCTAAAGTCCTGTTCAGGTTCTTGCACAAACTGCATCTTGTAAACAGGTCGCATTAGCTGCACAGACCTCCTTAACTGTCTGAGCACTGTCCATTCTGCGTGTTGAATCAGGAAGTGAATGGCATTACTATAATCCTTGTGTGATATATCGCTTTCTCTTCTGGCCTACGTTCCTCCCAAACTAAAGCATTTTTTGTGGGAAAATATGGCCAGTTTATTTGTCTTGAGGAAAAGGCTTGCTTCTTTTATTCCCAAAAGAAGGAGCTGGAAAGGAAGAAAATTGTCCTAAGCCAGAAAACCTTTATGAAAAATTTCCATAGACTGAGGTCTTTAGCAAGATCATAAAAATACAGGAGGAAGAGAGGGTTAAAACTTTATGTAGTGTTTCTTTAAAAGGTAATCTCTCACAGTGGAGAAAAGATAAGGAAGGTATTCTTTCTCTTTTTATATTTCAACTTTTGAGAGGAGAAACAGGACCATGATAAAGATAACTTTCTATCTAAATTTGAAGCAGGAATGTGTAAATATACATAGAAATTTGTAAAGTAAAGGCAGAAAATCTATGTGTATATATACTGACTTACCTTACCAAAATATTATTTGTTTTAGTGGATTTCCAGGAGAAGGTGTACAGCAGCCAGTATTTCCTCAAATCCCAAATATGGATCCCTTTCAGCAGCGCATGATGGGAATACAACAGGATCCAATGCGCCACCAGGTAACTTCAGGGTTTTCCCTTGTCCCTGTGTTGTGTTACTTATATTTTCTATCTTTTGTTGTTGTTTTTGGTGCACAAGTAAGTGGTATTCCTATTAGTGAAGAGTGAATAAGGCTTAGCCCTCCAGCTTTCTCAGGAAACATATTTTTAAAACACTTGACCTACTTCATCTTTTTTGGGCCTCTGATCTTTGTGACTTTGGAGCAGAAGTACAATTTTTACCTGGGGAAAGCTAATATTTTTTTTTTTTTCTTAACTGAAAGTTTTTTGTTTTTTTTCTTCCCCAAAGGTTCCACTCCCTCCTAATGGGCAAATGCCAGGTTTTGGTCTCCTGCCTACCCCACAGTTTCCCCCTATGGCTCAGCCTGTGATTCCACCAACAGCACCTGTGCAGCAAACTTTTCAGTCTCCTTTTCCAGTACAGAGTGAATCACACATGCAAAAACCACATCAGCAGGTGAGGACCTGTTGCAGTAAGCATAGTTTGTTCAGGAGAGGAAATTTCATAATAACTGTGGACAGAGATGACTGGGAGGGTAGCTCATGCATGAGAAAGTTGGATAGCTGCAATGCTACATGATGAGTTTGGTATTTCAGAAGTCTAGCAAAACCAGCATATATATACACTTCATGCCTCCTTGTTTGAAAGACATTGGCTTGCATTTTACCCTTTTTACTTTAACTCATCCTCCCTCACCTGTCCCCATCATGCTTCAGGAATATTTTGCATGGAATTCTATCAATGCATTAATCGCACGCTGGAGAGAATCTATCTGGAGAAGTCGTAAATAGCTAATATAGTGGAAATGAACTTAGAAGTCTGTAAAAGTTATAGAAAAATAAGCCAAGTGTATGTAAAACACAATTGTTCCTCAGATTTTGGAAGACACTATTGGTTCAGTAAATGGCTGCTACTAAGAAGAAATCAAAGAGCAAGTCTGTTTATGAGGCTGTATTTTATGGGAACAAACAAACACTTGAATACATTTTCCTCTTTTGTTCCAAGGAAAGGAAATCCTAAAAAGAGAAATAGGGGTTATATCAAGCTGTCTTTGTGTGGTGACCTGTGATGTCATAGATTCTAGAACTAAGTTCTTGCTTTCCACTTGGAAGAAAGGGGCAATTCTCAAGAGTATCTTTCTAGTTATATTTTTAGTTTTGAATTCTGGTGAAATGTGAGAGAAAGCTTGTTTGGGTGTTCGCTGCCAGGGTTGCATTATGGAGACTATTTAAGTTTTGTGCAGTACACACAGTGTGTTCTAGAGTGGGAAGCCATAGAAGACCTTTAAAGGTCCCTACCAATCCAGTACATTCTATGGTTAATTCTATGATTTGTAGTGGGACGGGAGAGTTGTGTTGAACTTAATTGCTGTTTTTTTTTAAAGCAGATTCTTGCATTTTGTGTGGTTTTGATCACTTACTGCCTTATTCTTCAAATTTATTGCATTAATTGGCTTATATATATGGCTTAAACTAGTTTTCTGTAACATGTTGGAGAAAAATTTTATAGTAGACCTTCGTTCTTTTGCCTGTGATTTTGATGACAGAGCAAGATGCACTGACTATGAGGAATATAATTACTCCATGGGGATATATGTGGTCCTGAGATTGACTAAGATAGGGAAAACTGGTCATTTGCAAATTGCAAAAGAGGATTTTGTGTAAATTATTTTTATGATATTTTTGCAGTGGTTAAGTTCATGTAATAGTGAACTACCTCCTTATTAGTGACTACGAAGTAATGGTGAAGCTTCTGAGGAGAATTTTGATTTTGGTTTTACATATGTGAATAGCGGATACCATTTTAGTGTTATGTAATGTAGTCTAGGTATGCAACGAAATAAAATGCCTGTGCTACTCACCTGTAACATCAGTCAACTTAATATTTTAGGATATGGAAGTGGAACAGCCACCTATTCAAGAGGGAAAACGACATGTTTCTGACAGCAGAAAGTCAAGATCCAGGTCTGCATCAAGGTAAATTAATGAAAGTTCTTACAGTGAGGGGGTAGGTATTATGTCAAGTATTGAGTTTTAATGTAAGGAACTTTAGTGTTACTTAAAGAACTAAAGACCTGAAAATGCTTTACTAATTCTGCATGATTACTGAGGAGAGTATGCTGATAATCTGGAGCTCAGAGAATCTGGTGTGTGTGGCCAATCTACTGTGGGGGTAGTAACTTCTAACTGAGAGGTGAGCTAAGTTCTTGAACTATTGGTGGTGCTTGTTTTTGCTGTCTTAGGACATAGACATGTTACCTGTGTTTTGTGCCCTGCCCATCATTCCTTTGAGGTTGTTTCTTGTAAGTGCTCATCTGTGCTGTACAATTTGGATTCTGTGACTAAATTCCAAAAGACACATTTAGCAAAAAAAAAAAAAGTCCATTTCAGTTTAACGAAAGGATTAATTACAATAAATTACTGTTTGCTTATCTTCTTCATATGAACAACACTAGTGACTTTCTTGGTAAAGTCAAAGCTGTCAAGGGCTTTATTTGAGTTCTCTTTGTGGAAGAAAGATAAAAAGAGACCCATATGATCTCTTATCTCTGAGGGCAGTTGTGTATAAATGTAGCTAAAAGTTGAATGTGCTTCAGTGCAGTGATAATGAGAAAGATTAGTGACTTTCAAACTAAGACTTGCAAACCTCTTGAAAGTCACCTACCTTCTACGGAGAATTGGGTATCTATACAGTTCTCTTTTACTGGTAGCAAGTAGCTTCCATGTCCACCAAAACTGAATAAATTTAGGGAAGCAGAATATGATGTGTCTGTGCTCTAAGGACACTTAGGAAGAAATCTGTGATCTGATGTACTATAGGACTTTGTCTGTAAAAAATCTGGCTCCAGCGTTAAAACAAAGCTATCTGGTTACTTGGGAGTCTTTGTCTTTGCCAAGCATTACATGACTTCTTTGAAGGTTTTCTTTGTCTTCTGGACCTTAAGTGGTTTAGAACTTGAACGTGATGTAAAACGCAATTTCACTTGCAGGACGTTTTAGTTTCTTTTTTAGCTATTCTTTTGTAAAAGCAATAAACATTTTTCTCATTGAATCAGATGTAATTCTTTTCTATGTTAATGTGGACATAGTTTTAAAAATCAAATTCAATATACAATTCATGGAAGGTAAATTGAAAAATAATCAACTTCATCTGGAGTGAATTAATAAGCTTCGGTAATAATTCTAGTTCTAAATGCATGTTAATGAACTTGGATTTTATTTTTTTGTGTGCTATTGACTGAACTCGTGATGATCATTTAAATAAGTATCTGAAATAGTTGTCTGCCTTTCAATGTCTGAGTCAGAAGGATTGATCATAAAGGTTTGTTGGTTTAAACTAGGTCACCTAAAAGGAGACGTTCAAGATCCGGCTCCCGATCTCGAAGGTCACGTCATCGTCGATCTCGATCTCGGTCCAGGGATAGACGCCGACACTCTCCTAAGTCTCGGTCACAAGAAAGACGTGAACGTGAGAGGGAGAGAGAGCGCAGATCAAAAGGCCTTCCTCAGATCAAGTCAGAAACTGTTAGTGGTAAGTTTGCTCTTTCCCTTTCTTGTTGATGTAACTCGCAAATTCTTGTAATACTGTTTATCAGATGCACAAGATCTTCCCGATTAACATATGGATACTTTTTGTCTGTGCCCGGTATTTAATGTCATTTTCCAGTTCTGTGAAATTTAAGGTATTGTATTAGATACTAGGCTTGTGTGTGCTGGAATACTAAGAAGACAGAGAGGTATTTTAGAAAAACTCAAAATGCGAAAGAAATACACTTCTTGTATCCATTGGACTTTTTTTAAAGAAAGCTTTAATGTTGAATAGTCCACTTACCTTCAGAATGTGACATCTGCTCAGAATATCACAGAGGACAACTCTTAAAT